>NC_064565.1:117764724-118070633 GCF_937001465.1 Orcinus orca
TGTCCTTCCTGCCTGCTCGGGGCTCGGAGCTTCCTGGAACCATGGGCGGCCCAGCTCGAGCTGAGCCCCTTCCCCTTCCTGACTCAGTCCTTCTGCCAAGACGTCCTTCTTCCTGCCCCACAGGGCTCATCCCTGGCCCCTCGGCCGCTCAGCGGGGTCGGCGTCTCTCCCTGCCCAGGCCCCGTCCCCTCCGTCTTCTGGAGCAAAGATCATAACTTGGTGTGTCTGCAGGCGCTATCCCAGGTTGTGTTTCTGCTTCAGCGTTCAGGGCCCGGGAGCATCAGAGGGCTCCAGTGGGCGAGGAAAGGCAAAGAGAAATACCCTCCAGATGCCGAGATCACAGGTGGGCGGCCGACCTACCAGGCGAGCAGGGTCCGCAGAGTGTCTGTGGGTTTCCAACCTGGGCCCCGATGTCCTCTGTACAAAGACCTGCACCTCGGTTTACAGCACAGTGCAGGACACACAGGAGCTGGGCGCGGGGGTGCTGGCTTCCTGCCCCTGCAATTAACATGGAACCCGCACGGCCCTCCAGGGTCTGAGCAGAGGCCGAGCGGGCGCCGGGCCAGGTGGGGTTTCCTCACCCTCCTCCTTCTCCGCTGCCTCTTCCCAGACTTCAGGGTCTCCTTTTCTGAGCTGAGAAATCAGTCATGAGTTAGAAATCAAAGGGGGGCGGGGTTAGAAATCAAAGCGGGGCCGGGGTGGTGGGGGGCAGGATGTTCAAAATCAGCAGAGCCTGTTCTTGAGGCTAATTGGCTTTCTGCCTCCGCTGAGTGATTCGTGTTTAAATTAAAGAGTGCACATTATTATGACGCAGAGAAAACACCACGAGGGTCCCTGGGGAACAACATGCCCCCGCCCCCGACCCCAGCTCTGGGCAAGTGATTTGTGTAGACAGATTCCAAACAGGTGGCCTCGCAGAAGAGGTAACGCAATTGGCAAGTGACGTTCTGAACGAAGCAGTGGTGACATGTTACTGGAAACGAAGCCACCGCAGACGGTTTCCGACTCTGCTTAGAGTGCAGACAGGAGTCATTATCACCCGGGCCCCAGAGTTTGCCATCATCCGAGCTGAGCTGTGTGGTGATACAGCTGAAAATAGAAGCCGGGGGTGGAGGTGAGGTTGCTAGGAAATGTCTTTATTTAAAAAGAAAATCAAGATAATTGTGGGAGGAAGAAGCAGAAGTCCTCATCCTGAGAGCATCTCGGCAAATCGGCTGGGGCCAGCCAGCCCCGGGGTCTGTGGTCAGCAGAATAACAGCCCCTAGAGGTGACCACATCCTAATCCTGGGACCTGGGAATATGTTACAGTACACGGTGACGGGGAGGTAAGTTGCAGATGGAACTAAGGCTGCTGACCAGGTGCCCCTGAGATGGGGGGGTATGTGGATTATCTGGGTGGGGCCAACACCATCACAAGGGTCCTTACATTGTCCCAGCTTTGGCAGTTACAGCACCTTCAAATGGGCTTTTGTGTTCTTTTGACATCCCCCCGCGCCCCGCATCCTTTGGGGGCCGTTCCTTACTTTCTGGCACCATGAGATTCTCCAGGCTCGTTTTGTGCATTTTCTGCCCCAGCCCTGGAATCAGCCATTTTTCCAAGGAGCCCCGGTTCCTTTGATTAAAGAATGAGGCTCAAAAGCCAAGATAAACATACACATATATTCCTACCAGGGATTTAGATGTGACCAGTGAGACCACCCAAGCACAAGAAGAAAAATAACACGGGAGAGCCCCCCTTTAACCTTGGGGTAGGGAAAAGCTATATATAACGCTACTTATTCCAAGGAACTGGCTTACGATCATGGGTGTGTCAAGTTCAAATCTGCGGAGCAGGCTGAGGCTGGAGGCTCTTGGGCGGAGCCAAGGCTGCAGCCTTGAGGCAGAATTTCTTAACTTGCTCTTAAGGCCTTTCAACTGGAGGCTGAAGCCCACCCCCATGATCAGGGAGGATCTCTCTACTTAAAGCCAACCAGTTGTAGAGGTGAACCACATCTCAGAACTGCCCCAGCAACACCTGGGTTGGTGTTTGGTTGAGTAACTGGGAACTAAAGCTTGGGCAGGTTGAGGCAGAGAACTGCCCATCACGCTGGGGCTCTGAGTCAGAGCTGTCCTCAAAGGTTGCTTCCGAGAAGTGTCATTTCCCCCCACCGCATTTCTCCATCCTTTTCACCCCATTCCCACCCACTCCCTGTGGGTACCAGTCTCATTAGCTTCCGGTTTTTCCTCCTTGTATTCCTTTGTACAAATGGGCAGGTGGACATATTTTTTTCCTTATATCCTCTTCTTTCTTACATGAAGTATTGGGTTGGCCAAAAAGTGCCTTCAGTTTTTAAGTAAAAATAAAAGCCACATTTTTCATTTTCACCAAGAACTGTATTGAACAACGTATTCACCCTTTTGTTCCACTACCTTCTGCCATTTTTCAGGCAACTTCATAATTCCGTCTTCCCAAAACTTTTTATCTTTTTGGACAAAGAACTTTTCCAGGTGCCTTTTACAGTCTTCCAGGGAATTGACATTTTTTCCATTAAGAGAATTTTGTAAAGACTGAAATAAATGGAAATCTGAAGGTGCAACGTGTGGTGAATATGCTGGATGAAGTAGAACTTCCCAGCCAAGCTGTAACAGCTTTTGCCTGGTCATCAAAGAAACATGCGGTCTTGTGTTATCCTGCTGGAAGATTATGCGTTTTCTGTTGACTAATTCCGGATGCTTTTCGTGAGTACTGTGTCCAGTTGGTCTAATTGGGAGCAGTACTTGTTGGAATTAATCGTTTGGTTTTCCAGAAGGAGCTCATAATAGCGGACTCCCTTCCAATTCCACCATATATACAACATCACCTTCTTTGGATGAAGACCGGCCTTTGGTGTGGTTGGTGGTGGTTTATTTCGCTTGCCCCACGATCTCTTCCATTCCACGTTATTGTACGGTATCCACTTTTCATCGCTCATCACAATTTGTTTTAAAAACAACGTTTTCGTTACATTTAAGCAGAGAATCGCATGCGGAAATACGGTCAAGAAGGTCTTTTTCGCTTAACTTATGTGGAACCCAAACATCAAAGCGATGAACATAACCAAGCTGGTGCAGATGATTTTCAGCGCTTGATTTGGATATTTCGAGTGTGTCGGCTGTCACCAGCATGGTATAACGGTGATTGTTCTCAACTAATGTTTCGATTTGCTCGCTATCAACTTCAGTTGGTCTACCCGACCGTGAAGCATTGTCCGGTGAGAAATCTCCAGAACGAAACTTCGCAAACCACTTTTGACACGTTCAATCAGTCACAGCACCTTCTCCATACACTGCACAAATCTTTTTGTGCATTTCAGTCGCATTTTTACCTTTTTTGCCGAAAATGTTGCTGTTTTCTTCCATCTTCAATATTAAAATGGCTACACAAAAATTCACCAATTTGACGTCTTTTTTTAAATGCACGCTGATATGACAGCTGTCACATACAATCTAACACAATTGTTTCCAATGACGTTAAAGACAACTAAGTGCTACTAGAGCCATCTTACAGAAAAAAAACCGAAAGAACCTTTTGGCCAACCTGATATACTATACTGTGCTACAGATATTCCTATACTATACTATTCCATAGATTGTCTTCTATGCTGTACTGTACTATACTCTAGATAGTCTTTTACTATAGATATTCTTATACTACACTATGCTATCAATACTCTTATGCTGTACTATACCATAATATAGATATTCTTATACTATACTATAGATATCTTTATACCATACTGTACGATAATATACTATAGATATTCTCATACTGTACTATAAATATACTATACTATACTATACTAGATATTCTTATACTACACTATAGATATTCTTTTTGCACTTGGGGTTTTCTTTTTTCCCTGAGAAGTATATCCTGGACATCAGTCCTTATCAGTGCACAGAGAATGTTCCCATTCATTTTTACAGCTGGATAATATACTCCACCATGCACAGTGTTTCCATCGCTTTCCTATGAAGAGGCATTTAGGTTTTCCCAGTAGTCTCCAATTTCAGATAGCGTTGAAGTGAATGACCTTGTGCAGATGCATTTTCATGTTGTTGGAGCTGTATCTTCAGGTCAACGGTAAGGGCACACGTGGTTTTATTAAGTACTGCCCATGGCTCTCCTGAGGGTGCAGCGGTTTGCACCCCGCCAGCAGTGGAGGGCCCGTTTCCCCAAGCCTCGCCAGCAGACTGTCATCAGACGTTGAACGTTCCCCGTTGGATGAATGAGAACTGGTGTCTGAGTGGAGTGTTAATTTGCAGTCTCCAGTTACAAGTGAATCTGAACATCTTTCCTACGTTTAACGGCCATCCTCAAATCAAGTTGTTTGTTCATGTCTTTTCCCATTTTCTGTCAAGACCATTTCTGGTCCTTTTTCGAGAGTTCTTTGTAAGTCAGAACAGAGAGTAGCCCTTTGTGTGTGATACGTGTGAGATATTTTCTCCTAGTTTGTTAGTTGTCTTTCGACTTGTTTTCAGCATTTTTGGGGCCACGTAATTTTTTTTTTAAGTAGTCACATGAGAGTTGATCTTTTATCGCCTCTGGATCTGAGTCATAGTTGGAAAGCCTTTCCCTATACCAAGATTCAAGAGGAATCCAGCCATGTTTTCTTCTCGAGCTCATGTCTGGTTTCAGTGGCGACATCTAAACCCCTGGTCTACCTGGAGTTAATTGTGGTTTGCGGTGTGAACTATGCAGCAGATTTTGTCTTCTTCCAGATGAGCTGCCCGTTGTCCTGTTTATTCATGAACCCGTCTTTGCCCCCAGTGATTGGAGACGCCACTTCGCCCTTTACTAAGTTTCCCTGTGCATTTTGCTCATACTTTTATAAATGGTCCCTTTTCAAGCCTTCCCCATGTTGCATCGACAGCATTAATTTCTCCTCCAGAACCATCAGTGGGTGCTCACTGCCTACTGAACGCTTACTTAGTTGTCAGTTCCCTCCGTCCAAGAAAAGAGTTTATTATTATAGCTCGCATTTACTGAGCACTTACTGTGAGCTGGGCATCATGCTAAGCCCTGAATATTCACTATCTCAGTTAAGTAGGCAGCGACTCAGGAAGAGGCAGAACTGTTGTAATTCCCACTGTATCTGCCCAGGGTCACAGCTAGTAAGGAAGGTCTCTTTGAGTCAAAGTCCCAGCTCTTGACACTCCCCAAGGGCACTAGGTGGCCGCTTCCTGAACCTCAGGGGGCAGTGTGGGGCTGCTCTCTGTATAAGCGTGGCTCCCCGGGAGGTGGATGCTGGCCTCCAGTGGCCATCTCTGCCCCCGCCAACATCCAGTGGGCCTGGTGAAGTTCATTTGCATTGGATAATGATGCCAAAAGCTTGGCCTCTGTGCACAGGTGCCAAATAGAATCTCGGAGACAGAGTTTTGGGTGAAGTAGAAAAGAATAGCTTTATTGCTTTGCCAGGCAGAGGGGGACACAGCGGGCTTGTGCCCTGAAAAACTGCGTGTCGCAGCCGGGGAGGATCTGGTGAGGGGTTTTATAGCCAAGGATCAGGGGTGCAGTAGCTGATAAGGATCAGGGTGCTTGCGAGGCTGCCCTCCTTTCTGGCCTCAGGTGCTCTCCTCCTAATGAGCTGCTCTGGTTCCTTTAATCTGGCCTCAGGTGGTCCCTTGATGAGGTTATCAAACTGTGATGTTCTCGGGAATGAAGAATGCCAACATCTTCCATTTGTTGGGGGTTATAGTTCTGTAAAGATCTCAAATACATTGTTATATGTGTCCCTTGAGGAGGGACCAGGACCCTGGCCCAAGGCTGCTCTACTGCTTCCTGGCCGCTCCTCCCTTGTCTCTGCATCCCCTCCCTTCCCTGATTAGCAACTGTTTGAATCTGCGCCTTAGAACTCAGGGAAGGTCATGGAGGCTGGAGTCTTGTCCCTACAAACAAGAAGCAGGGGACATGGAAAGGCGTCCGTGCCCTGGAGCCCCACAGGGTCCTGCTCGGCTTCAATACCAAGCCTGGTGCTCGAGCCAAGGGCAGACTTTCCAGGGTCTCCTGGAACAGTGGAGGTCTGGGGGGTCTTGGGGGTGGACAAACTTGTCCAAAGGATTGGGTGGAAGGAGAACGGAAGAGGGACCCAGAGAGAAGGCTAGGCGTCGTGAGGATGTAAGCAGGAGGGCCATCACCACAACCAGAGCGCAGTGACCAGCGGGAGAGCAGGGACCCAAGGTGGGGACCAGCAGGCAGAGAGCCGGACAGCGGCGGTGGCTCAGGGGGTTCTCCTGGAGCCGGAGGGCCACAAGCCAGGTGGGCGTCTGGCAAAGGGCACGGGTGTTGGGAAGGACGCCTGTCCAAGCCAAGTGCAGCGAAGGCCTGTGGGTGAGGCAAAGGCCACAGCCCAGCAAGCAGTACTGGGCCATTGTTGGGGTCTGGGGTTCAGGGCCAGGCTGCAGCTGAGGGTGGGAAGCCCCTAGAGCAAGCGCAGCTAGGGCCAGAGCCGCCTGGTGCCTGCCCCCTGACGTCAGTGCGGCTCTGCTCTGTCAGAGGGAACCTTCTGGGCTCTCCCGAAATCAGAAAAGACTCCAGTTCAAAACAGCTGCAAGTCAGAGGAGATCACCTTCGCACTAAGTGACACAGACGAACGCGAGCCAGACAGTCTTGCATAGAACGCACACTCCAGAACACTTGGGGATAAAGCCCGCCATGGGTACGTCGGGGCCTCTGCCCCTGCTGGCCGGCTCTCACAGTGCTGTGCATCGCTGCTCACGGATAGGAATTTCTCGAGGGAGAGCAGAGGGCTGATGACTTGTTCTAACAAGAGGACAGTGGACATTCTTGAGTGACCTGCCCTGGCATGTGGGCCTGCTTCGTTTTTGCGTTTCAAGGTTTGCAACAGTTAGAGCTCACCCTGCGACGAGAGCTGCGCAGCGAGACTCTGTGTTTGAGCCAATGCAGGCCCCTCTCTCCAGCAGCCCTGGACCGTGACCCCTGGCTCCTCCGTCGTGAGAATGGCTCGGGGGTTACTCCTGAGTCCTTCCGTGTGAGGATGCTTTGGGGGGGCCTCAGATTCCGCAGGTGTCTGACCCATCCCCACTCTGGGTCCCTGTAGGGCCAGTGAGCCCAGCAGGGCAGGCTCCCCACTGTGCGCCAGGCCAAGTCCACCATGTCCCAGAGGTCAGCTCGTTAAAGTACAGCCCTGGTTCACTAACGGAAATTTAACATAATTTAACATATTAACTGGGAACGTAATCTAATTGGGGAAGCTATAGAGGACTTGGGGAAATGTGTCATCAGAAACTCTCATTTCCAGAGACCTTCCTGTTGGTGTTGTTTGGGGAGGGAGAGGAATCTGGAACGTGCAGAACTCAACCAGGAAAGGGCTGGTTTTAAAGTGACTGCATATCGATTTTCTCCCCCAGACAAGAAATGCCGGGTGGATTTAGGAGACCAGGGGGCAGCCCTGCTCCCCCACTTCCTGCCCAGCTTCAGGCTCTAAGGTGTCACCTGGGCTGGGGAAGTATCCAAGGAGATCAGAGGTGGCCCAGGGGCACGGGGCACCGCCTTCCGAGACTGGTCATCAGAGAGCCCAACTTCACCTTCATCCCAGTCTCTCTGCCCCAAAGCATCCAGGTCTGTAAACCCTGACTGTGTCCGCCTCAGCGCATGTCAGCTTCGGGGTCCAAGGGACCCGGGTCCCCGTAGCCTGCTCCCGGGAACCCCTCCCTGCCACGCTGGCCCCATGCTGGGCCATGAGAGTCCTCCAGCCTGGCGCGAGCCGCGGCCCAGCGATGAGTCTGGGTCTCTGGCCTGCGAGTGGAGGAACAGCCCAGTGAGTTAAGTGAAGGACCCAGAGCAGCGCAGAGGGCTTGCAGACCTGCTCCTGCAGCCGTGGGCTGCAGGCCTAGCCCCCCAGTTCCAGGCGCCTGTTGGTTTAGGCCTGGTGCGCTGACCCACCGCGGGGTCTTTCCTGGGCCTGCCGTGATCCCCGGCCTGCTGTTGGAACAAAGGGCCTTCTTTGTGTGTCCCGTGAAAAGGGTCAAGTCAGGAAGTTCTTCCAGCTCAGCGGCAGCGTTGGAACAGCTGCTTTGGTTTTGATCCCAATGGGAACTGAGAGCGGGCATCTTCCTTAACCACGGAGGTCTCTCTGGGGCAGCGGCCGTCACCCTCCTGGGGTTCCTGCTGTGCTCGGCCCATCCGCCCGGGGCTCAGGGAGGCCCACGCCCAGGGTGCTGGGCAAGCCTCTCACCGGAGCCCTGCAGGACGCCTGGCCTGGAGGCCGGCCCACCTGCGCACCCCTCACAGCCGGGAGCGTTCGGATCTGGGCCCCGGGCCCTCGTCAAGGATCTGCCCTGATACTCACCCGTGCTCGGGCCACATGCTCGTCGGGACGACCTGGCACAGACGCCCCTCCCACACCCTCTGCCCACCTGCGTGCCGGGGACCCTCCAGGTGTCCCGCAGCACAGCCGCCCCCTCAAGCCCAGGAGTGCGGACAGCTGGCGGCCGATCTTGGACCTCTGGGGGCCTTCGGGGAGGGACCATGCCAGGAACACCCCCCAGCTCACCCTGAGAAGCCAAGCCGGCTCTGCTCAGGCCTCAGTCCCGTCCCCTGGCCCGGCCTCAGCTGGGGCTCCTGCCCTCGGGGAAGAGGTGGAGACACGGCTTTCCAGAAGGGGGGGCGAGGTCATGCAGGCGGCTGAGGACGGGGCCGCGGGCCTCCCCAGCTCTTCCCCGGCCCTTTGCTGCATTTCACCTCCTGCTGGCTCTTCGGCTGTGTGGAGACGCCGCTACCTGCTGCTGCCTGTGGGCCGTGGGGCGGGAGACCCCAGGCTCCCCGCAGCCACCCCGGGTGCGTCAGGCCCCAGCTGTGACAAGGAGGCAACACGTGCTCAGGCTTGCTGGGCGGGCAGAAGAAAGGGGCGCCCTTTGCCCCACGCTCTCCAAGGCGGCTTCCTGAAGCCCGCACCCAGATGGCATCGCGACAGAGCCTTCGGGAATGCCAGCTCACGGGGGAGGAGTGCGCTGTGCGCCCTGAGACCCTGCGGCGCCAACACGGGCCTGTCTGTTGCTGGCGGGCCGGAGGCTCTCAGGAGGCCTGCCAGGCCCCTCCGCCCTGGCCGGGGAGCTCAGCCCCAGCTGGCCTGGGGGACGGATCCAGGGCTGGGACGATGGGACCGATGTCAGGGGCGAGGCATGCTGGAGAAGGCAGGCAGGCGCCGTCTGGGGCTTCGAGCACCCCGAGCTGGGCTCCTGGAGATGGGGGTGAGCGGCAGGAGGGTCTCAGGAAGCTCCCAGACGATGCGCCTGCGGGCCCACAACCGAGTTGCCCGAAGCTGGGGAGGAGGGCCCGGCCCTCACCGTCCACGCCTGGGGCTGCCCCGTCGACCTCAGCTTCCCTTCTTCTCCACTGCTCCCCTGGGAGGGGACGAACGCATGTCCCCAGATGCGAGGCTAACTGACCGCTGGGCCCTGGCACCCGGCCTGCTGTGACGTCTTTTTCCATCAAACCATTAACCACCCTGTTTCACAATCTCCACAGCTTGGGTATCAAATCAGGCCAGTGTCAGAACATATAAGGTCATAAGGAGATGACACTCAGCAGATCCCAGCCTGAGCGGAGGGACAGGCAGATGGAACCCATCCGGTGACGGGGCCTCCCTGCTCTGCACGTTCATCCCCACCTCCCACAGGATACACTGCGGCACCCCCTTCCCCCCAGCCCGGGAAACCCAGGACCGTCCAGGCAGATGGGACTTCTCTGTCAGGGGAGCTGCGCACACACGGAAGGGGGCAGGGCGGGCTCGTGATGGGAGACGAGGATGGGGTGTGCTCTGGTGGGCAGGGGAGGCTGGGTGGGGGGATCCTAGCAGACGTCGCTTCGTAATGCTGTCTTTACCCCAGCGCTCCCCCTGCCCACCAGGGCCCCCGCCCCAAGCCCGGTGACAGGGTCTCCCGGGACCCATCCGCTCGTCAGTCACCCAGGTGGCGGTCCCCTGTCCCGAGCACACTCAGAGTCTTCTGTGGGAGGGGTCCGGGAGCCGAGGCGCGGCACAGCAGCCACGCCCCAGGCATCTTTGGAGGTCACCTTTCTCCCCAAGCGTCGTACAGGACTTAAGCCCTGGACACGTGTGCGCAGGGGGCCCTGCAGGACACGCTCAGGACAGACCTTAGGTCTGAGATCCCTCTTCTTCAGCACCTTGTCTTAGAAATGGAGACCACACTTTGTTCAAAACACGCTCCTTTGGGGTAGCAGGGAGGGTGCCAGGGCAGGGGAGGCAGCCTAGGTCGATGGCAGGAAGGCCAAATTAACATGTCCTGATATTTCCAGTCCTACTTGTGTTGAGCCATTTCCAGGGTTTTGATATTATAAATGATGCTGCTATAAGAACTTTTGTACGCCGAGCCTTACTTCCTTTTTGACTAATTTCTTTAAGAATTCTTGCATGTGGGCTTGCTACAACACATGCCATGAACATTCTGTGGTTCTTGATAGGTTTGGCCCAGTCGCCCTTTTGAAGAATTTCACTAATTTACATTACCAGCAACATATGGGAAAATATGTATTTCCATATAGGTTCCTGAGTATTGAGTTTGTAGAGACTATTTTTGCAGGTTTAAATGAGATTTCCTTTTGGTTTCAATTTGCCCATCTTTGGCCCCTAGGAGGATTGAGCTGTTCTCCCTCAGTTGTTTGCAATTTGCTTTTTCTCAAACACAGATTATCTGACCTTAACCTTTGCTATTTATACTTGAGTCATTGGGGGTATTTTTTTTTTTTTTTTTTTTGCGGTACGCGGGCCTCTCACTGTTGTGGCCTTTCCCGTTGCGGAGCCCAGGCTCCGGACGCGCAGGCTCAGCGGCCATGGCTCACGGGCCCAGCCGCTCCGCGGCATGTGGGATCTTCCCGGACCGGGGCACGAACCCATGTCCCCTGCATCGGCAGGCGGACTCTCAACCACTGCGCCACCAGGGAAGCCCCCGCTGGGGGTATTTTTAATTTGCTTTTACAAACTCTTGACTATGGTAGAGATTAGCTCTCTGTCATTTTGTTCTAAATATCTTCATGTTCCATTTGTGTTTATTCTGGTGATGTTTATTTTCTATGTTTTAGTTAGTTATTCAGTTAAACATGTGTGCCCCTACTCTCTCCTCAGAGCTCTGTGATTTTGGCGGGGTCCTATCTGTTCCACAAATTCAGTCGAGTCACGTGGCCACACATTTTATGTTCTCTTTCTATTTAGTTGTTCTGTATTGTGAAATAATGTTTATCTTCTTAAATCAGTGGGTAGTTACATTAAGCCATGAATTAAAATTTATATCCTTCCTATCTCGATTATCCTAACATAATTTGTTAAACAGTGTTTCCTACCTCAGTCGTTCAGTTCTTCTTAGTTTAACACATTTAATACCTTCCTGTACACAGTTACCTTTGGGTGCTGTCTTTTAGCAATTAGTAGAAAAAACAAGCGTGGGGAGAAGAAGTGTGGAGCTCCGATAGGACCACCTGGGCACGAATCCTGCTGATGCTTTCACTGCTTACACTCTCTGTGGGCCTCTGTTTTCTCCCCAGTGAAAATAGTGTAACAGCGTTTTCTTTTTCTTTATTTTTTTGGCTGCACAGTGCGGCACGCGGGATCTCAGTTCCCCGACCAGGGATGGAACCGGCGCATCCCTGCAATGGAAGCGCCAAGTCCTAACCGCTGGACCTCCGGGGAAGTCCCATGATGGCATTTTCTTGATTGACAGTTCCTGATTTCCCTCTGTTCGAGTTTCCTTAATCGGGTTTTAGGATTAGACTCCTATTGGCCTAATGGAATATATGTATATGTGTTCAGCTGACGATTGGGGTCAAGGGTAGGAAATAATTGATGTTCCCTCGGAAGTTGGAATGAACTCATCATCAAAGCCATCAGCTCTGGGTGGTTTGGGGAATTCCTTTCTCCAGTTTCTTCCTCCACTATTGATGAATTTTGGCTGTTTCTTATTTCCTGTTTGTATTTCAGCTATATTTATTTGGGCCGTATCCTCCAGATTTCTCACTAAAACACAAGGATGCGTAGTATCCCTTTAAATGTTTACTATCCTCTATATCCAAGTTTTGTTTTATCTTCGTGTTTCTCTCCCCCTTTTTTCCTTTGGGTGGATGCCACCTCAATCATCAAAGGGAAATCAGGAGGCCCACTTCCTCATTAATTGTGCCCATTTTTATAGTCTTTACAGAATAGGCTAGGTTTTACGTAACAATGGCTCTTTTAAATTTTTGGCATTAACTCAGCATCCACTCTCACCTCTTTTAAAAAATATGTACTTCTTTCCTAAGATATCATTTAGATGCGTAGTTCATCATTTTTTCTTTTTTAAACATAATAAAGGCATTTAAACCTGATGATTCTTCCTAAGGACCTCCTTCCTCACTTTCTGTAGATTTTATGTCCGTTTTTCCATCCTTTTTTCTTAATAGACAGGTATTTTCTTCTTCAGACAGCTTTTTCTTTTCTTTTTATAAAAATTTTTTATTGGATTATAGCTGATTTACAATGTTGTGATAGTTTCAGGTGTACAGCAAAGTGAATCAGTTACACATATACATGTATCCACTCTTTTTTAGATTCTTTTCCCATATAGGTCATTACAGAGTACTGAGTAGAGTTCCCTGTGCTGTACAGTAGGTCCTTATTAATTATCCATTTTATATATAGTAGTGTGTAAATGTCAATCCCAATCTCCCAATTTATCCCTCCCCCCTCTTTCCCTCCTGGTAACCATAAGTTTGTTTTCTACATCTGTGACTCTATTTCTGTTTTGTAAATAAGTTCATTTGTGTCATTTTTTAGATTCCACATATAAGCAGTATCATATGATATTTGTCTGACTTACTTCACTCAGTGTGACAATCTCTAGGTCCATCCACGTTGCTGCAAATGGCATCATTTCATTCTTTTTTATGGCTGAGTAATGTTGCATTGCATATATATACCACATCTTCTTTATCCACTCTTCTGTCGATGGACGTTTAGGTTGCTTCCATGTCTTGGCTATTGTATAAAGTGCTGCAGTGAACACTGGGGTGCATGTATCTTTTCAAATTATAGTTTTTCCAGATATAAGCCCAGGAGTGGGATTGCTGGATTACATGGTAAGTCTATGTTTAGTTTTTTAAGGAACCTCCGTGCTGTTCTCCATAATGGTTGTATCAATTTACATTCCCTCCAACAGTGCAGGAGGGTTCCCTTTTCTCCACACCCTCTCCAGCATTTATTGTTTGTAGATTTTTTGATGATGGCCATTCTGACCTGTGTGATGTGATACCTCATTGCAGTTTTGATTTGCATTTCTCTAATGATTAGTGATGTTGAGCATCTTTTCATGTGCTTTTTGGCCATCTGTGTGTCTTCTTAGGAGAAATGTCTGTTTAGATCTTCTGCCCATTTTTTGATTGGGTTGTTTGGTTTTTTTTGATATTGAGCTGAATGAGCTCTTTGTGTAGAGATTAAACCCTTGTTGGTCCCTTCGTTTGGAAATATTTTCTCCCATTGTGAGGGTTGTCTTTTCGTTTTGTTTACAGCTTTTTCTTTAGGAAAGTGTATTTTCTTTCTTTTATTTTTTGAATTTTATTTTATTTATTTTTTATACAGCACGTTCTTATTAGTCATCTCTTTTATACATATTAGTGTATACATGTCAATCCCAATCTCCCAATTCATCCCACCACCACCCCACCACCACTTTCCCCCCTTGGTGTCCATACATTTGTTCTCTGCATCTGTGTCTCTGTTTCTAGGCAAGTGTGTTTTAATTCTCATATGTTTTATTTCTATTTGGTTCTTAATCTCTTCTTGATGTAGTGAGAGAACATAGCTCAAATCATTTCTGCTCTTGTATTTTTATTGAGGTTTTCTTTGAGATCTGGTATATGATGACCTTTCTCTGAACATACCATGAATACTCAAAAATGAAGCATGTTCTGTTCATTCTGTTTAACTCCCACCAAAACAATCATGAATTCTGCGTTGTTGTGTTATCCAGCCCTTTGTGTGTTTCTGAATTTTTTATGTGCTCGACGATGATTCGGTTCTTCCATTCTAATCATATTGTTATTGTTTCTATTTTTCTAGCGGGTCTTATGTCTATATTTTGCTCTGTTTTTATAACATTGAGATTCCATGTTATCATGGGGCCGTTACCAACCATGAAACATCATTATATGTCTCCTCATCATACTTAATACTTTTCGCTTTAATGATCTTTGGGTTCATATTAACATCAAAACCCTAGTGTTTCAGCTGCTTGGAGTTTACCGGTAGCTCTTCTCGGGCTTCCGTCTGATTCCGTCTTTACCGTCTCGCTTGCAGGCAGCTTATTGCTGGCTTTTATTTGTTCCATCTGGAGAGTGACAAGCCTTGAAGCAAAGAAAATTACATCATATTTGTCCTTTCTGTTCTATTTTCAGGCACTCCATTTTTGGTTGCGGATTTCTTTCCTCTTCTCCCTATTGTTGAAACATGATGTATTTTCTTTTACCTTTTAAAGGAGGTGGAAATATTGGCAAAGCTATTTTTTCACTCAGCCGGCCATGAAATGTGAAACACAGATGTGCTTATTCCTGTACTGATTTGCTTACGTTATCAAACGACATACTTTGGCTTCTACTTGACGAAAGAGCAGGAGTCTCTGGGGTTTTGCCTTCCTCCATATCTGTCTGTCAATCTGTCCATCTATCTATCTATCCAGCTATCTACTTATCTATCTACCCCTCTATCCATCTATCCCTCTATCTACTTATCTGTATCCATCTACCTACGTACCTACCTATTCTGTCTATCTATCTGTCTATGTATCTATCCATCTATCTACTTATCTATCTACCCCTCTATCCCTCTATCTACTTATCTGTATCCATCTACCTACCTACCTATCCTATCTATCTATCTATCTACCTCTGTCTACCTACCTACCTGTCTATCTATCCATCCTGCAGTCCATCTATCTGTCTATCTACCTATCTCTTCCTCTCTGCCTCTCCTCATTGATGTCAGCTAATGTTCTAAACCCTACTTCTTTCTCTCTGCCTCTATTTCGTTTTTTTTTGTACTCTTTGTTGTTCTGACTTTTATCAGTAATAACTGTTGATCTCACAGGGCTCTTGGTTACTTATCTGTGCAAATAGACTGTTAACTCAAACATGTCATTATTTTTAACATCATCATTCCCTTTCACATGCCTCTTTTCAATTCACGCAACTATTTGAAGTAGACCCTAGAAATAAGCCATGTAATTAGTACTTTCTCAGACCTCAGAAATTTCCAAGGAGCTTTTCGCTGGCTTTGTACTCGAGTGGCAGCTTGACAGGATAATAAACCTACGATGAACAGCCTTGTTCTCTGAAGTTCACGTAGCTGTTGTCCCATTGTCTCTGGGTTTTCATTATGTTATCAGAGGAGGCAGAAGAGATTTTGGTTTGTCTTTTAAATATGAACTTCTTTTTTCGGGCGTGGTTGCTCATGGGTTGCTAGAATTATGGGACCAGGAAGAGATGGCAGAGGCGTAGGGCAGGCACACAGGACGTGTGCCTGGAGCCCTCGTGACTGAGTCAGGGCTGCCTGGGGGCAGCTCTCAAGACACATGTCCTCATACCCTGGCAGCCAGGACCACTGGGGCCATGAGTCGATGGGCAGCACCAATGCCTGACACCCCCTCTCCACTTGGTCCCAGAGCAGGTGGGGGAGTTTTGAGACCTCCTCCCAGAAGCCAGCGTGGTCTGCAGGGTCCCTGTGACACTTACTTCCATGTGTCTTCATCCTCCCGGTGCCCTGGGGCTGCCTCTGGTCCAAGCTTGTGTCCCAGGGTGATTTGGGGTCACGAAGAAGCCCCTGAGGATGACTGGGAGCTTTGCCCTCGCTGGGGGTGACAGTGGCTTGCCCTCCTGCACGGGCACGTGTTCCTGGGGAGGTGGGACAGAGTGTCGCCAGGCCGGGAGCCAGGGGTGGCCTGCTCCTACCCTACTTGGTTATGTTTCTTCTCCACTGGGCAGCAGCAGGGGCCGCAGGGAGCAGACTCCCTTTCCTGGAGCCACAGCCCTGTGGGTTTAGGCTTCGGGACCTGGACACACCTCCTCCCAGCACCCTGGCTGCTGGGGAGCCCCTCACACTCCCTGGGGGTGAACCCCAGCAGTAGGAAGGGATGGCCCCCAGCTGCAACCCCCCACTGGGTGTCAAGGCCGCCCTGCAGGAACCTGGTGAGAGGTCACCCTGCCAGCCGGCATGGCCTTCTGCCCAGGGCGAGGATAGGGCAAGAAGCTGTCGGGGTACAGAGAAGCCACGGCCACTGTCCCCTGTCCTGGTGGCGCAGTGACCTGGCCTGGGATAGTGCCACCCTGCCCGGAGGTCATCTTCATGGGACCCTGGGGGATGCAGGCTGCCGTGCCGTGCCAGCGTGACCGCTGATGCTACCCTGCATGCTTTCCTGGAAGCAGCCCAGGGTGGGGCATTTCTTTGTGTTCCCCTCCCGCCAGCCTGGCGTCTGCACGCCTGACCAGACAGGCGGGCCGTTTCACGTTTCCTGGCAGCGTGTGCCATGCCAGGCCCATGCAGAGTTCCGCGTGAATGTCCCACCTGCTGGCAGGTCTCAGTGGCCCCATCGAGTTAGGAGAGGCCACGCTCCCTTCCTTCCCCCACCTGCAGTGCCCACTTGGGGCTGGACTGGGAGACAAACGATGCCTGCCCTCGGGGGGCTTTCCTTCAGAGACAGAGGCTCCTCCACAGCTGTGAGGTCAGGGATGGCCAGGTACCCATGTGCGGGGTGTGGTGGGCACCTCAGTGGGGGCTTCATAGCCTCATGACTGCCTCCTACTGGGGCGGGGAGGGGGGACTCACACCCCCTTGCTGTGAGCCCGGGACCACTGTTTCCATTTTAAAGGGGGAAGCACCGAGGCTCAGTACTGAGTCCACCACTGGTCGATGTTCCGTGGTGTGGAATGTTCCACGGCCCTTCCCCCGACACTCAGTGTTGCCCTGAGCTCTGAACAAGGGGGGGTGGGGCAGGAGGGGCACAGAGGGAAGGGGGCCACCTTGACAGAGGCAGCAAGCTAGTGGGATATGTGGCTGGGTCCTTCAAGCCTTTGGGAAGCTCCCTCAGGAGAATCCAGTGCATCAGGGAGACAAAGGGCCTCTTGGGCAGGGCGGGCAGAGAGCAGTGCTCCACAGGGCCCTGGGGGCAGGGCTGAGGGGGACTGGAGGAGGAAGCCCTACCCTCCAGCCGCCAGCGTTGTTTCACAAGGATAATGTCCCCGGGGTGTTAGTATCCAAATATAGCGCCCGGCTGTCCTGCCTAATGCTGGCGCCCGGACACGTGTATTCACCCCTGTCCCAGGGAGGGCGGGAGCCCTGAGGCCCTGGCAGGCCCGGGTGCGGCCGGCCGGTGGCTTCACCTTGCTAGACCCGGGTGTCCGCCCAGGGGTCCCAGGAGGTCCCAGGGTTGCAGCGGGTCAGAGCGGGTCACGTGTGGCCGGGCCCACAGTGGGCATAGCCCCCAGCGTTCTCAGAGCCCAGGGCGGGATCACTGCGGGCCCAGTCTCGCCCCACCTGCCAGGCCTCGGAGGACACCCACTGAATTTCAAAACTGTGGCTTTGTCTCCATGAGCCTGGAGCCTGGATCCCGCGGCGGCCTGTTCTCCGAGGAGGCATCGTGCCCCGCCACCCGTGGAGAGCCTGGTGCCCAGGCGAGCTGCATGCGGAGCCGGGGATGGATTTAGAGACCTCTCGCTTCTTGCCGGCCTGAGCAGAGGTGCCCAGATTCCTTCCTGCCCGGAGCAGGGCCCACAGAACAGGCGCAGGGGAGGAGGCCGAGAGGCCAGGGTGCCCCTCCCCAGGAGGGGCTTCAGCGGGGAGCAGGGGACAGCGGCCTACGTGGCGGAGCCACGCAGAGCCGACGCGGGCCCCGGGGCCACCACCTCGCTGCCACCTGGGACCTGTCGCTCGGGCCCCTCCCCAGCTCCCCGGTCTGTAAGTGGGGGAGCAGCTGTGAGGGGTCTCCACGTAAATAGCCGGCAGAGGGCCAGGCCTTCCGCTGTCACGGGGGTGCGGCGTGTTGCCATCGGGGGTCACGGCCAGCTGCGGGGGGTCTGTGGGCTGCATAGCCCAGTCTGAGTGGGTCCCCATTCTGCATGCCCACAGCTCCCTCTTAGTTACGGGTCATCCATCACCCGGGGCATGAGAACTGGGCCTGGCCTGTCCCAGGGCCTAGCGTGCACGTGCTCCCAGCAGGAGCCCAGAACCCCTTGTGGATGTCCGACCAGCCCCACAACTGCAGTAGGGCGTCTGGAGACGCGGAAGGGTGAGCACCACCAGCCCCGTCCAGGTACCTGCCTCGCTCGGTCTCTGCAGCCTTGGGTCCCTAGAACCTGATCTCCCAGCCCGGTGCCCAGCAGCCCCTTCGCCCCCTCTAGGCCTTCCTGCTCCTGCCCCGTGGGTGCGTCTCGCAGGCTGAGCCCGGCTGAGGAAGCCTGGGGGCCAGCAAGGAGCTGATGCTCTGTCTGCAGACCCTGGAGAGGGAACAGGGCCGTGGCCTGACCGGGGCCAAGCTCAGGACACCAGGGCTGGGTCACGAGCTGCCCCGTGCGGTGGCAGAGCTCTGGGTTATCCACCAAACTCTGTTGAAATCTTCCAGAAACATAGGAAAGCACTGGCGTCCTCAGTTGATAGCAGTTGCCTTGGTTGGGCGCTTCTCCCTACGGGGGTCGGGGAGTGGGGACCACTCCCACGTGCATTGGTTCCTGGCCTCCATCTCAGCCCTGGGCTGTCTGCCCGGATGGAGAGTCCACAGCTCAGAGACCCTGAGTCTCTTGCCCAGGGACATACAGCAGCTTCACGGGGCAGCTAGCCGAGGTAGAAGCTGAAATCTAGCTTGCGCTCCTCTACCCAAGCCATGTGCACTGCCTGGAGGAGGGGGCACCCTTCCCACTCCACACAGGGCCCCACACGGCCCCTCCCACAGCCCAGCCCCCACGTGACTGCCCTCACTGCTTCCAGGTGGCCTGGCCTGCCGGTCTGGATGCCGAGCTGAAGAATCTGCTCAGGGCATTCGCCCGCTCCTTCCCCGGAGTCCGAGGGCCCGGTTGTGTGGCTGCCATGGGAACACTGACAGCTCTGAACGTAGGGGCTGCAGCCTGTGCTTCTGAGAGGTGTGTGTACTGGGGGCCTTGGACTCCCCACGGCAGACCCCATATCCAGGCAAGAACCCCAGATGCCCCCAGGGCTCCTCTGCCCACACTGGGGCCCCAGGGCAGCCCAGGCTGGAAGGGGCGGTGACCCCCAACACCCCCTCCCTCCCAGCCCAGGCTCGGGGAACGAGGGCTCCGAGCGGCTCCTGGAGTTGCAGACACAGCATCCGTTGACCGTCGTGCACTGAGCCTTACGGTGCGCCTGTCCCGGGGCCCGGAGTACAGCAGGGAGCTGAGCTCTGCCCTCCCTGAGGTCTCAGTCCGGGGAGGACGGACAGTAAGTGGGCAGCTGCAGCATGAGCAGAGGGATGGGCGAGATACGGGGAGGGGAGCCGCGGGGCGCAGAGGTGGCGTTCAGGAGGTGTATCCCCAACGGACTGGGTTGGAGGTTGGAGAACGGGATGTCCGCAGGCGGGGTTGGGAGGACCGGGGCAGCAGCGAGAGGACTCTCCCGCCTCCCTGCTGTAGAAGCAGGGCTGGGAGAACCACACCCCTCCGGAAGAGGAGGCGTGAAATCCCTTCCGGCCTGAGGGTCAGGGAGCAGGTCATTCCTAAGTGAGCGCTGAGAAGGAGCCAGAAAGAAGACCGTGAGAGAGGAGACTGGCTCGCACTCCTCCGTGTCCGCAGGGTGGGGGGTCCTGGGGGAGCAGGTGGAGAAGGACGCGGTTCTAGGGGAATCGAGGACTGGGTTCCCGAAGCCCCTCAGGGCCTGTCTGTACTGTGTGTGTGGGGGGAACCTCCCTGTGCAGCATCTCCCAAACTCCACTGACACATTTTCCTTGGTGGGACGTCTCAGGGGTGGGACAGCCAGGCTGGCTCCAGGCCAGGAGAAGAGAGACTGAGAGAGCGAAAGACAGAAGGGGTGAAGCCAAAGGCCCGGGGTGGGAGGGGACATGGCGAGGATGGGGCCAAAGAGAGCTTGTTCAACAGTGGGGTCCCACCGTCTTCCCCGACCACCTTGCTTCCACCATTGTTCCGCTGATGGTACCTCCAGATGGGCTGGGAGTGTTTCCGGAGGGATTGTTGTCTCCTATCCAGCGGAGAAAAAACCAGCCCATTTCCATTTGTCTTCCTCTTCTTGCCTTGGAAAACCCCTCCAAGGTTCTTTATTCTCCGGTTTATTCGTATCGTTCATTTTCCGAGAGGATGGCGTCCGTCCACCTCGCTCAGCAAATGCCCGCAGTCGGGGTGGTACAGGTTAGCCAGGGAGCTGGTCACGAAGATGGGAGATGGGATTTACCTCCGCCGTCCAGCAGGCTTTGTATGAAGCCTGTAGCGTTGTTCTGTTCATTTACTGATCCGAGAGTCTTAGTGGACACCTCCTAGCGCGGGCTCACCAGTGCTGTCATTCCTGGCAATTCCCAGTGCTCCCAGGGAGAACGGGGTGGCCCAGATGCCAGGAGTCCCTGTGCTACAACATAGTCAGAACCTTGGAAACATTCCTCTGCAAGTGTGAGTTTGCACGCTGTGCTCACACTGATTTCAAAACGTTCCTGGCGAGGTGTCCTGTAGGTCAGCCCTGGGCCGGCGGAAATGCGTGACGACTCCTGTCACTTGGTCTCATTGGACTCTCCCAGCTTGATGGGACCTCTCTGATCTGCCTGGTTTAGGAAGGCCTTCGTCGTACAGACCGACCCCCACTGCAAGTCCCGGAGGTGCGGGTGGGCTCCAGGTGCACCGCCAGCTTGGGTCCTGCCGGCCCAGCACGCGTTCCCAGACGACACCAGGGTTGGAAGTGAAATGTTTTGAATCAAACCATTAACAGGACTTCCTTATATGCTCCCTGCAGCGTCAAGAAAAACAAATGATGCCCTGTCCTGCACTGCCTCCGGGCAGCTCCCGTGTGCCCACCATGGGTTGTGGGAAAAGTACCCCACGTGGGCTTGGTTACCCACCCTGAAGGCCGCTCGGCCCTCCTGTCTGTGGTCAGAGGCCCTTTGCAGAGATGAGCTGGCGGGCAGGCTCGCTCCAAGCCTAACACAGGCCAGGGCCCTCTGTGGCTTTCTGTCACCAGAGGAAGTAGCCCGATGCGCGGGCAGCCCCTCCCCGCCTTGGAAGGGCTCTGCGGTGACTCTTTATGAAGCCTTGGCTGGGAGCCCTGACACCAAAGGTGGAAACCACAAGGGAGAAGACAGACCTGGCCGCCTGAAAATTAAATAAATGGGTTCCTGACAGTGATGAAAATGCCTCAGTAGCAAATGTGGTGTTTGCTACTGGCTTGAGAGAGATTTTTTTTTTATCACATTAAGAAGAACTTCTTGGTCTTTTAAAATCAGAAACGAATGTTCAGTTTTATCAAATGCCTTCTCAACGTGTATTGAAATGATTATATGTTATTTTCCTTTGACAAATCGAAGTGTGATTTTATCATAATAGCATTAAAGCATTCCTGAAATAAACCTACTTTATCCTATTGTATATGGCTAGCTTAAAATTGCTAGCCATTTAAATAGGACTTCTATGTCTATTTATAAGTGAAAGTGAACACCTGTTGCTTGTTCGTGAGTGTTCCGAGGCACATGGGCAGGTCGTCTTAAGAGGTTTGGGATCAGGGTTTTGTTAACTTTTTCAAAGAACTGGGAAGCTTGACATCTTTTTCTGTGATCTTAAGAATTTTTTTTAACATCTTTATTGGAGTATAATTGCTTTACAATGGTGTGTTAGTTTCTGCTTTATAACAAAGTGAATCAGTTATACATACACATATATCCCCATATCTCTTCCCTCTTGCGTCTCCCTCCCTCTCACCCTCCCTATCCCACCCCTCTAGGGGGCCACAAAGTACCGAGCTGATCTCCCTGCGCTATGCGGCTGCTTCCCACTAGCTGTCTATTTTACGTTTGGTAGTGTATATATGTCCATGCCACTCTCTCACTTCGTCCCAGCTTACCCTTCCCCCTCCCTGTGTCCTCAAGTCCGTTCTTTATATCTGGGTCTTTATTCCTGTCCTGCCCCTAGGTGTGATCTTAAGAATTTGAAAGAACTACCCGGGCCTAGCACCTTCTGTGAAAGTAATTCTTTAACAACTTTTTCTGTTTTTTCTTCTCAGATTTTCTACTTTTTAAATCAAGATTTGATAATTTATTGTTTCCCCAAAAAGCATCCCAATTCCTCAAGGATTTTCCGATTTTTAACACACATGTTTTGTACGTTCATCTCATACTTGTTCCAATCTTTCATCTGAGGTTTTGTACAGTGGTGTTTTCTCTGCTTTATTCTGGATTAGACTATCCAGAAATGTGATTTCGTTGTAGCTATTTTTCTAAAGAATCAACTGTTGAATTTACTTTTTCAGTTTTATGTTTTTTAAAATATCAATAAATATTAGTTTTTAATAATTATTAATGCATTAAATTATGTGCCCTTTGCAGAGGTTTACTTTGTGCTTCTTTGTTTAAATGTCTCGATTTGGATTCTTCATTTATTTTCATTTATTTTTGGTTGGTAATAAGACAATTTACAGCTGCAGATTTTTCTCAGAATTCAGTTTTGCCTATACTTCACTGATGTTCACGTGCAGTATTGCCATTAGTTTTTCTTAACAGCCTATCATTGAATTTTTAAATCTTTGTTTGACCCTAAAATTATATGAGTGATCTTCCGTTTCTAGGGATTCCATTTTTTTTTTAATTTATCCTTTTCTTACTAATTTCTAGTTTCTAATATTATAGTCAAAGAATACTGACTTAAAATCTCCACTTTGAGAATTTGTCAAGTTTTTCTTTGAGCCTAAGTAGGATCCAGGGACTTTTGAAAAGATTGTTGATTCTCTGGAGGATAGAAACTTCCTCATATAGTCACTGAGTCAGGCTTATTAACTTTATTTTTCACTTTTATACTAGTTTCTATTCACCTAACCTGAAGATTTGGTTGAGTCCATCGCGATTACTCGCAGCGGTAGGCTGTCTTTGTCCTATGAAGCTACGATAACACTCTTCTCAGTGTGAAACGCCCCCTCTTCCCGTTTACTGTCTTTTGCACTGGAATGTGCTGTGTTTGCGAAGACCACCACTCCTGCTGTCCTACTCACATCTCCAGGCAGATCTGTCTCATTCTGTCCCTTCTGCCTTTGTTTCTCTTGCCTTTGAGATGACTGCTGTGAACAGGATGAGTGGGACTTTTTTTCCCTACACTCTCTCTGCCCTCATGGTGTTTGCAGTCAAGTTGTTGAGACCAACAGTGAGTGAATAATCAAGAGTGAAAGCACAGGTACAAAGTAAGACACAACTATGATGGAAAACCCCACTTTGCCGGGGATCCGAGTGAGGTTGAAGCATAAGAAAGCACCTGTTTGAGGAGGTGACGTTTGAGGGATACACAGATGTCGACCTTTAAAGATGGGGTTAAGAGCCTTACAAGTAGAAAGTGCAGCTTGTGCAAAGGTCCTGAGGCAGAAGTATCAGCCAGGGTGGCCAGTGAAAGGGAGAGGGTACAGTTGAGAGTGGAGAGGTGGGGGCCACATGAGGGCTTTTGATTCCAGCACAGGTGCAGCAGGGAGCATTGAAGGCCTGAAGCAAGGGTGAGTCTGTGTGGACAGTGGGCTGGGGGAGGCGGAAGGCAGAGGCCAGGGCTGTGGCCCCAAGAGCCAATGGTGAATGGAGCCCAGGGCTTCAGAGAGGAGGAAAGCAGGGGAGGGTGTTGATGGCTGCCTTGACTAAGCTGGGTTGGGGGAGGAGAAGGGGAGCAGAGATGCCCAGGCCCCAGCCCATGCTCAGTGCAGAGAAGTGGAAGCTGGTATTAGAAACATGGTTGTAATAACCCATCAAGGCTAGTCACTCCGCCCTACTCCTGGTCACAGTGACAGGGCTGGAGGAGGGGAGGGGACGCCCGGAAATGGGGGGATCCATGGCAACTCAGCGGGGGCAAGGCTTCCCAGGCATGAGAGATGGGGCTGGGGTGGGGGGCATCCCGGGAGTCAGGTGTGGACGCCCGTTGTGCACTGGACCAAGACTTCAGATGGGGGCGGGGATGTCACGGCTGTCGGATGTTGCAGTCTGGGCGCCGGCGGAGGAGGGAAGGAGCGAGGGCTGCAGAGCGCCAAGGCCCCTCACCTGGCGGGAAGAGCGGAGGCAGATGCGCCGGGCTGCTGATGTGGGAGAAGCCTCGAGAGCCAGGGGCGAGGGAGGGAGCGAGCGGGGTGCTGACGGCGAGGGGCGAGGTGAGGCGGAGGAGGGAGGGTCCCTAGGAGAGGGATCAGGGGAGGAGGGACCAAGGAGCGGAGGTCCCCGGGAAGGGGGCGCCATCTGGTAGCCTCGCCCTTCCTACAAGGAGGCCGGGAGGCCGGGCCGCTCCTGGGAGCCGAGTGTCCTTGAGCGCCTGGGGCGGGGAGCCGGCGGGGGTGGGTGCAAAAGGGGGTCCTGCCCTCGGAGCCCACCCCTGCGTCCCCCCCCCACCTACCCTCAGGGCCCTCCCTGCCCCCAGGTCCGGACGCCCCTCGGGACCGGGCGTCTAATCCCCGCAGCATCCGTGCGGGGACGGCAGGGAGGTCCGTTCCACCCCGGAGGCAACCCAGACCCTGGAGGAGGCGAGTGATGGAGCGAAGCCGCCGGCCCTCCCAGGCCCTGGGGACATTCGGGGAGTGAGCGGACATCCGGAGCTCTGCAGCCTTGAAGGTGTGCGAGGGCCCGCTGGCGGCTGAGCCACCGAGCTAACGCATTCTGTCGCTCGGAGGGGCCCAGCCCCCAGCACTGCCGCCTGGAGCAGGGCTGCCAGCCAGGTGTCCCCTAGGCGGGGGGTCCCAGAGCTCCTTCCACTGGAGTGGCGGGGGGAGAACCCCTTGTGCTGGAAGCAGAGGGTGGGAGAGAGGGTGTCACCGTGGTGGGGACGCTGCCCTGCCTGGGACGGGGTTTACCCCACGCAGCTCGGGAGTTAGAACAGCACACGAGTCCCCTGCGCCGAAGGCCCCCCGCTGCCCCAGACACGAGGAAATGTGCGCCCCACGGCTGCAGATTCAGGGACCTCGGTGTCCAGTTTTCTGCAGGCCTTTTCCTCAGTGAGCTGTCTAAAAATATAATTATAAAAATAATGTATGCTCACTGCGGAAAACTTGGAAAATGCCCCCAAAAGCGGAGATAGGAGAATAAAAGTCCTTCATATCACTACCCTCTAGTGGTGACAACTCCTCCTAACATTCTGAGGTCTTCCCCTCCTACATGGACCATTTCATGCTGAAAGCACATTGTTTGTATAATTTGGTCTCAACTGCTTTTTCTTTTGTTCCACATTGTAACATAAATATTTTCCTCCTCCTAAATATCATTTTAATAGCTACATAGCCGAGGCTCTTATAAGCAATTTTTTCCTCACTGTCCTGTTGTTTGTTCTTTTTCATAATTATAAATCTGTAATGTTCATTCTCTTACATTATTTTTGTCTACATTTCATGTGATTGACTTAGGATAATTCCCAGAAATAGAGTTACCGGCTCAAAGGCTGTCTGTGATTTTGAAGTTCTCGATACATAATTGCCGAACTGCTTTTTGGAAAAATT
Source organism: Orcinus orca (assembly GCF_937001465.1). Classification (NCBI taxonomy): domain Eukaryota; kingdom Metazoa; phylum Chordata; class Mammalia; order Artiodactyla; family Delphinidae; genus Orcinus; species Orcinus orca. Next base: position 117,790,401 of record NC_064565.1, read on the forward strand.
TTACCCGTTTATCTTCTACCAGCAATGATGCGAGCATCTGCCTCATTTCACTATACCTTCACCAGCACTGAGTATTCTCATTTTTTAAATTACCTTGTTCTTTTATTATTATTATTATTATTATTATATTTATTTATTTATTTTGGCTATGCCAGGTCTTAGTGGCGACGTGCGCACTCTTAGTTGTGGCCTGCATGCGGGGTCCATTTCCCAGACCAGGGATGGAACCTGGGCCCCCTGCATTGGGAGTGCAGAGTCTTACCCGACAGACCACCAGGGAAGTCCTGAGTATATTCTTCATTTGAAAATGGATTCTATTTGGATGTTTGCTTCTTTTTTTCCTTAAAAGTGAGGTTAGACATTTTTTTCACCTGCTTATTAATCAGGCTCCCCAGGCCAGCTTCAAATGGGTCCTGTTCACCTTCACCTGCCCCGGCTGCCAGGGTGCCGAGGGTGCCACCTCCCCTCCTCCCAGCAGGTATTTAAAGCTGCTGGAAGCCACCAGGTTGTGAATTGTCCTGAGTTGATGGAAGCAAATACTGGTCCAGAGAGAGTGAACCAAAATAGTGGTTCCTCCTCAGATATTCTGAGGGCTTAGACACACATTGCCTGGTCAACGTTTACTCGAGTTTATGGAATAAGAAATGGACCCTTAAGGGGCCACACACCAGTTGTCAGGAAGCTGTCCACTTACGGGGCACCTGTTATACATCAGGCCCTTGACCTTGTTTAACCTGATCTGCCCAGTAACCCTGTCAGGTGGGTACCTGTCTCTTCATTGAACAAAGAGAACAAGGTTTGGATGGGTGAGACGCGGCCCTTGGGATCACTCAGCATAAGAGGTTGAGCTGGATTTGAACCCAGTTCTGTGGGGCACCAGGGCCCAGAGTCACATACTCCACGTCGGGGCCAGACAGGGCTAGTTGGTGTTCCCAGAGCAGACGACTCCCCTGTGGGCATCAGTGGGCACCTTCCTGTCAAACAACCATGAAGCATGGTACCAGAAGCCTTGACTTGGGACCCAGATATATTGGAAACTACTCCCACCACAGTGTTCAGGAACATTCCAAGCAAAGTTCACTTAGGGGCCCACAATAGAAAGTCCTGGCCAAGAAAAAGGATAATCATTCCATTACATGAGAACTGAAAATAGAGGGTGAAAGCAAGCATATTTTTTCATGATTATTTTGGCCCCTTCAGTCAGTACAATGTTCTTTTGAACAGAAGAATGTCTTTCCTCTGGAGGAAATTCTTTTATCACGTCCCTGCTGACAGGGCTCACAATATTTATTGAAAGTTTCAGCTGTTACTTCGGTATAAATAAACAGGATGAAGTGGGCAGCCGACTGCCCATTAGGGATATTTTTAGACGGGGATGGCTTTGCAGACTGGAAGGGTATTTCAAGGAGAGAGTGCCTCGTCCCAGAATAGCCCACCACGGGCTCAGCCTCAGCGTGGCCTCAGCGTGGGGTCCCCGGTGTCACAGGTCCCTGGGTCAGGGGTCCTTCCCATCCTGGCTGGCCAGCCTGGAGGTGGCAACACCTCCTTCTAGGGACATCCCAGCTTCACTCCTCAGGCAGAGCGTAGGGAACAACATTTAGGACTGACTGTGTGTCACTGCATCTGCAGAACACCTAAAACTACACGTTGATTCAGTGGGTCTGAGGTGGGGAAAAAGACGACCATTCAAGCTAGTGTTTGTAACATGCAGCCCTGTGGTTGATGGACGACCAGCTCAAAAGTCTGGACTTTGGTTTTTAATAATACCTGACACACTTGCACTTACCTTGTGCCAGGCCCTTGACGTGTGCTAATTCATTTTTTTCACAATGAGACCCAATCTGTCCTGACTTCCCGTGGCTTTTTCCACTTCTGTTTTCTACTTGGAACACGAGTCCTCGTTCACTTAGAAAAACCACGCACCCCTGTGGGCACGGGGTCTGGGGAAGTAGGAAGGGCTTCAGGCCCGTTCAGCTGAAGCCACTGATTGTCAAGATCAGCTGCTCATCTCCCAGGGCCCCAAGCCTGTTGCTGCTTCTGTGAGAAGGGTTTGGGAAATGTGTGGTGTTTGTGCCTGGCCCCAAACAGCAGCCAATCCCCTGCCTGCCCCTAACCTTTCTCACGAGCACCCCCTGGAGCCTCATGGGAAAGAGCAGATGGTCATGGAACCCCGCTCACCGCATCTGGGGCCCCAGAAATTCCAGAATGACTCTCCAGCCCACACTAAACCCTGCGCAGTTCAGCTATTATGTAGCTGGTACAGCAGCTGCGTCTTTCTCCTCCTTGAAACTCAGGTTACGTTGCTGCCTTGCAGTCTCAGCTCTCTGATGGACTCAAGAAAATGTATGATTTTGTAGTTTCTTCAGCTTTCTTGCTGTTCATATGGGATCAACACTCTGTGTTGCTTTCTCCATCCTGAGCAGAAGTGACACTTTCTGGAAACTACTGAATACATTTTAATTTCCCCCAACACTGAATCTTCATTTCTTAAAAAACAGGGGCTTCCTTGGTGGTGCAGTGGTTAAGAATCCGCCTGTCAATGCCGGGGACACGGATTCGAGCCCTGGTCCGGAAAGATCCCACATTGCTGTGGAGCACTAAGCTCGTGCACCACAAATACTGAGACCACGTGCCACAACTACTAAGCCTGTATGCCACAACTACTGAGCCTGCACACCTAGAGCCTGCAAGCCACAACTGCTGAGCCCACATGCCACAACTACTGAAGCCCGTGCACCTAGAGCCCGTGCTCTGCAACAAGAGAAGCCACCGCAATGAGATGCCCGCGCACCACAACAAAGAGTAGCCCCCGCTCGCTGCAACTAGAGAAAGCCTGCACGCAGCAACAAAGACCCAATGCAGCCAAAAATAAATGTTTTTAAAAAATAAATTAAATTAAATTAAAAAAACAATTTACTCAAAAAATTAAACACAGACTTAAGATATGATCCAGCAATTCCACTTCTGGATATACAGCCAAAAGAATTGAAAGCCGAGACTCGAGTAGATAATTGCACACCCATGTTCATAGCAGCAGCATTTGTCACAATAGCTAAAACATGGAAGCAACCTGAATGTCCGTCAATGAATGGATAAACAAAATAAAGTATGTACGAGCAATGGAATATTATTCAGCCTTAAAGAGGAAGGAAATTCTGACCCAGGCTACAACATGGATGAACCTGGAGGACATTATGAGGTGCCTGGAGTAGTCAGATTTCATAGGGACAGAAGACAGATGGGAATTGCCAGGGACTGGAGGGAGAAATGGGGGTGAGTGTTCAGTGGGGACAGAGTTTCTATTTGGCAATAAAATCGTTCTGGAGACGGATGGTGGTGATGGTTGCACGACAATGGAACAGTACTTAATGCCACTGGACTGTACAGGTAAAAATGGTTGAAATGGTAAATTGTATGTTCTTTATATTTTACCACAATTTTTTTATAAAAAATTGATTGGTTCTTGCCATGTGCCAGGTACTCTTTTAGGTACCGGGATTACAGAGGTGAACAAAATAGACAAAATCCCTGACCTCACGGTGTTTACACTCAATAAGCAAAATAAATCTGTAACCCGCTACAGTGAAGGGTGACAGTGCTGTGGGAAACTCCTCAGCAAGTGTGGGAAGATGGGGGGGTGGGAGTCAGGGTAGGCCTGGGAGGCCTCACAGTGAGTCCTGTGGACACCTGGGGGGCTTTCAGGCTGGGGGGCATCTGCTCGGGGTGATGCAGACAGCAAGGGGCTCGAGAGGCTGCACATCTGCCCACGCCTGAGGGCTCGCTGTCCCAGGCTGCCTCCTGAAGACGCCTGGCTGGTCCATCTTCTCGTTTGCCCTTGGTGTGGCACCCCAGCTCCTGGAATCCCTTAGCCCCAGCTTGCCTTCTGGGGTGTGAGCACGTGCAGGACATCTAGGGAGCCCGCACAGGACCCGCGCAGGACCTGTGTCTCTCAAGCCAGGGCCACCGCCTCAGGGCTTGGACTTTGGGGGAGCTCGCCCCAGTGGGGAGTGAGGTGGGGAGCCCCTGGCTGGAGTCCCACCTTGATCCCCTGCCCACCAGGGACTGACGACCTGCTTCTCCATCTGCAGGAGCTACGAAGAGCTCTCGGACTGCACCAGGCACGTGGCGCAGAAGCTGGACTGCTTCTGGCCCAACGCGGCGGTGGACAGGTTCTTCCTCTCCGTCCACCGGCACTACTTCAGAGACTGCCCCGTCTCAGGCAGGGCCTTGCAGGACCCGCCCAGCAGTGTCCTCTGCCCCTTCATCGTGGTGCCCATCCTGGTGACCCTGCTCGTGACGGCACTGGTGGTCTGGAGGAGCAGGCGCCTGGAGGGCATCGTGTAGGCTGGGGGCTCCCGCGCCCAGCAGGGGAGGGGGAGGGCTGTCGCTCATGGAGGCTGCCGGGCAGGCCAGAGTGTGGGCGTGGGGGCCGAGCCTGGCCAAGTCTTCTGGGACTCCAGTGGCAGAGTAGACCCCCGGTCCCCTCTTCTTCTACCCGAGAAGAGCTCACAGCAGGATTCTGGCGTGGTCACGGCACAGGCATTGACCTAGAAGCCACCCTAGGAAGGGCAGCCCAGGTGCTGGGAGGGAGCAGAGCGTAGCTGTCAGTGTTTCTGGGGAGGGTTCTGAGCTGTCTCCCAAGGTGTTTATGAACCACCCCCTGGCTCGATCATGGATAAGTAGTTTGTGATTAAAGGATGTCCTTGAATTTGGGAAGCGTCATTCTTTCTGGATGTGGACCCTCAGGAGTAGAAGGATGGGAGAAACTCTAGCCCCTTTGGATTTTGTCTTTCTCTGACAGGAGGCGCCCTCACAGGTACCTATATGGGGGACGATGATGGTGAGGCCCCAGGGGGGCTGAGCGCTGTGCGTGCGCTGAAGCTGCTCCCCGGGATTCTGACGCCCCGGCCCCTTCCCCGCCACTCTAGTCTAGAACTACTGGTTCAATGGGCTGCGACTGGCAGACAGGAAGCGGCCAGGTCTGCTCAGTTTTTACTGAGGCCGCTCCCCAAAGATGCCTCGCCAGCCCCCGGTCCAGGCACCCACCTCCATTCTGTCCCCCAGGGTTTCAGCGGCTATTTCCTCTGCACTCATCCAGGCTGCTGCTGCTGCGCCACATTCACCATGCTTCCCAAGCTCCAGCTTCCAGAAGGTTCTGGATCTCCAAAGGGAGCTCCCTGCACCGTCCCTCCCAGATGGCTCCTGAGCTCAGAACCCCCCTCTGAGGTCCCTACAGCCCCCAACTGGCTGCAGCGCCACCGGCCCAGGACCTGCCCCTTCTCAGGCCCACTGCCCTCCGCGTCGGCCTCCCCTCCTCCCAGCTGGACAGCCACCCAGACACGGGGCCAAGGCCACGGCCCCCGAGCTCTTCAACATTAGCTGAACCCGCGCTGGGGCTGAACGGGCCGGACCCCCGCAAAGGCGCCCCAGTGGCGACGGGCCAGGGGCTGGGCCTCGCCGGCCCGAGAGCCCCGACCGTCCCCCTGGGCAGCCCCCTGCAGCGACGACGGGCCATCCCTCGGGGCGTCCCGCGTCCGTACTCCGGAGCCCGGGGCGGGCTGGCCCGGCTCCTCGGCCTCCCCACGGCGCGGACTCCGCGCCAGAGCAGCTGCCCCCGAGGACGCAGACGCCTCAGGGGGCGTAGATCCTCCTCCCGGAAAGGGGCCGGCAGCGGGGCGGCCGGGAGCAGGCGGGGCCGGCAGCCGGGTGCCGCGGTCGGGGCGGGACCGGGGGCGGGACCGGGGGCGGGACGGGTCTCGACGAGCCTTGTCAAGCGACAGCAGGGCGGCGGTGCGCACGCGGAAGGACGGCGCCGCCGGGCTCGGGGGAATCACCCCGTGACTTGTGACACGTGCGTTTGCCGGAGGCGGCGCTTCGGAACGGCGGCCCCTGCTTCCCTCCTGCAAGTCCGGCCGCTCGCGGTGATTCGCGGGGACTCCTCCCCTCCGGCACCGCGGGGCGCGCCCGACCCCTGACCACTGACCCCCGAACCCCGCAGGCCCTCGCCCGCAGACCGCACGGCCCAAGGCCCAGCGCTGAGCAAGGGGTCCTTCCAGAGTCAGTTTTCCGACTGTGGCGTCTTCAGAGACCGGGCCGTCCCTCCCCACGTGCTTTGCTGGCCGGAGGTGCGTGGGGTGGGGTCGGGGTCGCCCTTGGTGGAAAGGCGTCTCCTGCCTCAGGTCTTCCTAAGTGGCCACTCTCTTCTGCACCACCGACGGCAGGTTAATGAGATTTTCCAGTTTTGACCAAGGAAAGTAACCTTCTGCGGGACAGCAGGCCACTTGTTTCTCACATTTCAATATGTAGCCCCGTATGACCGTTTTCACTTGAAAGAAAACGGACTGAGGGGAGCTGGTCCCTACGAGGCAGAGGACGGTTTTATCGGAAGAATGTGTTTTCCGAGCGCTCTCGTCTGAAAGGTCTGCTCTGAAAGCTGTCCCCTAATTTCATGAAGTCAGAATGTCGCGTGTTCCGGAAAAACGATTGGGTACCTGTTTTCAAACTTTTGGAAGTGTATTTCCTGCCATCATAGCCTATGAAGACTAATGGTGTTAAACCCGACAGAAAAGGCCAAGCTCAGCCACGCGACAGCCTTCCTACTGTCCCCCCCCCCATGGCTCTGTGCCCGCACCTCCTCGTCCATAAAGTGGGGAGGGTAATGGGGTCTCCCTCGAAGGGGGATGCGTTAATTAAGTAAAATGTCGTAGCCCCAGGTTTCCGCCCGCATGGGATTCTGGTGAGGCGGTTGTTGGCACGGCATCTATGAGCTGGGGAAGGTTCTAGATGCCAGGAGGGTCTCAGGAGGGTCGGCGAAGCCATGGGGGTCCCTGCGCCAAAGCCCGCGGCCCGGAGCCCCGGCTAGCAGGCCTGCCTTGACCCGCCCACTCCCCGCTCTCGCGAAGGGCCTCGTGGAGTGTGGCCTGCAGATAAAGGCCCGATGGGTAGCTGGGCTGGCAGGGGGCCGTGGGGCAGCCCCACTCCCGGTGATGGAGGGCCTGCCACGCTCCTCCTCAGAAGCCACCCGCGCAGAGCGCAGGCACACGCTGCGCGCTCAATGGTAGCTGTTAGTATTAAAACGTTTTACAGCCCGTGTCACTAACGCTAAACAATATCATTATTTTAAAATTATCCAAGCTAACGGAAGAGAACAGTGATTGATCATTTTTAAGTATTTTTCAGGTTTATTAAATATGTTTTAAAGTACACAAAAATTGGGTCTTGTCTTTAGAGACAAATTTTTTTTTTATTGAAGTATAGTTGATTTACAATGTTGTGTTTCTGGTGTATAGCAAAGTGATTCAGTTATAAATATGTATATATATTCTTTTTCACATTGTTTTCCATTATAGGTTATTACAAGATATTGAATATAGTTCTCGGTGCTATACGGTAAGACCTTGTTTACCTATTTTATATATAGTAGTTTGTATCTGCTAATCCCAGACTCCTAATTTATACCCCCCCTTCCCCTTTGGTAACCATAAGTTTGTTTTCCATGTCTGTGAGTCTGTTTCCGTCTTGCAAATAAGTTCATTTGTATACTTTTTTTTAGATTCCACGTATAAGTGCTGTCATATGATATTTGTCTTTGTCTATATGACTTATTTCACTTAGTATGCTAATATCTAGGTCCCTCCATGTTGCTGCAAATGGCATTATTTCATTCTTTCTTGTGGCTGAGTAATATTCCATTGTATATGTGTACCACATCTTCTTTATCCATTCATCTGTCAGTGGACATTGAGGTTGCTTCCATGTCCTGGCTATTGTAAATAGAGTTGCAATGAACATTGGGGCGCATGTATCTTTTTGAATTATGGTTTTCTCAGGGTATATGCCCAGTAGTGGCATTGCTGGGTCATATGATAGTTCTATTTGTAGTTTTTAAGGAACCTCCATACTGTTCTCCATAGTGGCTGTATCAATTTACATTCCCACTAACAGTGCAGGAGGGTTCCCTTTTCTCCACACCCTCTCCAGCATTTGTTGTCTGTAGATTTTTTGATGATGGCCATTCTGACAGGTGTGAGGTGATACCTCAAGGTAGTTTTGATTTGCATTTCTCTAATGATTAGCGACATTGAGCCTCTTTTCATGTGCCCGTTGGCCACCTGCGTGAGACAGAATCTTTTTTGCTAAATAGAGTTTCGCTAGATGTTGCGTTGTTGTATGCACACACGGCGTGCGGTCTCTACCCTCAGCACGGTTTCAGGCGTTCAGTGGCGTCTTGTTCACTGTCGGCACGATGCCGTGCACCAGGTCTCCAGAACTGATTGATGTTGCTTCACTGAAATTCTGTGCCCCTTGATTAGCAGCTCCCATTTCCGTCTCCCCCCAGCCCGTGGCAACCACCCTCCCACTCTTTGATTCTATGAACTTGACTATTTTCGGTACCTCTTGTAAATAGAGTTCTGCAGTATTTGTCTTTCTTTGGCTTATCTCATTTAGCATAATGTCTTCAAGTTTCATCCATGTTGTCACGTATGACAAGATTTTCCTCCTTTTTAAGGCCGAGTAATATTCCGCTGTATGGATAGACCACACTTTGTTTATCCCTTCATCTCTTGATGGACATGTAGGTTGTTTGCACAGCTTGGCTATTGTGGGTAATTTTTAAACATTTAGGTTGGACTTTGGAATGTGTGTTTGTAAGTACATTTGAGTATATGTGCACCTGATCTGGAACTTTCCTTCAAGTGAAATAGTTCTGCTGTAGAGGTTTAGGAGGACCCAGAGAGCATTCAGGTTTCCCTCTTCCTCGTCAGGTCACCAGTCTTGGCTGGCATGGAGGCCAGGTTCTGCTCGCCAGAGGCTTTCCGTCCAGCCCGGGTTTGTGGTCAGGCATCTGCACATCACGGGGCTGAGGGCAAAGAACCCAACACCAGTGAATAAGGTGCTCAATGAGAATTAATAAGCCAAAGCAGAATTTTTGTATTATTAGTTTGAGATTTTATTATAAATAAACATAAACACAAATGACTTTCTTCTTACACTCAGCCCTTCTGCACCCTCAGATAGAGGGTCAGTTGCAGGGGGCTTGAGCCTCTGCAGATTTTGGTATGTATGGGGGTCCTGGACCCCATCCCCTGAGGATACCAAAGGACAATTGTAGTTTCCTAGGCCTGCCTTTAACAAATTATCGCAAGCCAGGTGGCTTAAAAACGACAGAATGTGTTTTCCCTCACAGTTTTCTGGAGGCTAGACGTCCCGAGATCGAGGTCCTGTCAGGGCCATGCTCTCCCTCAGAGCTCCAGGGGAGGGTCCCTCCCGCCTCTTCCAGCCTCTGCTCATGTCGGCATTCCTCGGTGTTCCCCGGCTCCGAGCTGCGTCCCACCAGTCCTTGCCACCTTCTGTCTGTGTGTCTTCGTGTCGTCCCTTCTTATAAGGTCACCAGTCACATTGGGTCAGGCCCACCCTAATCCAGCATGACCTCTTTTTAACTTAACTAATTACATCTGCAAAGACCCTATTTCCAAGGAAGGTCACATGCTGAGGTTCCACGTGAGCATGAATTTGGGGGGGGACACTGTTCAATCCAGCACAGTCAAGAGCTGGTGCCACCTCGGCCCCCCTTTGTCTGGGCCATGAGAGGGGACAACATCTAATAACCTGCAGAGGCTGTTTCCAAAGCCCAGCCAATCAGGTGATAGAACGAGACCGGGTGTCCCAGGAACTCCTGAGAAAAATGCCTTGTCCCCAAGGCTAGGGTACAGGCCATTGTTCCCACAGACAGACCACTCTAACAGCTGCTTCAGGTTTGCCTTTGAGAGCCAGGGACCACTCCGTGCGTGTGTGTGTGTGTGTGTGTGCACGTGCATGCGTGTGTGCATGTGTGTATGTCTGGGTGTGTGTCTTTGCATGTGTGTGTGTGTGCACGTGCGTATGTCTGGGTGTGTGTCTGCCTGTGGGTGGGTGTGTCCATGCATGTGCGTACGTCTGAGTATGTGTCTTTGCATGTGTGTGTGTGTCCGTGCAGTGCATATGTCTGGGTGTGTGTCTTCGCGTGTGTGTGTGTCCGTGAATGTGCGTATGTCTGGGTGTGTGCACACATGGGTGAGGTAAGCAGAGGCCTCTGGCAGCTCTGTCCTGGCCCCCAGCCCTAGTCCTCTGGGCAGAAGCCACCCTCAACCACTTCCGTCCCACACCCCGGGCTGTGAGGGCCCCTCCCACGTTATCTCCTGGAGGGTCACTGAGTAGATGGTTGACTTTTCCAGGAAACGAGTTTCTAAGATGCCTTGAGAAGTGTTCCTGGAATTGCCGTGTGAGTCGCCCATCCTCTGAAGAGGTGTGGGCAGGGGGCAAGAGCCGCATGAGGCGTCCGACCTTGGCAGCAGAATGAGCACCTGCCAGGGTCACGTGGGATGATGCCAGACTCCCCAGGGCCACCTCAGGCAGGAGCTGTGGGGCTCCTCAGGGACCCCTGCTCAGGGGTCCGCCGTGGGGTGGGGTCAGGGAAGAAAGCGGGAGCTGTGGGCCCTCCCCACCGAGGGGCACTGCTCAGGCACAGGGTGAGCCGGGGAGGCAAGGGGTGATGTGCGCAAGTGACATCACCACGCTGGGCACTGCTCTCCCTCTGCCCACCTGTGTTCTGCACTCTTCTCATGAGTCTTTCCCTGGGGCTGCCTGTAAAGTCAAAGAGGGACAGTGGTGGGTTACACACCATCACAAACGATCACCCTCCTGTTTTCCCACCAGGAGCGCCCAGCCGAGCAGGTGGGCCCCTGGACGGCTGCATGGAAGCAGCTAACCTTCTTTGGCTTCCCTGACAGGCCAACAGAGATTTCCGCTAAGCTGGCCAGGGAAGCTGAGGACAGTTTTAATTTGAAAAATAAGATGAACTAGCTTTCTTTGTGTCCCAAGCTAGGTAAATGGCCCCTTCTCCAGAGCTTTGTCATGGAAATCCCCAGAAAATAATTGGTTGGAAGTCAAAGAACCCAAAAAAACAAAGGGAAAGGATTTGGGAAGTGGACTTGGCCAGGTATGTATTGTTCCCAAATTGCTCACATTAATGAGCTCCCAGGGATACAGTTGCTCTGGAGACAGGGCTTTCTGCAAGCCAAGAAGCAGCTCTGAACTGAGATCATCTTCACAGAAAGGACATCCCTGGTGGAGATGGCAGCTCGGGAGGGTGCAACAGCCTGGGGCCAAGAGAACTAAGATCCAGCAGAATGCAGAGTGAGCCTCAGGCTGGACATGTGGATTCCCTCCGGAGAAAAACCCTGAGTCTCCTGGAGATGAAATTCCCTCTTGTGCATCAAATATGAAAATCAGTACAGTCTTCGTGGAGGACAGATTAGATATATGTACCCAAAGTCTTGAAATGTTTGTTCCCAGTAATTTCCTTCCTAGGAATGTATTCCAAGGTCATAATTAGAGACGTGCTAAAGGACTTGTGTGGAATGACCTGCCCCCAGGGTTATTTATATGAGAGTGAGTGGAACCGTCTTGAGTGCCCGCACTAGATGGCTGTTCAAGCAGATTAAATCCAGATGATGGTGAAAAACTTTAAAAATTAAGTACATGGGAAATTCTTCTCACCGTATAGAGTTAATTGGAAAGGGCAGATTACAAAACAAGGAAACGAGATGATCTCCATTTGGGGTACGTGTATGATTGTGTGTGTGAGAGAGTGTGCGTCCCCAGGCCGTATCTAACCAGGAAAAGGCGGTATAACACGACTCACAGAAATGGTAACAACGCGCTACAGTTTGGATCTAGCCGCCGTGTTTAGTTGCTGGGATGGAAGGCCATTTAGAGCCGTGCTCAGGGGTCCCAGGGCTAGACTCAAGCTCGCTGGGATCTGGCTGGACCCCTGTCCACCTGTGTGGCTTTGAGCGGCTTCTTCATCCCTCTGGTGAGTTTATGTGCTTGTTGGCTTGATGGCCTGTCATCCGTCATCAACCCCATCCCAAGGACTGTGTTTAAACACCGAAGAGCAGGCTCCTGGCCAGAGGATCGTATGTCTGTGGGGTAGGGGTGGAGGTGGGGTGTGGAGAACAAGCAGTAGGCTGGGGGCTTTGAGAGAGTGAGAGGAAAGAGGTTTTAAGACAACTTTTCTCTCTTTTATGAGCGTAACTGCCCTTTGGTTCCTTGGAAAACAAATTTAGGAAGGATCTGCAGTATTTCTCAAGGCTATTTTTGGAGTTGAACTTGGATCTGATTTTGGTTTCTTCTCCATGGGAACAGGGTGAGATGGGCCGTGAGGTTGCCCATCTTTACTCGGTTTCATAAATGTGCTACAGGGAGCGAGGACACCAGAGTGATGGCAGCTTCAAGCATAGTTTGCATATGGCCCTCAAAAGCATCCCTCCTGGCTAACGCCCCCCAGCCACAGTCCCTGGGCTGTGGTGGCTACCGAGGAGCTCCTTCCCTCCAGTGGGCCGTCTTCCCAACAGACACGCTCGCAGGAGGCCGGGCAGGTCGCTCCCCGACTGTTTTCTGAGTGGGGGCGGAGACAGGCAGGGGTGCCTGCAGGTCAGTGCAGCCCATCATCGTGATGGCAGCTCCATCCCAGCGCCTGCCCAGGCTGCCCAAGGTCACACCAGGAGCCTACTCAGCCTCTCACCCTAGCACCTTCTCCTTACGAGAAACAGTCCACATTAAGAAGGAAAAAACTGGTAGCACAGAGGCGACGGCACCGAACTGCCTGCGATCGAATCGAATCCCAGCTCTGCACAGTGAACACGGGCCTGTTTCCTCACCTGTGAAGGGGTGGCCATAGGTGCTTTGGGGCGTCGCTGTAGAAAGCCCCTGGCACTGTGCCCAGCACAGCATAAACCCTCTTTCACTTGGCCGTGGTGATGCACTTTCACGAAGGATCTGGGGCCTGGTGGCTGCGGAATGCACTTGCCTGGGTATCCATTTCTGTCTCTCAGTGTGGTCCCAGCCCCACTGCGCAGAGGGCGGGAGGTGTGTAAAGGGACAAGAATCATGATAATTCAAGTGGCGACATTTGGGGATTCTCTCCCACTCCTGGGGTCCATCCCATTCGGTGCAGGCGGAGGTGTTAGTCAGCTGTAGCGAAGGACCACAGGTGGGGCCGCTTAAACGACAGAAATTTATTTTCTCACGGTTCTGGAGACTGGAAATCCAAGATCAAGGTGTCATCGGGGTGGGTTTCTTGTGAGGCCTCCCTCCTTGGCTCGTAGACGGCCGTCTTGCCCTGTATCTTCACATGGTCATCCCTCTGTGCATCTGTGTCCTAATCTCCTCTTCTTATGAGGACACCAGTCATATGGGATATGGGATTAGGGCCTACCCCAGTGACCTCTTTTCACCTTATTACCTCTTTAAAGACCTCATCTCCGGGGACTTCCCTGGTGGCGCAGTGGTTAAGAATCCGCCTGCCAATGCAGGGGTCACAGGTTCGAGCCCTGGTCTGGGGAGATCCCACATGCCGTGGAGAAACTAAGCCCACGCGCCACAACTACTGAGCCTGCGCTCTAGAGCCCATGTGCCACAACTACTGAGACTGTGTGCCGCAACTGCTGAAGCCCACGCGCCTAGAGCCCATGCTCCGCAACAAGAGAAGCCACCGCAATGAGAAGCCCATGCACCGCAATGAAGAGTAGCTCCCGCTTGCCGCAACTAGAGAAAGCCCGCACACAGCAACGAAGACCCAATGCAGCCAAAAATAAATAAATAAATTTATCTAAAAAAAAAAGAAAAAGGTCCTATCTCCGGGACTTCCCTGGTGGCACAGTAGTTAAGACTCTGTGCTCCCAATGCAGGGGGCCCAGGTTCGATCCCTAGTCAGGGAACTAGATCCCACATGCCACAACTAAGGAGCCCACCTCCCGCAACTGAGACCCGGCACAACGAAATAAATAAATAATAAATAAATAAAGACCCTATCTCCAAATATAGTCACATTCTGAAAAACTGGGAGTTAGGACTTCAACACATGAGCTGGGGGTGAGGGGGACACAACTCAGCCCTAACAAGGGCCCACCTTCCCCAGCCGTGGAACTGCCACTCAGGAGACGGTCAGCTTTTCCATTTGGCCTGCAGCAGCCAATTTAAGCTGCAACGGAACTAAAGGGCTGTAATTCACCCTGAAAATTAGCAGAAAACAGCATTGTAGCAAGGTGATTGCTATAGAAATATCACAAGATCAAATAAAAAACCTGCTTTAAGATGCATTACACATTCTTTCTGGGAGGGAGCAAGGCTGCAGGGGCAGGGGAAGATCTCGGTGGTGATTCCTAAGAGGTTCCCAGAGACGGTGCATTCGAGGGCATTGGCAGTCTGGCAACATAGACTTTTCATCTTGTCTCATTTTTTGAAAAATGGACAGTTCTCCTCTTGCCTGGTGCCGGTGTTTCTGCACAATAATTTTTCTTCCTTTTCTTTTTTGGGCCCAGAAATGGAACAAAGAAATGAAGGGCTAAGGAGAGAGGAAGAAAAAGTACAGATGTTTTTCTTGAGTTAACCAGGTCAACCATCAGGAGAGCAGGGAAAAGAGGAAGACTGTTAGAGAATGTTAAAGAGACGCCTGCAGAATCAGCCTGCTGTGAGCTGTGGGGAAGGAGGGCGGGTGAGGGCAGCCTGGGCCTGCTTCCCGAGGGTGAGGGTGAGAGATGCCAGCCAGCCACCTACAGCAGGCCAGGCCGGGGAGAAGCACAGCGGTGAATGAAGGATGCTCTCGACTTATCTCTGCTCTCCTAGCCTCCATCAGACTGGGAAGTTAGGCCCATTTTGCAGATAAGGAGACTGAGGCACAGAAAGGTGACAACACATGCCCAGCTATCCCTGACCGTGGGTGCTGGAGCCAAGATTTGAAGCCGGAGCCCTCTGGCCCCCAGACCCCCGGTTCTCTCACCTGTGCCACCTCCCTTGGTTCAGGAGAGTGGAGAACAGTCAGGAACTGAGGGTTCCAAGAGGGCGACAGGGAGAGGTGGGTCACAACTGGGTGTTTGCAACTCCAGGTGGCACGAGTACAAGTGGGCCCCCCTCTGCAGGACTCGTGCCCCTTCCTCCCCAAGCCCTCCTGGCCCTCCTCTGTCCCCACACAGCAGCCTCACGACTGATCCTTCGGGAAACCGTAGGACGGAGACCCACTTGGGGAGGCCCCATCCATCCGCTGCAGCCCCACGAGGTGCTCTGGCTCTCCGCGGGCCCACCAGGTTGGAGGAAGCCTCCGCGTCTTGCCTGGGGGAAGAAACTGGGAGGCCTCTTGGTCCTTCCACCGCACCTCTCCCCAGAGCTTATGGAAAGGAGAGTGGTGTTAATAAGTCTTCCTGCCTCTCAGCCTCCTGTGCCCCGAGGAAGGATGACAGCTTGACCCCCAACCAGAACAAGCTGTGCTTAAACTTTGGGGACATAAGGTGGCGTGTCTGAGGGAGGAATGTTTGTGTAGCCCAGGAGTAGGGCTCAGTCCCCTGTCCCAGGAGGAAGGGGCCAAGCAGGGCGCCACAGACACGCCCCCCCGGGCCTCCCGCTGCCTTGTTCAGCCTGCACCTCCTAATAGGCCCCAGCCCCCAGCCCAAACCCAAGGTTGCCGACGGGAACATTCATTTCCATCACCGTTCTTTCTTCTCAATCCCCAATTTTCAATTAAAAAAATTTTTTTTCCAAAACTGGTACCAATATAACAGTGATTTTCTGTTGATGGGTTTGGATGAGGGACTTTCTTAGTTCATAGTTTCCTTCCTTGTGATTTTAAAAAGATAACTGCTTTCTAGCTTTCAAGTCCTGGCGCTGTAGAAGGTCATGCACAGCTGGAAATGATTTTACAGATCAGGAAACAGGCTGGACAGGCACCC
Organism: Orcinus orca; assembly: GCF_937001465.1. NCBI lineage: Eukaryota > Metazoa > Chordata > Mammalia > Artiodactyla > Delphinidae > Orcinus > Orcinus orca. Next base: position 117,806,165 of record NC_064565.1, read on the forward strand.
GCTCAGACGCGGCCTGTGCCCGCGGCCTTTTCTGCCCGTTTATCGGCCTGGGGGACACCTGGCTGCCACTTGCTGGGTCCTGACTTGGCCCCGTGGAGGGCGGGGGACTCTAGAAAGAAAACTGGGGCGCAGTTCAGACAGTGCCTGGCTGGCGTTGCCTGGCTTAGCGGACAAGGTAATAAACCCTGCACCAGGTGTTCGGCTCTCCGCTAGGGGCGCTCGCGAGTCGGAGGCCGCGGCTGGAGTGGGGCGGGGCGTGGGGGGGGGGCGGACCCAAGGCAGGAGGCGACCTGTCAGCTGAGCAGCAGCGCCTGCCACCGGCCCAGCCCAGGACCCGTCTTTACTTCTCTCTCTTACTCCGGTCCCTTATCTTTTTCACTAAGGGCTTAGTCACATGTACAGCGCAGAACAGCTAAAGAACTTCCCAGTGTTTAAAGTAGTGCCCCGCACACGGTTGGCACTCAAAAAGTACTTATTGAATTAACTCACTGTAATTATCGATAATAACAGTGAATTGCAACCTCATCACCCAATCCTGTATTGTCAGGCGTTTAACGTATTAGCAGTTTTCCTCTATTTCTTATTGTCTTGCCAATAATAAGTAACTTTTATTATATCAATAGAAATAACCTGTATATTGTAGAAACAAAATAAAATAAGCAAATAAAAAGCCTTCATTCTTACCATTCAGGTAATTCTAACATACGTTTTGGCATACAGTCTTCCAAACTTTAATTTGTACTTAGGTAGTACATGGATGATAGATAAACCAAAAAAAAAGAAAAAAAATGGGCCCATACAGTTTTGTAAATGACGTTTTAAATTTTTAAAACGTCATTTAACAAAATGACTACACAGTCTTTATAAATTTCTAAACGCGGGGTGTGTCTGTTTTGCTTATTGCTGTGTAAAAATAATGCTCGGATGTGCATGTCCTTATTCTATTCCTTAAAACAAGTGTTTAGAATTTGGGAAGCAAGGGGATTCAAGCTTTCTGTGAATATTGCGAGATCCATTTTGAACGTTTGCATCACCCACTCACCAGCACCTGAGTCTCTACTCACATATACTGCTTTTCGTGTTGTGCGTATCTGGTTACCTCGAGGCCAGCCTCTTCTTGGATACTGCCCATGGGAGTCTTCTGGAGCAAATTACCTCCCAGGTCCTTTACCCATTTCCAGATGATTTCACTCCACGATAGCACTCTGCTTGCACAATTTGACTATATACACATTTTCAGGAACGTATTTAATGCGGAAAATGCCTCTGTTTTCTTTAGCGTTCTTGCGTATATATTCATAGGTGGGTCTGTAGTTTTTCTCTGGGGAATCCTTTTGTCATGATTTTGTGTTTTGTGATCAGATTTGTGTTACCATGTTATTCTGTGCCCTGGAATGGTTTACAGAGCATGAGGAATGCAGAGAAAGTAAATGGAAATATATGAGTAAATGTATGAAAAGGTATGTGACAAATGTATAAGTATATGAAAAGATGCCCTTCCTCAAGGGGATCAGGGAATGCATTATTCAAACAATAATGATACTATGGGCTTCCCCGGTGGCGCAGTGGTTGAGAGTCCGCCTGCCGATGCAGGGGATGCGGGTTCGTGCCCCAGTCCGGGAAGATCCCACATGCCACGGAGTGACTGGGCCCGTGAGCCATGGCCGCTGAGCCTGCGCGTCTGGAGCCTGTGCTCCGCAACGGGAGAGGCCACAACAGTGAGAGGCCCGCGTACCGCAAAAAATAAAAAATAAATAAATAAATAAATGATGCAGAGGGACTCCCCTGGTGGTGCATTTGTTAAGAATCTACCTGCCAATGCAGGGGACACGGGTTCGAGCCCTGGTACAGGAAGATCCCACATGCCGTGGAGCAGCTAAGCTCGTGAGCCACAACTACTGAGCCTGCGCTCTAGAGCTCGCGAGCCACAGCTACTGAGCCCGCGTGCCACAACTACTGAAGCCTGCACGCCTAGAGCCCGTGCTCCACAACAAGAGAAGCCACCACGATGAGAAGCCCGTGCACCTCAATGAAGAGCAGCCCCCGCTCACCGCAACTAGAGAAAGCCTGCATTCAAAAAGAAAGACCCAACACGGCCAAAAATTAAAAATAAATTAATTAATTAATGTGATGCAAAAATGACAATGGAGGTGGGTCAAGAGAATGACTTAAATATTAAAGGCCTTAGAGAGGCGCGGAGAAAGCTGATGGAGCAGTTTTGCAGACCTGCCCCTCTTTCTTGGGCAAGTCAAGCATGCTGGGCAGGACGTCACATCACGCTGGCCAACCTCATGGCTGCTGACACCCCAGTCAGTGCTCGATGGAGTCTTTGTTCTGAGAGTCTGCAGGTGGCACCAGCCCCAGGAAAACGATGGCTCCTGGTTCCTGGAGCTGCACTTGGAGCTACGCCCACGATGGCCTGGCAGCCTGGATCACTTGAATCCACCTGGGCTCTGCTTAGGAGGGATGACGAGGGACACCAGGGCCGCAAACCCACACAGCTACAGGCTGTAAATATACAGCGGCAACTTGAAGAACACAGACCTCACGGCGGATGCTATCAAGGCCTTCTCTGGCTCTCCTGGGGTGGTTACAGGTGCACCCCACACCTGGAGCAGGGAAGGGGCTGGACGTACGCGTGTGTGTGTGTGTGTGTGTGTGTGTGTGTGTGTTTGGCGGTGGGGTGGGGGGAGATGGGCGGGAAGGATAGGGCAGCCCATTGTTTGCAAATAGCAAGCAGATCTCTCTCTATGATGGAGAGAATTAGCTCTGGCGCCACCGCTTTCTATGCTTTGAGAAAACCACTACCATCAGCCTTTGGTTACAAACCCTCAACGCTGCTCCCGAAATTCTTCTCGGGGGCAGCCTGGCTGCAGGAGCCGCACAGGTTCTGGAGTGGGGTGGACTTGGGGTTGGCTGAGCCGGAGCTGTGGCTGAGGTCTTTGTCTCCCCTTCCTCAGGCGAGAGTAGATGACTTTGTGTGTGAATTGAGATCACCTTGACCTTGAACTGTGGCTTGTTCTGGAGGATCTTGAGTGTTTTGCCAGGGAGGGGCGACACAGTAAACACACATCCACCCATACAACGGACAACTATGTAGCCACTAAAAAGAACAGGGCAGATGCGTGAATACTGATAAGTGAAAAGAGTATAACAATATGATCCCATTTGTGCACTGAAGATGTCTAGAAGGGCAAACTGGAAACCGAACAGTGGTTGCCTTTGGGGGACAGTTACTGGGGACTGGGTTAGGAAGGGAACTTGTGTACCCTCTTAAACTGTTAGAATATTATATGTTCATGTATTACATAATATTTCATGTGTAACATTATAACTTTTAAAATCTAACCAAACCAAACGGGGTCCAAAAGTTACAGATGATACCAGCAACCCTTTTCACGCCAGTTAATGGTACAAGAATGCTCCAAGCAAGCATCCTTTCAACAAGCCAGGTTCCAGCCTGCCTCCCCCTCTTCCAGGTTCCTGGGCCCAGTTCTGAGTCCCAGGGTGGCCCATAGGGACTTTAGCTACCATAATTCCATCGGCACTCCCATGTCACCCCAAATGAACACATAATTTAACACAAAATAGCATGTTCACCACCTGAAGACAAATTTCTTCCCTATGTCTTTCACCTGTTTTCCAATCCCAGTTGAACTGTATCCCCGAGACCCTCTGCATCAGCTACCTACTGCTGTGTAACAAAGCACCATGACTCACAGTGCGAACAACAGATGTTTCTTATCTGGTCATAGGCCAGGCATGGCCTCACTGGGTCCTCTGAGACTGCAGCATCTCACAGGCCTATAGTACAGATGTTGGCCGGGCTGCATTCTCATCTGGAGGCCTAACTGGGGAAGGACCTGCTTCCAAGCACGTTCAGGTTGTTGGCAGAATTCATCTTCTTTTGGCTGAGTGACTGAGGGTGCTGCATTTTGCTGGCTGTCGACTGGAGGTCCCCCGCCCCCGTCAGGTCCTTGCTAGGTTCCTTGCTAAGTGAACTTCCAGAACGTGTCTCCTTACTTTATCAAGCCAGCAAGGAGACTCTCTAGTGCGTGCTAGTAAGACAGTCTTACACAGCTACATCGTAACATAGTCATGGGGGTGACATACCATCACCTTCCCCATATTCTACGGGTTATAAGCAAGCCACCAGTTCCACCCACCCTCAAGGGGAGGGGATCATGCATTACAAGGCATGAACTTGGGGCCACCCTAGGGTCTGTCTGCCACACTCCCCACGAGGAGATTTTGGAGCTGCCTCTGGGAGGGCCCTTGGGGAAGAGTTCTGGGGTGCCACACGGCAAGGGTCAGAGGAGCCCTGCAGTGTTTGTTCCCTGGCAGGCTCTCAGGTTCACAGCGGCTTGCCGAGAAAGGCATTTAGCATAGTAAGATCAAAAGGCTGCATCCTAGCCAGAACTTTTGCCAGGTAAGATTATGCGTGATGTTAATGGTGGCCCTGAGTTGTGCAGTGCACACCTGCACAACTTTCCCTGGCAGCCCGGAATCACACCTGAGGACGAGAGGCTTTTTCAGAGCCTTACCTCCCTGAGGAGTAATATCTGGTCCGACTCCAGTTCCACCCATGGACCATATGTCTGTGCAGCTGAGTTTACTTTACACTACACCCTCTTTCCTAGCTAGTCCTTGACTTTTCTATTCCTCAAACACATCCAGAAAGCTTGAAATATTTTCCCGGGAATTTTTGACTGTTTTTACCCAAGGCATCCAAAACTCACAGCTTCTGAGTGTTTATTTTCTCCCACTGCTGGGTGGGTCTCTAGAAATGGAGCATCAAAGTGAGTTGGAGTCTCCAATGAAAATCCTGATCCTTCCAGAGCAATGACTGTTACAGCTGTCACATGGGTAGGGACAGCCCACTGCCACAATACGTTTCAGTTGCAATGTCACAATTACATGCTATGACATTGATATTATGATATAAAACCTCAGGTTGTTAAATTATTCCCAGACGTTTGGCACAGCCCAAGACTGCTTTTCAATTAACAGTAAACATACAAGGTGCAGAGTTTCAGGACAGCAGTCCTTTTTCTTGTGTCGTCCTTAATTCTTATAATTCACGACAATGCCACCCATTTATTGAGCACTTACCATGTTGTACATATTTCTCCCAATGGTCTTCTAAGACAGGCACAATTATAAATACCAATTTACAGATGGAAAGATGAAAATCTGTGGCTTGAAGAGGCTTAGACCCTTGTCAAGGGAAGGCTGAGCTGGGACGGCAAGGTCTGTCTGGCACAGAGCCTGGTTCCACCTGCGGGACACCGATACCTATGCGTTATGAGCGCAAACCCCTCACCTGGACCTGTGTGGGCAGCGCCCCTGGGTTGCCCCCATCCTGCGGTGACTGGTTAATGCTGACATGCATCTCTGCAACCTGCGTGAGCGTCGGCTGCCGGAACTACACACAGCCTGCCACTAATGGGTGGAAAACCAGGCGGGACACCTTTAGTTTTCATGGATTAATAGCGCCTGCTCCGCACTCCCTGGTGCAATGATTTCTGCCAGCTTTAATTTTTTTTTTTTAACGTATGTGACGCCAAATGATAACAGGCTCAGTAAAAAAGCGACCCCCCCCCCAAAAAAAGCGACCCAAACCTGGCCCTCAGTTTCCCAAGCAAAATTTCCATTTTGACTTTGCCCACCTGGAGTCCTGTTCTTCCATAGCTTTTTTTTTTTTGGCTACGCCATACGGCATCTTAGTTCTCCAACCAGGGATCAAACCTGTGCGCCCTGCACTGGAAGCGCAGAGTCTTAACCACTGGACCGCCAAGGAAGTCCCCTTCCGTGGCTTTTGTGTGTTCACCTTTGACCCGGGACAGGGGAGCTGCTGGCCAAGGGCACTGCCCCCACTGTGTCCCTCCCCCGCAGGTTTCCTCCCCTCAGGCTTGGTCACTGTGCCCCCTCCCGGGTCTGCAGGCCCACCCAACCCTAGGCCTCCACTCTCCTGCCACACCAGTGCCCCGATCCCTTCTGCTCACCCACACACCTGGCCCATGACTATGTCTTACCTGCATCCCCTTGCACCCAGAGGATTAACACTAGCCCCCACTCCCTCTGTATGCCTGCCTGGGCATTGGTAGCTGATGGCCTGTTCTCAGCCGGAGCTCTGGAGGATAGCTTCCCGCTAGCCCCGTGACTGCAGACCAATTCTGACCAGGATAAACCAGCAAACCTCTCTGGTATCCAGTGGGCTGTGCCTACAGCTTCTCCAACCAGGTCCAAACCCCAGTAGCAATGCCCATGCCAAGCACCCAGACATTGGTTTCTTTTTTTTTTTTTGGCTGCGTTGGGCCTTCTCTAGTTGCGGCGAGTGGGGGCTACTCTTCCTTGCAGTGCGCGGGCTTATTGTGATGGCTTCTCTCGTCACGGGGGACAGGCTCTAGGCGCACGGGCTTCAGTAGTTGTGGCGCATGGGCTCTAGAGCGCAGGCTCAGTAGTTGTGGCTCACGGGCTCTAGGGCACAGGCTCAGTAGTTGTGGCGCATGGGCTCAGTAGTTGTGGCTCGCGGGCTATAGAGAGCAGGCTCAGTAGTTGTGGCTCGTGGGCTCTAGGGCGCGGGCTCAGTAGTTGTGGTGCATGGGCTTCGTTGCTCCGCGGCGTGTGGGATCTTCCCGGACCAGGTCTCGAACCCGTGTCCCCTGCATCGGCAGGCGGACTCTCAACCACTGCGCCACCAGGGAAGCCCCATCTCTTTTTTTTTAAAAAAAAAAAAGCTTATCTATTCATAGCCGGCTGTAGTAAGAGGGTCAGCCACCATCACTTGTGTTTGACAGAGACTCAAAGACAGGCAGAGGAGCGGGAGAGCTTTCCAGTGGGAGACAGGGAAGGCTCCAGGGTGCCTGATGGGGCCATGGGCCTGGGGTGGCCCGTGTGATTAGTATTTTTGGCTTTCTCTGGTTGGTCCTAAGCTGGACGTGAGGACAAAAACTAGGGAAGCTGTCAGTTATTAATCCAGTCCTGGCCATTTGGGGCTGATTGTTACAGAAGTACTTGTTTAGCTTCCTGGATTGTTACTAGAAACAACAATCCCATTCCCCGCAAGTCTGACTTACAGCGAGCCGGCTTCCTGCTCTGTGTACCGTCGAGAAGGGGTTAGTGACCTGGGCCGCTGCTGCAGGCTGTGAGCCAGAGTTCTATTTTTATACAGGGGCTGGCCATTGTCTGCTTATATTTCAGTCTCTCTTGTTTTCCGGCTACTGCTGGGCTGGGGAGCCGGGGATGGGACCAGCGTAAGTGGACACCCACACGTTCTAACTGTTCTTGCTGAGATTCACCTGCTCCTTTTTTTTTTTTTTTTTTTTAGATGTTGGGGGTAGGAGTTTATTAATTTATTTATGTATTTTTGCTGTGTTGGGTCTTCGTTTCTGTGTGAGGCCTTTCTCTAGTTGTGGCAAGAGGGGGCCACTCTTCATCGCGGTGCACGGGCCTCTCACTATCGCGGCTTCTCTTGTTGCGGAGCACAAGCTCCAGACGTACAGGCTCAGTAGTTGTGGCTCACGGGCTTAGTTGCTCCGCGGCATGTGGGATCCTCCCGGACCAGGGCTCGAACCCGAGTCCCCTGCATCGGCAGGCAGACTCTCAACCACTGCGCCACCAGGGAAGCCCTACCTGCTCCTTTTGATGAGTGCTTCCTGACTTGTTGCTGGTCTTTGGTTAATTTCCAGATTCCAAAAAGTGGGCTCTGACTCTTTGGGCCAATTTTTTATTGCTCTTTAGAAGCGGCAGAATTTCAGGGTTCCTTACTCCATTTTTACTCATGTCACTTGCCATATTCATTTTTAAAAAGCACAGAGAGGGCTTCCCCGGTGGCTCAGTGGTTAAGAATCCGCCTGCCACGCAGGGGACACGGGTTCGAGAAGATCCCACATGCCGTGGAGGAACTGAGCCCGCGTGCCACAATTACTGAAGCCTGCACGCCTAGAACCCATGCTCCGCAACAAGAAGCCACAGCAACGAGAAGCCCACGCACCGCAACATAGAGTAGCCCCTTCTCGCCGGAACTAGAGAAAGCCCGCACGCAGCAACAAGACTCAACACAGTCAAAAATAAAATAAATAAAATAAACTTAAAAGGCACAGAGAATGGTCATTTTATAAGTGGAGTGTTCTTTGGAGGTTATGTTCACATTAGCTGACTTTTGCTTTCCAACCTGATCTTGTCACGGTGGGTAACGAGGCCCCCTCTCTGATTCCTGTCTAGGCTGCCCAGGTCCTGTTAAGCATGTAAACTGCCCGCCCTCAACCTTTAGTCAAAAGTACGTGCCTACCTTGTCTTTTTATCAACCCAGCATCAAGGTTTTTATCAACTATGATAAAATCCTAGCACAAGGTCTGGTGCATGCTATCTAATTAATAAGTTGGGTGGCTAGATAAGCCCCCTCTTGGCTGACATATATTTCCTGGGACTCGGCACCCACCAGCCCTGTGGCTGGCCACGGGAGCAGATAGACATTGCTGGGCTTCCCACCGGGCAGAGGGAGCCTGATGAGGAGGGAGCGGGTGGTGGAGAGAGGCAGGACCGAGCCAGCCCCCTAGAAGCTTCCATTCCTGAAGGCCTCCTAGTATCCTGAGGCTTGCTGGCTGATCTGCCCCCGGTTTAGAGATGCCAAGTTTGGAAGCAAGTTAGAGTGGGTTTCTGGGTGTTGCTACCAAAGAATCTTGACTAAAGCAAGGTGGATAAACGGAAGGTAGAACCGAAGACCGGACAGTGCGGGCAGCACGCGGATCGTCTGCGTGGCCCAGAGGGGAGCCGTGTCGGTGTTTGCGTGCATGTGGGCCTCCATGGACATATGCCCTGACCCCTGAGCCCCCAGAAACTCCCCCTCCCCTCTCCCCCTGCTAATGTTACAGAGTAACTGAGCAGCACAGACCATGTCTGCAAGGCAGCTGTGCATTAGGGTGGGGCGGGGCTGGGGGTAGCACTTGGGGGTGGGTGGCCCCACTTCCCCGGGGTCTGGGGTCTGGGGGAGCAGTGGGAATGCTCATGAGCATGTTTAACACGAGTGAGGTGCTCTGCGTGTGCGTATAGGAAAGACCTTCAGGACTGCTGTTAGCTGGGAAGAGGGGCAAAGCGAGCTGCCGCGCTCAGGTAGAGTGTGACCCGGCTGTGTAAGAGATGCTTCTAGAGGTAGCTATGGAGACGAGGCTGTGTGTGCTCTTCTTGCTGCAACAAACGACCCCGATGAAAGTAAATATTATTTAGAATGAGAAAGTAAATTGCAAATACCACAAACATGAAAAAACAGAAAAAGATATAACTCACATATTGTATTTACTTATAATTTTATTTTATATAGTATAAAAAAATTTATATTATATATTAAGTAAAATAAATATATTATATTAAATAAATAAATTTTATATTATATATTACATATATAAATATTATATGATCATATTTTTGGGGTTTCATAATATTTTTAGTATTTATTAGTTATTTTCTCACTCTAAATGAATATTCACTTTCATCTCTAACATTGAATTCTTTAAGTATACTTTGTATACCAACTTTATATAACTGAGTATAATCTTTCTTAAAGAGGGCTCCAAACTGTGCATTGAGCCATAGACCCCCAAAACCTGATCTGCCCTCGAGTACTGTTTTTTGGGCCACGTAGCTTGCAGGATCTTAGTTCCCTGACCAGGGCACCAGGGGTGCCCTGGCAGTGACAGCACCAAGTGCTAACCACTGGACTGCCAGGGAATTCCCAAGCCCTGGAGTATTTTTATAAAGAAAAATTTAATTGTTTTCTTAAGTCAAAATCAGGATGTGATTCAATTAAAATCCAATACAAATTCAGAAAGAATTAGAAAAACTGATTTTAAAATTCCTATGGAAGAGTAAAGATTTTAGAACTGCTAAGGCATTTCTGGCGGGGTGCGGGGGAAGGATGATGAATTTGTGAAGGGAATTCATGCTACCTGAGATTAAAATCTACCACTATAAAACTAATAATGAGAAGAGGGTAGTATTGGTAGGAAGATAAATAGCTCAGTGGAACAGAATAGTGAGTCCAGAAACAGGCCCAAACACATTTGGGAACTTGACATATGATTGACATGACATTACGCTTCAGTGGGGAAAGAGCTGCAGCTCAGTGGGGAAAGAGCTGACAGCTCGGTGACATACCGTTGGAACAACTGGTTTTCTGTACAGAAAAAAATGCAATTGGATTCCTATTTACCCATAGCCCAACATAAACGCCAGTTGAATTAAAAGGTTATACACTCAAATATTAACAACTGTAAAACTATTAGAAAAATATATAGGAGAATGTATTTTATAACCTCTGGGAAGAGGAGTTCTTAGTGAAAAAGCACAACTCATAAAAGAAAAGACTGGGGACTCCCTGGCAGTCCAGTGGTTAAGACTCTGAGCTTCCAATGCAGGGAGCCCGGGGTTTGATCCCTGGTCTGGGAACCAAGATCCCACGTGCCCTGAGGTGCAGCCAAAATTTTTTTTAAAAAAATAAAAGATTGATGAATTTGACATCAACATTGAAAACTTCCATATGACAAAAGAAACCATAAACAAAGCACATACAGGCCACTGACCAGGAGAAGATTTTGTGTATTCAACGCAGGATTTGTTCCAGAATGTATAAAGAACTTCTACAAATCAGTAAGAAAAAGACAACTTAACAGAAAAAGTGGGCAAAGGATATGAAGAGGCCATTCCCTGAATGGCCAATAGACACGAGAAAAGATGCAGAAACTCACCATTCAGGGAAATGCAAATTAAAACCACAGTGAGAGACCATTTCATACCCATCACATGGCAAAAATCACCAAGTCTGTCACTGCCAGGAAGTTATGGGGAAATGCAAGCTCTTATATACTGCTTGTTGGCATGTTAAGTTATGACCACCTGGAAGACCAATTTGGCAATTTTAGCAAGGTTAAAAATGTGTGTCCTCCACCAGTGGCAATTTCACTTCTGGAGGCAGGCCTTGGAGAAGCCCTTTCCCTGTGCCCCAGGTTGCTGTACCGGTGTTCACTGCAGCGCTGTTGTAATACCAGGTAAGTGGAAGCAACCTAAACGTCCAGGAAACGGGAGGAACAATTGTGAAATATTCTTACGAAGTAATAACACAAGCATAGATTAAAATGAATACAATGGATCTCTATATATGGATACGAATAGACTTCAAAAACATACTATTAAGCTTAAAAACCAAGTTGTGGAATAAGTACGTGTGTGTGAATAAATGTATAAACACCTCAGAGTAGAATTGCTTGGTTGTACGGTGAGCATTTGCTCACCACCTATTTTCCAAAGCCGATGTGCCAGTTCTCACTCCCATCTGTGGGGCATGAGAGTTGCAGCTGCCCCACGTCCTTGGTATTGCTTGGTATTCCCAGCCTTTTCGTTTTAGGCATTCTCATGGGTGTGAAGGGATGTTACACTGAGGTTTCTATTTGCCTTTCCTGATGACTAGGGAGGAGGCATGGGTCACGTGCTCCTTGCCATTTGAGTAATCTTGTCTGCATGGCGCCTGTCCAAGATTCTGGCTGGTTTTTCTTTGGGAATTTCTCCCTGTTCTTGTTTATCTGCAGAATCTTTATAGGTTCTGGACTTGAAGCCTTTGTGGAGTACACATATTGCAAATATATTCTTTCCCTCTATGGCTTGTTGTTTTGTTTTTTTTTTTTACTATCCTAATGGTATCATTTGATGAAGAGAAAGTCTCAATTTTAATGTAGTCCGAGGTATTCTTTTTGTTCTTTATGGTTAGTGCTTTTTGGGTTCTGTTTAAGGAATCTTTGCCTTCTCCGAGTATTCTATGAGTTCTTCTAAAGCATTATTACCATTCACATTTAGATCTACAATCCACCTGTAACGGAAACCCTTTGCGATCTCTCCTGTGAGGTGGTGAGCAATTGTGGCGGGCGGGCTGGGATCGGGGTTCTAAAGTCCATCCTGGGAGGGGTAGCCGCCCTCCCCCGTGCAGGGAAGCTCTTCCCACAGGTGTATAAAGCGTCTCCCCTCACGGATTTTCCTCTGCTCTGCTTTTCCACGGCTCTTCTAGATGCCCCCTGGAGGCTGGTCCTGCCCCGCAGCCAGCTCCTGCAGCTTCCTCCGAGGCCAGGACAGCTGGCGCGGGAACGCAGTTCGTAGCCCTGGGATGGGCTGTCGGCCCTGCGGGCCCCGCCCTGCCCGCGACCGTCTCAGGCCCACCCTTGGAGCCACGCTCGGCGGCCCACCGCCCGACTGCAGTTCCCACCCAGCCCCAGGCGGCCCGGGCTAAGGGATCTGGCAAAACTGCGGCGCTGGGCCACCTCCTGCGTGGACCCGGGGAGAGGCCACTGCGCTCACCATCCGGAGGGCGCCCGAGAAGGGGGCCCCCGGGGGGTGGTGTCAGCGGCCGGGCGGTGCCCCCAGCCGCGACCCGAGCGACCGCACGCTCCGGACCCCCGCGCCCCCTGTAACCCCGCGTCCCATGTCCCCTAGTCCAGGATAACCGCATGCTCCAGGTCCGCGCGCCCATGGTCCGGGGGAGCATGGCATCTGCGGGGTGGTCACCCGGCCTTCCGGGTCGCACTGAGCCGGAGGCTCCCGAGGGGCTGGACCCCAGCAGCCCGGCCGAGTCTAAGGCCTGAGCCGAGAAGGCATCCAGAGCGGCCGCGAGTGCCCCGCTGGTGTAGACGCGGTGGCCCAGGATGCCCGAGGTACCTCCGTGTTCCCCACGGGCTACCCTGGGAGGCAGGCAGGCACCTCGCCCACTATCGCCCTGGTGGAAGGACACCCCTCGTGGCCTGGCCCTGGCGGCGCCTCCACGTGGCCTCAGAGAGGCAACCGGGTTCGGGTGGAGCTGGGGGTGGGCAGCTTCCCCCCCCCACCCCCCACCTCCCCACCCCCCACCCCCCACCTCCCCACCCCCCACCCCCCACCTCCCCCCACCCCCACCCCCCACCCCCCAGCAGAGGTGGAGAAGCTGTGGGCCTAGCCCTGCCCAGCGGCCTGCCTCCCCTCCCCTCCCCCTCCCTCCCCTCCCCTCCCCCTCCCTCCCCTCCCCTCCCCCTCCCTCCCCTCCCCTCCCCCTCCCTCCCCTCCCCTCCCTCCCCTCCCCTCCCCCTCCCTCCCCTCCCCTCCCCCTCCCTCTCCCTCCCCTCCCCTCCCCTCCCTCCCCTCCCCTCCCCTCCCCCTCCCCCTCCCCTCCCCCTCCTCCAAGAGATGCCAAGTGACAGGAGATGGGGAGAGGCTATCTCGCTCGGGACTGCCTGGTCTCAGACCCTTACCTTCCCAGACCACTTACAGAGGTCTCTGAGATGCTCTCTGAGCCCCAGGGCTGTTCTGCCCCCAGCTCCCCACGTCATGCGGGCCCAGGGGCCTCCAATTGGGCAGTGCCCCCACCATCCACGGCCGGGCTGCCTATGTGGCTTTGGAACCTGGAAGCTGAGCAGCTCCCACCCCTCTCAGCACTTGATGGGCAATGTTTTGAACAAGGTCCTAGACTCTCCCTCCCTCCCCACCGCATACAAATCCCAACAGCACAGGGTTCTAAGAAGTGAAAAGCCAGGTTTCCACCTCCACCCCATCCCATAGCCCAGAGCAACTGTCAGCAGTCGGTGTATAAGTGTTACAAGTGGAATTGTGTCCCCTCCAAATTTATGTTGGAGCCCTAACCCCTGGACCCTCACAATGTTACCTTATTGAGAGATTGGGCCTTTACAGATTTAATTAAAATAAAATGAGGTCATTGGGGCGGGGCCCAATCCAATATGACTGGTGTCCTTGTAAGAAGGGGACATTTGTGCACAGGCACGCACAGAGGGAAGAAGATGTGAGGACAAAGGGAGAAGACACAAGCCAAGGAGAGAGCCCTGAACAGATCCCCTCTCGCGACATCGCCGACACCTTAGTCTCGGGCTTCCAGGCTCCAGAGCTGAGAGACAATGAATTTCTGTTGTTTAAGCCACTCCGCTTATAGTACTTTGTTTCATCAGCTCTAGCAAACTAATACAATATGCTTCTAAATATTTTCTAATAGTTTGTAAACTTATCTCTAAACAGACTATTTTTACACAACGTCATTATACTATTCATGCAATTATGCCACTAATTTTTCCATTTTATGATAGACGGTGGACACATTTCCATGCCAGGAGGTGCCCGTCTGCTGCTTCTGTGAGTAGCTACCTAACCTCACCCCCTGAAGCGCCTGATTTCCTCAAGGACCTGTGGGTAGAGTCTTAGGTGGCTTCCAGGCTGATGCTGCTGAGAACAGTACAGCAGTGATGGGGTGATAGTAACCTGTTCTCTACCTGACATCCCATGCGGGCTCTGACCAGGCTCAGGTCCCACTCTTCCCTGCTAGCTGGTTCTCAGTGGTTCCTTCATGTGATGTGGGCTTCTCCATGCAGACGATGTCTTCAAACTCCTCCCTGATCCAGACACGTACATTCTGAGAGATGTAAAGTTTGTAATTTTCTTACCCAGGTCATGCCTCTTTGCCATCAAGCTTATTTAAATATGTTACGTCTTTCTTTCCCCTCCCCTGCATTGTGAAAAGGGTTTCTTGATAACTTCTAATCGGCTGATGTTGGTACATAAAATTTACCTATTGATTTTTTTTTAATTCGAGTCACTTTGTTCAGTTTTAGTTTTTTACTCTTCAGTTGCCTCTTGGATATTCTAGGGAGCCAATCACATTGTCTCATTATGTAACGGTCACCTTGCCTAGTCCTTTCTATTAACTATCTTCTGTTTCTGGCATGTGCCTTATAGCAGTAGCCAGATTAGGTAATAATGATGGTGAGGGTGGATATCTGAGTCTTTCTTCATCCTATTGACTGTGCCCTCTCCATCATCTCTCTTCATTGTAACCTGCCCCAGTGCTCCCTGGGTCTTTCTCCTGGCCTCTCAGATGGAGGTAGTGTCCCCTTTTTCCTGCAGCATGTGTTTGGGGACTGCCGTGAGGCAGACTGTATTTTCTTGTAGAAAACGTACGTTTAGAATTTCGTTGGACTTGAATGTACTGTACATATAGCATGTGGAGGGGCATTTCTACTGCCACGTGGAGAGTCACCATTTATTTCAAAACAATTTTATCTGTCTTCTTGAAATTTAGAAAGGCTTTGGAAGCCTGGTTTGGATTGCCTGTTTTTTAAACAGTGTGTTCAAGGAAGCCGTATGCTGCCCCATATTTATTTCTCTGGTGAGTCGCAGCATTAAAATCACTTATTTGACGCAAGACCTGTGCTCCAAGGTAAGGGTCAGTCATGTTAAAGGAGACTTTTGTATTGTTATGAAGACAAAATAAAAGTTTGAAGAAAAATGAGGAAAATTCACTCAAAATGCTACCATTCTGACACAAAAATTCTATTCATTTTTGTTAATTTACTTCTAGTCTCTGCCCATATATTTGTTTTCCAGAATTGCGGTCATTTAATTTATACAATTTGAATGTTGATTGTTTCATTTAATTTAATAAGTATGTTCATGCTTCTACACAATCTGCATAACAATCAAGTTTACTCACTGTGTAATATTCTTGTAAGTAAATGAATGGTACTTTAGTTAACCTTCCCCTAATACTGAGCTTGAGGTTGCTTCCAAGTTCTGTAACAATGGACATTCTTGTGCCAGGGCTTTGTCTGCTTTTGGATTACTCCATTAGGCCAATCCCTACAATAGAATTACTGGGTCAAAAGATCTGAAGGCTTTTAGGACTTTTATTGCCCTCTTAAAGGTTTGTGCTGGGTCACCTGATACCAGCAGAGCAAGCAGTAGCCCAGGTCCACTCTGAACGGCGGCTCCTCCTCTTCACAAACGGGAGCCACAGCATGGCCATCACCAGAGTTCCAGAGTCAGATGTCAGTCATGAGGGTTTAGAAAGGAGTTACTGGGATGTTGGTTCTTCACCCCAGTCTCCAGTGAGATGGAGCTGTGGCTGCAGGGGGAGGGACTCTCCCTGGAGGTGGGACTGCCTTGATGTGCCAGGTGACTGTCTTGGGTGACCCCAGTGTGGTCCCAGGGGTTGCAGCCCAAGATGCAGCCCAATGGATGTCATCTTGGGCTGTTACAGTTGCTCAGAACACGGGATGGTTGCTCCCGATCCTGTTCCTACCTTCTTCCCTCGGGTGTTTACATAAACTCTCATGGATATACATTTTCAACCACAGGGTTCTTTTTTTTTTTAAAGGGAAAACAGGTTTTGTGGCATTCTTCCCATATCACTCACCGAAACAGACAATGCCAGATACTTAGAACAACAAAAACTATAGGTATTATACAAAATATAAAACCCAGGCAGCAGCACCTCACTGCAGGAGTGGTCTGAGCATCCTGAATCCCTATGAATGTGTCATGATGAGCCCTGGGCTGATGGTACCTGCCCAGTCCTCCAGGGAGTCTCCTTAATACCCAGATCCCAGGCTGCCCTTGAAGCCACCAACCACCATTCTTGGCACGATTCCTGGAGATACTGTGCATGAGCTTCCCGTGGGTACCATAACCAACAGTGGTTTAAAACACGTATTTATTCTCCAGCGGTCCTGAAACTCAGAAATCCAAAATCAGGGTGTCTACAGGTCCCTGTTCCTTCCAGAGGATTCAGGGGAGACATGTTCTTGCCTTTTTCAGCTTCTAGAGGCCACTTGTACTCCTTGGCTCAGGCCTCTTCCTCCAATCACCCCCACCTCTGCTTCCACTGTCATATCCTCTACTAGTGACTCTGATGCCCTGACTCTCTCCTGTAAGGACCTTGTGATTATGATGGGCCCACCTGGATAATCCCCATTTTAGTCCATTTAGGCTACTATAACAAAATACCACAAACTGGGTGGTTATAAACAACAGAAATTTACTTCTCATGGTTCTGGAGGCTGGAAGTCCAAGATCAAGGTGTCAGCAGATTTGGTAACAGGGGAGGTTCCACTTTCTGATTCATAGATGGCCACCTTCTCTCTGTGTCCCCACATGGCAGGAGGGACAAGGGAACTCTCTGAATTTTTTTTAATAAAGTCACTAATCCCATTCATGAGGGCTCCACCCTCATGACCTAATCACCTCGCAAAGTCCTCACCTCCTAATATCATCACCTTGGGGGCTAGGATTTCAACATATGAATTGGGGGGGGACATAAACATTCCATGTGTAACACTCCCCATCTCAAAATCCTTAACTTAATCATAACTGCAAAGTCCATTTTACCATGTAAAGTAACATATTCACAGGTTCTAGTAATTAGTTCAAGGACACCTTCAGGGGGCTATTATTCAGCTTAGCATGTATGGTCACACACACACACACACACACACACACACACACACACACACACACACACACACACACACACACCCCTACTATTCATGTCCCCTACCAGAACTAAACTATAAAAACTTTTCATCAGCAGCATAAAAATACCTGAAAACATGAACAGACTTCAGTCAGTGACTAATACAAAAGAATATGCAACGCAAAACAGGAGAGAGTGTGACAAAGGCAGATGATTTTAATATATTTTCCTGAGAAAGTAAAAGCAAAATCCTCAGAGAAAGGCAGCTTCTCTCTTGTGTAATGTTCCCAGGGCTTTTCCACGTAGGGGCCTGATCTGACGGGGTGACCTGAAGGGGGAGAATCACAGAAGTGCAGTCTGCAGGAAGGGGCAGCAGGGACCACGGGGAGCTGATTGTACGATGTCTCCGTTCCAGTTACAACGCACAGCCCTTGTTAAAATGTGCCCAGTGTGGCTTTAGGGTGAGTGAGAAAATCTCAGTCCTGTAATATTTAAAACACTGCTTTGATTCAGTCCCTTTTCAGGAAAGCTGTCACCGCCCATTTATTATTTTTTAAAGGAATAAAAGGAAACATGATGCTTTCCCTGGAGGCCAGTTATGGAGCAGTCAAAAGTTAATTATACTAGATGTGTGGTTAGAGTCATACTACTTCGAATCCAATTGTCTGCTGCCTGGATGATAGCTGCTTCCACCATCATCATCGTCATCACCATCATTCAAGCCCCGATCTGGCCCAACTATAAGGGGCTTGCCCCTCCCTCATGTTACAAACGATCCCAGAACTGGTTGAACAAGGATGCTCATGCGTCTTGGTTGACAAGCTCTCCCGGTACCCCACAACCACTGCCAGCCATTGTTTGTCTGGTGTCGTCTTTGCTTCATCCTCTGCTCTCCAAATTAGACCCAGGGCACTGCCTTTCACCATAAAAGGCCCAATAAAGCTTTTCCTAACAATAACGTACCATCTCTACTTTTAGCAACAGAAAGCACCAGGAGGACCTTGGGTTTTGTACATTCGTCTTCAGCCTCCCCAGCTGGACTCTAAGGCATAGCTATCCTCCCTCCCTCCTTCCCCCAACAGTCTCTAAACTCAAGTGGGACTGCGGAGTCGCTGATCTGCTGTGTGCAGAGCAAACCTTGAGTCCCAGTTGTATCCCTCATTCTATCATGATTTACCAGTACTAGTTCTCCAAGGAGCTCATGGTTTTGGAGGGCAGGGTCTGTGCTGTATACATTCTGTCCCCTCCCAGCACTCAGCACTTGGTAGATGCTCATGATACAGTTCTTGACTTACTGACATATTTCAGAAGAACCTGTAGGGACACGGGCCTGTGTGTCTCCAGGCTGCTCTTCAGTGCCCTGGGCCTTACTCCTTAGGAGAATAGGGCCTGGTTGGAGGGTAGGATGCGTGCCGTGGAATAACCTGGAACAACACAGAACAGGTTGGAGCAGGTACCAGCTGAGGGTTGAGCTGGACCCTTCCATCCACGTCTACTCCACACCTAGTGTTGCCAGTGCAGTTTCCCAATCCATGCAAGCGGCTGCGTTTGGAACGTCGCTGAGGTCTTGCCCTGGCAAAGGCTTCGAGTCCATAGGACGGTGTGGGGCAGAGCAGTCTTCCACTGAAACACGGAGCCAGGAACGTCTACCCCGATCGGGTGCCACTGGTGTGGGAGAGCTCTGCTCTGTCCACAGCGTGTGCAGGAGGGAAGAGTGGAGGGAATGACTAAGGAAGGCTCGCCCCTTAGGGCTTCCCTAGGCTTTTCCTGCCTAGGAAGCCCTGCCCTAACCCAGCAGGCACCCAGGCCCTCGCACCAGATGATGTTAACCAGCTGGCAGGCTGCCCCAGGCTGAAGAGTGCCCAGAACCCTGGCTTGGTGGTAGCGTGTCACCCAGGTCAGTCCCAGACCAGGCCGGGACAGCTTCTGGGACAGCCTGTGAAGCTGTGTCCAGAGATAGGAATGGCTGAAAAGCTAGGGGCCATCTCCCCTTCCCTGTTCCAGCCAGAAGCCCTGCGCTGCGCTTTTCAGGGTAGGGGTGAGGGAGGTGGGAAGGACACCTAATGAGTTGTGTCCACCGGCTCGTCCCCTGGCACCAGTACTATCCTGGGAGGCTTATTGCCGAGTCCAAGCTCATGCTCTCACTGCATGACAGGCCAATAAATCAAGAGACAAGTTGTCGGGGAAAGGAGCAGTGACTTTACTCAGAGAGCCAGCAGACCGAGAAGGTGATGGACCAGTGTCCCAAAGAACCACCTCACCCGAGCTAGAATTCAGGCTGCTTTTATACTCAAAGGGGAGGGGGTAAGGTCCTGGTTCTGGTCAGCCTCCCAAAGGGATGTGCTAATTTCTTCCTTTCTGCAGCCATTCACAGGTGGGCCCGGTCAGGATGTTTCCTGTGAGCTAAACATAGGCATTGTAGCTTAATGCTCATTACCTGGGAGGCAGGGTTCCCAGCGATGGACCATTATGTATAATTTAAGCTTCTAGGCAACATCCCTTTCGTGATTAACTTGTAATAAAATACAAAGGTTCTTCCCTATTAGAGGCTCACAATTGGTCCTCTACCCCTTCCTCTTATATGTTCGGGTGCGCATGCACATACACACACACACACACACACACACACACACACAAACACACACAGGGTGGGCACATGATCTGAGCCCAGCCATCCTCTCCCGGAAAATGTGAAATTGGGAGGGAAGGGACAGCCCCCTCTGTGGCCTGGATTGTAAAGATGTATGAGGCCAGGCCCCAGCTCCACTGAGGCATCTGGGAGGACAAGGCCACCCCCAGAGGCCAGGACTCAGACGGAGCCACCGAGAGCTGGAGGCCGGGCTCCCAGTTGTCTCCTCATATCCTATGAGCATACCTTGTCTTCTAAATGTTTTGTGCTTAAGCTAGTGAAAGTTCGGTTCTGAAGGAGCCGCAGATGAACACAAATTGCTTCTCCAGGAAGCAAGGGGGCCAGCTTTGCCCCTCTCCTGCCACCTATTGGACATGGCGCATTGGTTGAGGGCAAATCCCAGCTCTGCCTTATCAGGCAGACTCCTTAACGTCTGTGCCTCGGTTTCCTCATCTGTAAAATGGGGATAATAAAACACCTGTTTCATGAGGTTGTTGTGAGGATTACATGAGTCAATAACCTAGTAAACCCTAAATAAGGCTCAGGTGAAGGCACGAGGCAGCCTCATGAAATGAAGCTTCATTTATCCACAGTGGTGAGATTTGGGCCACCGCGGGCCCATGTGCGCTCAGGCTGTCCTACAGACAGTGTTCCTTAGCAAGACAAATACTCAAGCCAATGCACTGTACCTTAATTTGCTGCCTTGCTTCAGGCCTTATCTTCTCTCGCCAGGACTGCTGCTACAAGCTCATGCAATACTTATCCGGCAGATGTGTTTTGACCACCTGTCGCCAGGATCGGGGAGGAGTGTTATGGGAAACACAGAAGAGGAGGACCTGAGGAGCTGAGCTCGGGAAACAGGCATTGACGGTGTCTTTGAGCACCAGGAATGCGGAAGCACTGGGCTTCAGCAAAGTCACAGAGGGGCACCTGCCTCTCCCAGACCTTGGGCCCTCTCTGAGCAAGTGGTGTCTAAGCTTAGGCAAATTTAGGAGTTAGCCAGGTGAAGAAGGAGGAAACTGTTCCCAGACAGAAGGAATACCGTGAATTTTGTCCGTGACTGGTCTTCCTCACTCGGGTCAAGGAAACTTGATATTGTCACTCCACCGTTTAAAACCTATCAGTGGGGCTTCTGGAAATAAAATTCTAACTCCTTGGCTCTTTTGTCCCTGTCCACGAGGTGAACCTCCTCTCTCAGATGGCTCACTCCTCCAGGAGCCCTACCTGACCCTGCCAGAGCGCCTATTACCAACCACACCAGGACGCGAATGGACGTGAGAATAATTTGTATTCAACGAGCTAGAAATTAGAACAATTTGAAACAGATTTTTTAAAGTAAGTACTTTGCAAAAGTGTTAGAGCTAAAACAAGGCATGAAAACCGTAAGACAACAGGAAAGCGCCCACCCATTCCACTGCAGTCTCCCGGAGCACCCGGGGGGGTTGGTGGCTGCACGGCTCACCGCCCGGCCCCGCTCACTCCCGACACTGCGGGCTGTGGGGCGGCCGCTCCTCTGCATCCTGAGCACTGTGATGGGCACACAGCGGGCGCCCCATCCACCGAGGCAGTCAGTACCGGCCTAGCAGCCCCTGCAGGCCACGCTGCGCGGGGATCCTCTCAGCCGCAGGCCCAGACTTAGCACACGGCCAAACGAATGGAGGCAGGAACACCGCGCAGAGAACCCGGCCCTTCGGCGCGCAGGCTCGGAAACTGACTGGGCGACCTCGCCCCCGGTCGCCGCTGACCAATCAGCGCGGGCCGCTAGATCCGTGCCCGCCCCAGGCCGTGCCGTCAGCCAATGAGAGAGGCCCGAGAGGCCGGCCGCCGAGCCCAGCCCCGGCCGGCGCACTCTGCTGTTCGCCTGTCAGGCTCCAAATAAAGTTCTTCGGGGCTTTGAATTTTTTTTTTAAAGCGCCCTCTGCAGTCTCGGCCGCCGCAGGCGAGAGCGGCCGAGTCCCCGCCCCGCCACTTCCGGTCTCGCCGCCCGGAGCCGGTGCGGCTGTGAGGGGCTGCGTTTCGCCGCCGCCGGCCGGCCGGGCATGGTGTTGGGCGCCGGGCCCGCCTCGCCTGTCTCGGGGTGCCCAGGTGAGGAGCGCGCGGCCGTGCGGTGGGCGAGGGGCTGCCACGGGCTGGAGGGTGGCTCGGCTCCCGCGGCGCCGCTGCACCCGGCGGGCGGGCGGCGCCGGGGCCGCCACAGGCCGTGCGGGTCCTCACGGCCGGGCGTCGGGGGCTGGAGGGCGGGCGGACGCTGCGGGGCGTGGGCCGGGGGGCGCGGGGCTGGGTCCGGGGCGCTGGCCGCGGCCGGGCTCCAGGGGCAGTGCGCCCCGAGCCCGGACCTGTGCCGGGCGCACACACGGCCTCGCTCGCGCCCGCCGTCGCGGGGGAGCTGCTAGCCGCATTGTCCGGGAGGAAACGCAGCGCCGAGTGGGCCCAAGGTCACCGGCCCGACGTGGCCGGAGGCAACGGGGCTCGGACTTAGGCAGCCGGACTCCTGATCATCTGGGAATCGGGCTAGGCCAGGGGGACGCTGAGGGTGAGGCGGAGCCCGGCTGCCGCCTCGCCAACTTGCCTGCGGCTTCCCCACAACCGGGGGAGACCACGGCTGGTTTGGAGGGTCTTCCCGGGCCAGAGGAGCTGGGAGGACATCTTGGACCGATCCGTACGGCCAAGTTTGGTGTGTAATCTTGGGTGTGGCCCCACCCTCCCTGGGTCTCAGTTCCCTCATCCGTCCCACGAGGGGATCGGGTCCGCCCTTCTGCCTTCCCTCCAGCGCCGGAGTGGGGTCAGGATGGACTGGAGTGGCCGGAGAAGGCTTCTTGGAGGAGAGGTAGGAATCTGGGTGGTCATCTGTTATCCTAAAGAAGCAGCAGGTTTAGGTGGTGAAGGGAGGGAGGGCATTCCAGACTTGGATGTCAGGGTGAGCAGAAGCTTCCAGAAACGAGCGGGGTGTTGTTGAGGAACAGGGAGGAGGCCCACCTACCTTGTGCAGAGGATTCATGGCTGAGTAAGGGGATGAAGGTAGGGGAAGGGCACGGGTGGGGGAGATGTTCAGAGACAGAAATCATCACCAGGCTAGGTGGTGCAGGGCTGGACATACCTGCTGCTCAGGTAGTAGGCAGGGCAGTGCAGGAGGAGGCAGGTTTACTGCTCAGGTAAAAGGGTTGGGCTCCAAAGGTCATCAGTCAGCCAGCCATGGAGCCAGGTGGGAGGTTCCTTGGGCCCTGGCGTTCTAAAGGAGAAGGGTGGGGTGTGGGCTTTTTTGTGTCCTGATCTGGGCCTCTTTGGCTGGAGAAGTTGGTTGTCCCCTAGTGACCTGCAGTTCCACCTTTTACACTTAGATTGGGACTTGTCTAGGGCAGGAAGAATCGTAAATGAGGAGGTCCTCACCCCGTGAGCTGACTGGCCCTTACACGGGTGACAGGGCCTGATTTTGCCACTATAAGCAGGAACACTGAGTCAGTACTGCTCGATGATGAGCCTAGTAAATACGGTACATCAGAATCTTCTCTGAACAGTCTGCAAGCAAGTCCCACCCAGAGGAAGAACTTAAATGGGCCAATTACAACTTGTGGAATTTAGAGACTGAGGGTGCTGTTACCGAAAATGCTGCCCTAGTCAAAGTGTAATTTGCAGTAAAGGGGAAGTTTAGTTTTAAATCAGGTCTTCAAGGGGTGAAGCATACTGAAGAAAGACGAGAGAATTCTGCAGCAAACTGCAGGTGTTCAGCTAACCTGACAGCTTGAATGATTATTTTCGTTCAGATCTCTTTGTACAGAGTTAAATTAGCAGCTATGTAGCAACCCCCGATTAGGCCTTTGCTTTATCCCTAAAGTGGTGTGTGAAAATGATACAGATGATGGAGAAATAGATGGTCATTATATACTTAGATTTCATAGAATGTTAGGAAACTAAGTTTTGTCTTCTACAGGAAACAGACGCCAGTGTTTTCTTTGATACCTTGCATAGTCAGTCCTGTGTATTTTATTAAGGGCCACAAACGTGTTGACGATTGAAAACCAGGAATCTGACTCTAAGTGGAATTGAGTATGGGGCATACTCTGCCCACAGAGAAGAATTCGGTGTGGGGTAGGAGTATAAGAGAACTAAGCAGAGTCCTCAGACTGCAGCCACACAGAAGAGTGTCTTGGTGTGAGCCTTCCTTTGTATGAGTGGGTCTTGCCAGGACCCTCTGAGCAGCTCCTTCAGTGCAGGTCTGCAGGGAGCTGGGTGCGGACCAATCATGTGCCCTAGGACTCCCCTTTCTGTTGGGCTCTTTATTATGGCTTTCCTAGGGTGCTGCCTACGGAACTCTCTTTACACACGCTGTGCTTTTATTGCTTGACGTGTTTTTATTACCAAGGTCAGCTAGAGGATAGAAACCAAGGGGACTTCGTGATAGACGCATATCTTGGCCCACCATCAGGCGACCCTGTCGATGTGGTGAGAGTGATGTGTTCAGGTGTGGGTGCCTGGCAGTGGGCTTGCTGGGGAGGCAGACCCTGCTTTGGGATCCAGATCTGCTTGAGGGATTCCTGGCAGGATCGTTCGGGGGCCGCTGAGCAGGGGGGTGCTGGCTCTAGCTGGTGCTGCTGTGTCTGGTAGCTGGAGCCTCCACAGGAGTTCCCGACTCCTTGCCCCGCTCCCCCCGCCCCGCCCTCCCTTGTGAGGGGGCTTGGTAAACGGAACCGGTAGTCCCTGCCCTGGGTGAAGCTGGGAAGGTGTGTGTCCATCGGTGATGGTCCTCTCCGTGGGTCCAGCTGAGGTAGAGTGGGAGTAAAGAAACTAGCAATGGTTTGGTTTCACATTTTTTTTCAATTTTATTGAGGTATAACTGAAGTACACTAAACTGTACATACTTAAACTATGCAATTTGATCAGTCTTGACGTACGGATATACCCCTGAAACCATCACCACATTCGAGATAAAAACATCCCATCATCTACACGAGGGAAACTAGTGTTTCGTGGTGACCTCTTCTAGCAGCTGAGTGGCCTCAGACAACCCAGTTCCTGGGCCCTGGTTGTCCCAGAGTCCACATCCATAAAATAGAGTGGGAGTCAGGGGAGAAGTCCTTCGCAGGTTTGAAATTCTAGGAGCTTGTGAGTGCTTGTGTGTAATAGAACTATCTCTTGAAGCATTTAGACCAGTGACTCCTCTTAAAAATTGTGTATTTATTTGTTTATTTATTTATTTAGGCTGCATTGGGTCTTCATTGCCGCGCGTGGGATTTCTCTAGTTGCGGCAAGGGGGGGCTCCTCTTCGCTGTGGTGCGTGGGCTTTTCATTGCCGTGGCTTCTCATTGCAGAGCACGGGCTCTAGGCACACGGGCTTCAGTAGTTGTGGCACGCGGGCTCAGTAGTTGTGGCACATGGGCTCAGTAGTTGTGGCTCATGGGCTCTAGAGTGCAGGTTTGGTATTTGTAGCGCATGGCTTAGTTGCTCTGCGGCATGTGGGATCTTCCCGGACCAGGGCTTGAGCCCGTGTCCCCTGCATTGGCAGGCGGATTCTTAACCACTGTGCCTCCAGGGAAGTCCCTAGACCAGTGACTCTTAAAGGGATTAGATGTGTGTGTGTTTGTGCATAGGTCCTGTACAGTTCAGAAGGTCATGTTCAATATGTTGTTTTCATGGTACAAACAATAGAAAATTAAATCTTACAGTCTTTGTGGGGTGGGGGAATACACAGAAGATGGTGTGAAAAGCTATGTGAGGGACCTGGGTTAAAATGGTTAAAAATACTGATGGGGGGAGAGTTATTCTTATAGTTTGGCTTTCAGGATCTTGGCTTCAGCCCCTGGCTGGCAGTGCAGAGGCTGCACGATGCCTGGAGTTTCCTGTAAAAGACGTGAACCAGCGGGAGTTCGTCAGAGCTCTGGCAGCCTTCCTCAGAAAGTCCGGAAGCTGAAAGTCCCTGAATGGGTGGACACTGTCAAGCTGGCCAAGCATAAAGGGCTCACTCCCTACGATGAGAACTGGTTCTACACACGAGCTGCTTCCACAGCACGGCACCTGTACCTCCGGGCGGCGCTGGGGTTGGTGCCATGACCAAGATCTATGGGGGGGCGTCAGAGACATGGCGTCATGCCCAGCCACTTAAGCAGAGGCTCCAAGAGCGTGGCCCGTCGGGTCCTCCAAGCCCTGGAGGGGCTGAAAATGGTGGAAAAGGACCAAGATGGGGGCCACAAACTAACGCCTCAGGGACAGAGAGATCTGGACAGAATCGCTGGACAGGTGACAGCCGCCAAGAAGCAGCATCAGAACAAATGATGCTCATTCGTAAAAACAAACAAACAAACAAACAAGATCTTGGCTTCAAACTAAAAGTTCTGTGCTTAGGTCATGTTTTTCATCTGGAAGTTTTTAGATCATTTTCTTTTGAAAATGATCAGAGTGGTACTGAAAGGAAATTACATTAAAGCAACAAAGGAAATTATGAAAATATTGAGCTGGTGACCAATTTTTGTCCTCAATCAAAAGAAGTTCCAGGGCTTCCCTGGTGGCGCAGTGGTTAAGAATCTGCCTGCCAATGCAGGGAACACGGGTTCGAGCCCTGGTCCGGGAAGATCCCACATGGCACGGAGCAGCTAAGCCCGTGCGCCACAACTACTGACCCTGCACTCTAGAGCCCGTGATCCACAACTACTGAACTCCTGTGCCTAGAGCCCGTGCTCTGCAACAAGAGAAGCCACCACAGTGAGAAGCCTACGCACCACAATGAAGAGTAGCCCCCGCTCGCTGCAGCTAGAGAAAGCCCATGCGCAGGAACGAAGACCCAACACAGCCAAAAATAAAATTTAAAAATTAAAAAAAAAAAAAGTTCCAGAATTCCTCTCCAACTGGTAAAGCAAGCAAGAAGAGTTAGGAGGCCTGTCAGATGAATGGCGGTTTATGTTAGAAACAGAAGGCAGATTCTAGAGGACAGTTCTATCTGTAAACATCGTTGACATCTTTAGTCCTTTCTCCGAAGCAGTCAGGTGCATCACCTATTTTTGGTCTTTATTATTCTTCCCAGTGAGCTGTCAGTGAGGGAACCTGAAACATAGGTGGGTTGGAAGTAGCCAAGTGAAAATAATCTAGTTTGGAACATTAATTATAACTTAATTATGTTGCTATTGCCTAACAATATAAATACAGTACAACGTAAATAAATGTGAAGATGCTTATTAAGGTTCTAGCCACACCTTTATTAAAGGAAGGAGGAAAGAAAGCATTGCGGTGCTCCCTCCTCACCAGAGGTGGACACTCCCTTCAGTCTGTGCTGGGCCAGGCCCTGGGGCCACACCCTCAGGTGCATGGTCCACACAGCAGGGATGGGCAGACTTACCAGTGGACAGCGGTGGGCCTACGTGAGGCCCGTCAGCGGAGGTTGCCCTAGACCATGAGCGCCCAGGAGCATTGCCACTGCTACATCCCGGGGCCTGGCGCCCAGTGAGTGTTAAATGCTTGGCTCACCCTTGTTGAATTTTCATTCATACTTTAAAACATCAGATTTAGAGAGGCATAGAGATTATCCAAATTCATTATGAAGGAATGCAGTGTTATTGTATCTTACATGCTAAATTTTTCTGTAACTAAATTATGGGAAAAATATTAAAAACCACCTTACATCATTGTCTTCACTGTCCAGTCACTGTCTTAACCTGCTTTTGGCCTTTCAGGATAAAGGTAGCAGTGATGCTGACACTGGCAAGCAAACTGAAGCGGGATGACGGTCTCAAAGGGTCCCGGGCGTCAGCCACAGCCTCCGACTCCACTCGGCGGGTTTCTGTGAGAGACAGGCTGCTTGTCAAAGGTAATGACCATCCGTGTGAGCTGTTTTTCTATCCCATAACAAAATGAAGTCTGCCTGGAGGCTCTTCTGGGATACGAAGCAGCCTGTTGTTGAATAGAAGTACCTGTTTGAAAATATTTTGAAATATAATTGCTGTCACATACAACAGAAGAACTTTGTACTCTGCACACACTATGGGAATGCTGATGGCAAGAAAACAGTATTAAAACTGCTGTGTCTTATGCCCTTGGGATATTCTCTGCAGGGGCTGCCAGAATGCTAGGAGAAGGAGTAAGGTACTCCTTCAGCAGACTGACGACTCTGGTCTCAGTGCTGTCATTATCCGGCTGGTGTGTGTGTGGGGGTGGGGAGTCGGGGAGGTTCTTCCTTTCTGGACTCCTCAGCAGCAGAGTGTCTGACCTGTAGAGGGAGGGACTGGAGATCGGTAATCTCTTAGGATCCTTTTCTCTTTTATTTATTCACAGCCTGAGGACAGCCTTGTGCAAAATTGGTTCTTGTCCCAGAATTAATAATAGAGTGTCCTAGCAGTAGTCTTTGGAGAAGGGTTACGTGATGTATGTGTGTGACTATGCGAGTGTTTGTGTGGAACTTTTGCATGTATCCGTTGAACAGATTTACAACTATTGAGTGCAAAGGCAGTTTCCTAGGGTCATGAGGACCACGAAAGATCAAACAGTTTCTGCCTTGAAGGAGCACTCTACTTTATGACACGTGTTTACATTTTTTAAGTGTAAGGAGCTAGGAAGCACAGAGGGTTAAATGATTTGTTAGAACTGTCTGTTTTCATGTTGTGTTAGGTGGACACGGTGGGGGTGGCTGCCATCTGCATGTCCGGGAACAGATCTGCTGGTGGGAGACCTGGCGTTTATGAATGCCCCGTGTTGGGCCTTCTCAGAAGCAAAGCACAGCTGCGTTTGGGAAGGGGTGGGCACAGGAGATGCCGGGTTCCGGGACGCGTCACTGGTGTACTCTCCCCTGTTCTCCCTCTGCCCCTGGATCGTGACTGAGCTCTGGCTTTCCCAGCCTGATGGGTGATAGGTTAAAGATGGAGTCAGAATCGTTTTTGACATTTTGGCAAAATACCTTCTGTGTCAGGGAGAGCGTTAGACGGTATTTAGTTTGTTACAACACAGGAAGGTTTACCCTGCGGGGTTTGGGGCTATGGCCTGGGCTGCAGCCCCTCACTTGGGTGGCCTGATAGGACTTGAGTCTCTTTCCTGGGTGCTGGCTCAAGGGTTCCATCTGCAGAGGAAGCCAGGAGCCAAGCAAGCCAGGGAAGGGGTTTGACGCGTGGGTCAAAGTCCTTCGAGGGGAGGGTGTTCTAATGCCAGTGAGTTGCGGTGAGGAAGGGGGTTGCAGCTGAGGAGGAGTGGGGGGGGAAGCTGGCAAATGGACGGCGCCATCTTCTTTCCCGCCTCCTGTCACAGCGGACAGCAGCACTTGTCTGCTGAGCGCCTGCGGCCAGGCCCTCTGTTGGGTGCTTTATAGGGGCAGCTCTTGTTTGACTTTTGCTAAGCCTTGCCAGGTGGGTGGTTCATTTTACAGCTCAAGAACTGAGACTCAGAGGTTCAAAAGCTTGCCCAGGTCACAGCTTTATTGCAGCAAGACAGCCAGACCCACATTTTGGGGTAGGGCAGGCACTTGGGGAACAGACCCAGCAAGCAGAACCCGAAGGAGCAGAACAGAAGTGTGAGTCCCCAGAAGAGAGAACTCAGGGAGGCACAGAGGCTCCACCACACGCCCTCCCGCTCAGGGATTCCCTGAGAGCTCTCAAATGACTCGAGGCCCTGACGCAGCCCAGGGGAGCCCCCTGAGGCCCATGGAGCTGGACTCTGCCCCAGCTCCTAGGACAGGAGATGTCTTTGGCTGGGTTTACAGGACCCAGCTGAGGTCCTTTGATTTTGTGAGGCTTATCGAGGAGAGGTGCAAAACCTCCTCGAGAGGCCACCTGTTTCCATTCTCCCAGAGACACTGGGGGTTATTAGGTTTCCGGGCCCAGAGCACTTGCAGTTGGCGGTGGTTGTGTACCAAGCTTCAGTGTAACACGCCCCTCATGTGGCCTGCTCTCCATCTGCCTCGGGGTGGCCAGGCCAGTGTGGGCCGGCTGACTGAGTGGTGAGTAGTTTGGGCTCGTGGTGGAGGGTAGGTGGAGAGGAAGGGTGGGCCTGACCTGAGAGAGGAGGCTGTAATAAAGAACGCTCTCATGGCTGATGACTGTTTGGGCTGCACCTAGAGCGCTCCTTCAGAATGCGGCAGCACCTCCATTCTGGGGGTTTCTGATGGTCAGGTGGAGCCCGGCGGAGTCCATGGCTGCCGTGGGCCTGGTGAGGCCCTTGGAGGGGTGGTTACTGTGAGAGTCCCTCCTAGCTGAAACTCCCCTTGGGGACTTTGAGAAAAGTCAGTTGTCCGGGTTCAGTGAGATGGCTGCAGTCAGGACCGTCATCTGGGGCTGTGGCTGTGGCTCACGTGAGGATGTTGCTCCTGAGGATCCCTGAGTAGCAGAACAGTGTATTCATGCGCCTTTGGGACTCGGTGCCACGGGCTGGGTTCCCGGGAGTGGGGAATTTGGCGTGCGGTATAGTTATTAAAGGGTATCCTTGGGACTGATGCCTGTGGAGGGTGGTGGAGGAAGCAGGAGCGGGCAGAGGGAGAGGGAGAGCTCTGACGGAGGCCCCATGACAGCCTCTGCTCCAGAGCAGGCGTGGCCCTTCACAGCTGTCCCCAGTCAGGGGAGATGGTCAGGCCTTCCTGCTCTGCTCGACCAGTCGTCAGATGGGTCTGGCCTGAGGTGGGACTCTGGGCAGCCCACACAGTCCCTGGAAGGGTTGAGAGCTGAAGGCCATCTGCTGAGAGCCCTCGCTGAGAGGGCATCTAGGCCATGCGTCCATCGCCCAGAGGAAAGACCACAGACACTTAGAGGCAAAAATATGTTTTTAGCTGGTCCGCTGCCATGCTTGACCATGCATGGTGGAGATCTGGCTTGGTGCGGATGGCTGTAAGGTTAACGTGGGAGATCGGAGGTTGACAGGGACACTTGTCCCTAGTGGTGAGGGCCAGTGGTAGCTACAAAACTGAAGCTTCTGTTCTTTTTCTTGGGCTAGTGGGCCCAGTTCTGAAGGTGACAGGTGGAGTCAGTTGTCCCTGGAATACTGTGGCCTGCCTCGGAGCCGCTGGCCAGTGTGAGGCTCTACCACACTGGCACCTTGGCCATACCAGCTTTTCATTTGCACCCCTGGGGTCATTCTCAAGGATATCCTCCAGGCTGCAACTGGAGAGATGCTTGCAGCAGCAGTCCCTGGAGGGTATAGAACAATCAGGTGTTTCTGCGCGAGGACTGAGGGCTGCTGTCTGCCCTGAATCCTGGGAGTTGGGGACACTGGGGAGAGAGCGTTTCAGATCTGCGCATTTCCTTTTGGCCCCAGCTCAGGTCTGGGCCTCTCTGGGAGCCATCACCGGTGCTTTCAGCCACAGGGCAGAGGGCACTGCATTTCCGGTGGACCCTTGTGGTTCCTCCGAGTCCGTCAATTTCTGAGTCTGATGATGCTCCCCACCTTCCAAAAAAGCCTCTGGGCAGAATGACCTACTTTCTTTTCTGTCTGAAGCTTGGCACTTTTCATATAATGGGAACGTGATTGTGTGTCTCCCTGTCCTTTGACTTGTTCACGTGACAAAGATTTTAGTGCCTGGTGTGTGCCAGCCTCCTGTCAGTGGCCCCTGAAGACCTCAAGGGGCTCCAGGCAGGCTGGCAGGAAGCTTTTGCTAAATGTGGAGATTTGGAATTGAGCTGACTGAGTTCAGGGCCAGGGCTGGAGTTGGGAATGAATCTATGGCCATTGTCCCATCAGCCCCTGTGCTCCATGTGGCTCCTGGTGTTCTCTTGTTTTAGCAGCTGTGGCGGCTCTCCATACTCTGAGCCTACTCTGCAGAGCAGAGAGGCCTGGCTGCCCTCCTGCATGGGCTTCCCAGCATCCAAGGTGCAGGTGTCTCCACGAGGTGCCACACGGGGCCTCCTTTGGCTGAGCGCTTCTGTGTCCACATGAGCGGTCTGGTCACGTGGTATAGGAGCGGCTCCGGTTCAGGGCGCTTCCTGGAAGAGTGGGCAAAAGAGAACCATTTATTGTTCTCCAGAGCTGCTCTCTCCATGCCAGGCCCTGCCCAGGACTCTGGAGGTGGGCTCAGGGTTGGCTTGTCATGTTGGCAGGGTATTCAGAGCATTTAGCAGCATTTGAAGCTGTGGCTGTGTGTTCCAATATGTGTTCTAAAGACGAGGGCAGTGGCCCAAAGAGGAGGAGTCCTGCTAACATGGAGTAAGGCAGCTGGCCCAAGCCTAACCTTTAAATGCTTGGCTGCAGGGTTAAACACCACTGAAACTGCCCAGGGAATTTGGTGGCCCTCAGGTGTGCCGGATAGCCCAGGAATGGGGGTGGGCAGGGAGGATCTGTAGAAGACACGTGAGGGCTCAAGTCAGCTTTGTCTGCTCATGTTGAAAGTGGGTGATATGAGGCTTTGGGGATCCATTCCCAGAGACTGCTACGGGGGCTGTGCTGGTTTTCGGGGTTACATCCTAGCTTCCCCAGAGTGTGGAGGGAGGGGGCCGTGAGTACTCTGGGCCTGCACTCTGCAGTGTGCTGCTAGAAGGCCCTTGGACTGAGTGGAAGGGCTGATGTGGGGCTTGGTGGGGCTCTTGGGCAGTAGCCATGCCATCTCTGGGAATAGGATGCTGCTGCTGGGGCAAGTGTCTCCCCCATAAGGGCACTGTGCATGGATGCTGGTGATGCAGAAGAGGTGCTCAAGGCATAAAGACAGACGGGAGGCTAAGAGATAAAGTTGTAGTTCAAGAAATCGAAGAGGTAGTGGTTCAGGTGGAAAGAGGTAATCAAGTCTCATGGGACATAGCTGCCAGCTCTTCCTGGGTCAAAGGGCTCAGCTGCCCTGCCTCGTGTTACCTGATGGGGCTCGGAGCTGGCTCTTGCTACAAACCATCTGCATCTATGATTGGCCTTTGTCTTAGTCAGCTCAGGCTACCATAATAAAAGAGCATAGACTGGGGGGCTTAACCAATACACATTTATTTCTCATGGGTCTGGAGGTTGGAAAGTCCAAGATCAAGGCATCAGCAGATTCAGTTCCTGGTGAGGGCCCTCTTCCTGGCTTGTAAGCACCTGGTGTCTTTTCCCATAAGGGCATGAATCTCGTCATGAGGGCCCCACCCTCCTGACCTCATTTGACCCTAATTACCTCCCAAAGGCCCCACCTCATACCATTACATGGTGGGTAGGGGTTTAGGGCTTCAGCATAAGAACTTGGGCGGGGGACATGGTTCAGTCCTCAGCACCTTTGGAATGCCTCAGTCCCCAGCTGTCTGAGGAGAAAGGCTCCTCGTGTCTCAGGATTTTCACAGAGAGTACTGCCACCCTGCTGGCAAGTGTGCTTGTTTGTCGAGCATTTCCTGAGCACTCCAAGTGTGCCAAGCTCAGGCCCAGGCACTGGGGTCCCAGGGCTGGGTCAGGATCTACAGGCCCCACCACCAAAAAGGCACAGGTTCAAGTGGCAGGTGGTGCGGAAACAGCTAGAGCACTGTGTTGTGGGCAGCCTACCGCAGAAGGGGCTGAGTGCGTGCTGTGTGGGGGCCATTGTGGTAATGGGGCGGATTTTGTAGTCTGACATTTCAGGGCAGTCAGTCGTGCTTCAAGTGGGCTCTGTGGTTTGATGTGTAGTTAGACAGGAAAAGCGTCTAATTTCTCAGGAGGAAGTTGTGCAGCCACTTACTTGTGCCAGGTGCCAGGTGCCTCCCCAGAGGTGGGCCTGTGAGCCGGAGAGGTGTTAGCATCTTTGCAACAGGCGCGACTTCAGCAGTTTAAGAATATCTGAACTTCTTGTTACCTTCCAGGTGGGGTAGTGTCCTTTGGGCAGTGAGGTTATCCAGGGGAGGACTGCTGCTTTGCCAAGAGGCCTCTTGAGCGTGTAAAGCAAATCCCTGGCTTCTTTGGCCATAGTCTGCTTGTAGGTGGATTCTGAGGTTATTACTATCGATGTCAGTGAATTATTATTCGCCATCATCAAACTACTTGTCATCTGTGACAACTCCCTGAGAGGAACACTGCGTTGTAGTTCGTTTATCTTCCATACTGGGCTGGACTAAAATGCCAGGCATCTTTAATGAAATCCTTCTGCCTCCAAGGTCATATTCCTTGCCCACTCTGGTTCTTGGACCAGAAGTCTGCAGAGGCCCTGACTGTGGTGGGGGTCATCACTGGACTAGGTCTGAGGGCTCTCGTCTTTGGAGTTGAATTCTAGACCACAATGTGAAATTATTGAATCCGTCTGTGTAAATTAGCTGTGTGTAAATAGTTTAGCTTGGCAAAGTAGCCTACAGCAGTTCCTATACCTGGAGGAATAAAACATTCAGAGGCCTAGGCCCCAGCTAGGACTTTTGGTGTAATTGGTCTGGATAGGGTGGGGTGGCAGGGTTTGCTCAGCAGGTGCTAGGTTGTGGGGATGGGTACACAGCTCCAAATTTTACTAAAAATCATTGAATTATACACTTAAAGTTGGTCTATTTTATAGTATGTAAATTGTACCTCACCAAGGCTGTTTATTAAACAAACAAACAAAAAAAACAAAAAAATTCCCCAGATGATTGTGTGCAGCCAGGGCGGAGAACCCCTGTCCTACAGTGAGGCGTCCTCTGGCCCAGAGCCTCTCATCCCCACACTAGGTCCCTGTAACGCAGCATCCGGTTCTGTTGCTCAGTCATCACGACACCCTGGTCAGTGCATCCCTGCCCTCCTGTGTCCGGGCCTCACCTTTTCCCTGTTCCTTGGCAGTAGACTGTCTTCTCAAATTTTTCACTTCTGTCATGTTGCCCCATTTCACATCCTCTGGGCATGTTTTCTATTTCTCTGGGTTTTTGTAAAACTGAATGACCAGAGTTCTCATGACAGGAGTCAGGATAGGCCCACCAGAGAAAACCAGGTTCCAGTGGCCAGCATCAATCTCTCAAAAGAAGGGTCCTCAAGAAGAGTTTCTTGTGAATTCGTATCAACAAAAAGTTAAGTAATAGTGTAATAAATATGTAAATAGTATTCACCTTAAAACCATCTAGATTTAATTATATGGATAGCATATATTTAAAAGTGATTAATATGCATGACTCATTTGATAAGAGGTGTGCTTTTTTGATAAAATGAGTGCCCTGTGTGGGCTGTTGGAGCAGAGCCTGGCTCGGACCCCATCCTGGTCGGAGGGCCGGGGTGGGTGGCCTCAGAGTGTTTCTTTACCCCGTGCCCTGCTAGAGTGAAAGGCGAAACTAAAGATCACCATGGTCGTTATAAGTATGATGCTAGTGAACCTTCCATAGGATCTTCATCATTTTGTTTTAAGTGCATATATTCTAGTATACCATAGCACAAGACTGCCAGGACTGCAGTCCTTACTTCCTCCCTCCTCTGCCTCACCTCACTTGTCTGGATACCCATCCCGAGTGCCTGGAACCCAGACCTAATACATTTAGTGGGCCACCCGTCTCTACCGAGATTCTCAGCTAGCTGAGGTCAGAGCCTGTGCCTTTCCTAAACCTTTAGCCTCAAAATAGCCATCTGCCAGTCTCCCCACTAACGCACTCAGCTTTACAAACATTGTGGCCTCTCCCTTCCCACCCATTCTCCCCCTCTCCACCCCCTGCTCTGCACTTGAAGGAGTCATTTGCTTCTTAGTGTTTTGTAGACTGGTTTCATCTTTCCACTTACCTTCCTGTTGTTGTTGTTTTTTACATCTTTTTTGGAATATAATTGCTTTACAATGGTGTGTTAGTTTCTGCCTTATAACAAAGTGAATCAGTTGTACATATACACATGTTCCCATATCTCTTTCCTCTTGCGTCTCCCTCCCTCCCACCCTCCCTATCCCACCCCTCCAGGCGGTCACAAAGCACTGAGCTGATCTCCCTGCGCTATGCGGTTGCTTCCCACCAGCTATCTACCTTACTGCCAACAAACACATGAAAGAATGCTCAACATCATTAATCATTAGAGAAATGCAAATCAAAACTACAATGAGGTATCATCTCACACCGGTCAGAGATCCACATCCCAGGCTTGCCTCAGGCCTCATTCCCCTCGGACCAGTCTGTCCTCTCTACTGAATCATTCCTACTGTTCCTCCTGTCTCTCATCGGTGACTTTCCCTGCTCCTGTCCTCTGCTTTCTGCCAAAGTTCTTTCTTCTCACCAGTCTCTCCCCTTCGTTGGTCTCATGACGTCAGGTGGCATCACTCTGCAGGGGCTCCCCAGCCCTGGCCCTGGTCGTGCACCCAGACTTCAACTCTCCCACCCGCCCCCCTCAGCTTCCTCAGCCCTCAAGCCTCGGTGCCATCTCTGATTGCCACACACACACTCACACACACACACACACACACACACACACACACACACACACACACACACACGACAGTTGGCAGAGCCTTCTGTCCTCTTTGCTGTTAGGCACGCTGGCTCTCCCCACCTCTGCTGAGTCCTTGCCGCCTCTCAGAGCACCCACCTCCCAGGTCACCTGGCCTCCGCTTAGGTGTCCTCTTGAGGCAAAGCTTAGGAACTTTTGTTCAGAAACCTCCCCTGGCTCCTGTTGCTGCAGAATAAAGTGGAGAGTTCTGCGCCCTCCACCATCCTGGCCCTGGTTTTCCACCTTGTTTCCCATTGCTCTGGCTGCACTGCATACCGTCTGGTTTCTGTGCTTGTCTGAGTTCTGTGCTTTTGCACATTGCTAACTTATCTCCTTGAAATACCTTTTCCCCACCTCTGTGGGACTGAATTCTACTGGTTCTTTAACGCCCAGATTGAAAACCTCCTCCTTCCTTTAGTCTCCGCAGCTGGAGAGTCACCAGAGCACGTTATGTTATGTCAGAGGCGCAGACGACTTGCCTGCCCGGTTTCTTCTGGGTGCTCCCCCAGACCTCAGCTCGGTAATAGCAGGTTTGGTGGGAGCTCTGCAGCTTTGTCCTGGCAGAGGGGTGCTGGGCTTGAATGCTGAATGAGTGACGGATAGAAGAGGTCCCAGAGGAGAGCACTAGGGCTAAGGAATGTAGCTCCAAGGAGGAGGCTTCCGTGGGTATCAGCTTGCCCACAGATGGCAGGGGCAGCACATGAGCCCAGCAGGAGGTAGAGAGTTTTCTCTCCCTGGAAAAGTTCTAGCGCAAACTGGGCAAGCCCTCACGGGAAGACAAATCCGGAAAAACTGGAAGAGGCAGAGATATAAATATAAATCAGATTTTGAGGGCAGTAGTTCCACTACTTGGGGGAACAAGATTTTCAAAAACGCTTTAGTGACTGTTTATCTATAGATAATTTCTATGTTAATTTTGAGTAGTTCTCATTCTCGCGGAAGTAAAATTTCAAGGGCCCTTGACTGCACTTGCTGGCATCCTGCAAGTCACTTTGTATCTTTGAAAGCAACTTCCTGGCTTAAAGTCTAACCTTTAGACCAAGTGTAGATTTCTGTTAATTCAGTTTTGTTTGTTTGTTTGTTTGTTTTCTTCATTGTTCTGGAGGGAATTGCCAGTTTAGAGCTGGTGATTTTATGCGGAGCAATTGACTAATATTAACAATAATCTCTTTGTTTCTACAGAGGTTGCAGAACTTGAAGCTAATTTACCTTGTAAGTATAGCATCCCCACACATTAACTGCTGTGAAATAATTGCATGGAGAAGCTTGTTTTATGTTTTGATAACTTTGCGTAGCAAAAAGCCCGTTTTCTATGTATGTTAGGAATAAACAGGATGATTTTCGAGGCTCTGATAAGGAGGAGAATGTAGCACGGCAGTACTTCCTCTCCTTACTGTTTGTTGCAGAGGTGCGTTTGGTTAGGGTTTGTTCCTCTTACACAGCATTCTGTCCCACGTCCTCTTTTAGTGAAAAGGCATATAAATCAATGGTGGACAGTCCTATTTTTGTTAGTGACAGTACCATGTTTTTGGCCCGAAAAGTGCTTATTTGTAATTTATCATTGTGCCCAAGGTAGGACAGCTGTGCTGCCTTGATGTCTCCAGGTCGCCTCACCTTGCTAGGTCCTTGTGCCCCAGCACACAGGGACTGACCGCGGGCCTCATTCGTCAGCGGGCTTGCTTACCAGCCAGTTAACTCCTGTGATAACGTGTCAGTGTTTCTCTTTTCCCCTATCATTGATGCCTTCCCAAGCCATTATATTTTGTAAGACCATCAAAGTCTGAAAGCTTCGACCATTTTAGTATTTTTTGAAATTAGAACTTTTTATCATTATACTTGGTTAAGGCTGAATATATTTATCAATATGAGTGAACTATTTTATACGTGGGTCTCCTAGTCTGGGCGAATGCTCGAGAGAGTTTGATACGGAGGCCATCTGATACAGGGTGAGAGAGGGCCCATCCCAACCTCCACCTAAAGTTGGAAAGATAATTGTGGGGTGCAACCCTTAAGTGGTTGTGTAATCAGTGTGTAAGGGTAAGTACATATTGTTCCTTGAAAAATTATTTTTAATATATAGTATTTATATATGAGTATAGTGGGTTGTGCTATAAAATATATTTTAGTGTAAGTCAAAAATGTCTGGATTTTTGACTTCAAAGTTGCTTGACTTCAAAGTTTTCTTCTAGTCAGAACTAGAAGGAAATATCTTGGATTTCTATTAAAAGGTTATCTTTCCACCTACTGAAGTATTTACAACTGATTTGCTTTAAAATGTTCCAGGAAAACAAATGACTGTATGTGTGGGTAGGACAGACGAAGCAAGATTAGTAAAATACCGAAGCTGGGTGATGGGTTCATTATACTGTTCTCTCTTTTTTTCTCTATTCTTTTCAGATTATATAATAATCTAATAAGGTCCAATTAAAAAGGAAAATGAAGTAATCCTTCTATTTTCCACGCCCATCATATCTTCCCACTGGCCCTCCATCTTGAACATATATACACATGCAGACATTTAATCAAAGACCATAAAAAACTTCCAACTTACACCCAGTTTATTTTGTCCTTGTATGTTAATCTTACAGAGATTGTTGGTTTGTAACTAATATAGTTTAGCTTTATCTAAATGTTTGGTTTAAAAACAATAAAACTATAATTGGCTTTCAAACCAGGACTTTAACTAAAAACCTTAGGTTTGGAAAAGGCATGCCCCATCTTCCTTGCCTTTATAGCTAAGATGTCAGATTTTAAAAACTACATGCTATATGCTTCCTTTCTCTTCTTCTCCCTGCCTATTCTCTCAAAGTGGGGGGACATATAAATCAGTTTATACAAGTAAGCCAGGCTTTCCAAAAGTATGCAACTCACTAAAGAGGAAACAAGAAACCACCAAAGAATAGATCTTTACTATCTGATTAATAATCTTTCTAAAATATTAAGGCAAACAAAATAACTTGCCATATAGCAGTGCTGCTTAGTAATGATTCAGAACTAGTTCAGGAGCTCTGTTCATGTAAGTTTGTAGAGGTTTCTCTGTTTGCAAAAAGTAGAAGACATCTCTTTCAGATGGACGGAGATACCGTGAGAGCCTTAGCCTGTGCTTGCAGAGAGGAAAAGCTTAGTTCTGGAGTTTTAGTAAAGCTGCTGCACTGAACTAAACAGGCTGACTTTTAACCTTTTGTTGTCATGTTAGAACCTAAGACTTCTTCTTAGCTTTAAAATGTTTGGTTCTTTTTAGAAGTTTTATTGTTATTTTTAATCCGTCTCGATAATTTCTTTATTCTTGGTGGGCCAGTCTATATTAGAAGGATTGATTTCTACATCTGTACTTTTATTAAAACAAAGGAGAATACTAGAAATTAAAAACAAATGGATGCTGCCAACTTTAAGTAATCAATGAAACATTTCCTAAGCCCTTGTCATATGTTTTTGTTACATATATTTCACTAGAAAAATGGTGTTTCTCTTTCCAAGTTAAGATTAGGAAAAACGAATGCCATTTAAATTATTCCACACAGTTCAAATGTGTGGTTTGGGTGAAAGCCTTGAACTCTTTGGCCCCTGGTTTCTTTATTTTGAAAACAAGGAAAATGACAATGTGATCTCTGAGACCCTTTCCTGTTCTTCTAGATGGAGTTACCTTTCACTCTGCAACTATTTTCTGAGGGATCAGTCAAAAAAAGAAACCCCACTAACAGTTTTGCATTGTTTTTATGTGTCATCTCTGGCATGTTCATGAAGTAATGAAATGAGGCATGAACTAGTTTTTTTATTTTATTTTATTTTTTTGCAGTACGCGGGCCTCTCACTGTTGTGGCCTCTCCCATTGCGGAGCGCAGGCTCAGCGGCCATGGCTCACGGTCCCAGCTGCTCCGTGGCATGTGGGATCTTCCCGGACCGGGGCACGAACCCGTGTCCCCTGCATCGGCAGGCAGACTCTCAGCTACTGCGCCACCAGGGAAGCCCATGAACTAGTTTTTAATTTGGGAACTAAACTTCCTTCTCTTGATAACCTGTGTGGTCTTGGGCTGGTCACTGAACTTCTCTGGACCTTCATGTCATCTCTCACAATTGATGATGTTAGATTAGATGGTCTCTAAGGCTGTTTCCAAGGCTAAATTTGAATTGTCCTATTTTTGATGAAAATTCATACCATGTAAAACTAGGCAAATATTTTCATCAGGACTTGTAAGAAATAGCAGACGACCCAAGGAATCTAGCATAATATTTTCCAGGTTTATAAAATACAGACAATTTCTACGTATATTCCCTCCACATTCCTTCAGTATTTATCCCTTGGGTGTTTACCCCTCTTCTGCATCGTTTGTCTGAAGGAGGCAGATGTAGGATGTCTTCCCTGTCTGCACCTCTGCAGTAGCTCTTCTCCAGTGGAACTACTTGGGTCTCCTGATCCAGACCGTTCTGGTTCAGTGCACATGCGATTAGTGTTGCCGTCCAAGTCAGCAGAGCATCCTGTCACCAGCAAACCAATCTGAATTATCGGTCGGGTTGTGAAGACATTAAAAAAAAAAAAAAAAAGAGGGCTTCCCTGGTGGCGCAGTGATGCAGGGGACACGGGTTTGTGCCCCGGTCCGGGAAGATCCCACATGCCGCGGAGCGGCTGGGCCCGTGAGCCATGGCCGCTGAGCCTGCATGTCTGGAGCCTGGTGGTCCACAACGGGAGAGGCCACAACAGTGAGAGGCCCGCGTACCACAAAAAAAAAAAAAAAAAAAAAGAAAAGAAAAGAAAGAAAAAAGAAAAGCCGTGGTCTGGGTGTGAGCTACCTTAGCTGGTACAGTTACTTTTAACTTCTCTTTGCTGTGGTGGGTACAGATGACTGTGGTGCTGGGTGAACAGACCAGAAGTTCGGCCTGGGCTCTTTTTCTGGTTTTTCTATGTTTAGTTAGCCTTTACCCACATACATTAATCTCCTTGAGGTACGGTTTCTTCTTTTCAAAGTAAAGTAGCATCATTCTTGAAATTAATGGAAAAATCTCTATTTTAGGGACCATTTAAAGGGTTAAAGATAACATCCCAATTTGGAACTAACTAATAAAAAACTGTAAGGAGGAAAACACATAGCAAATATCACTGGTTTGCAACTTCAGCACATTGGCATAATTATTATTAAACAAATAGGGGAAATATACCGGTTTAGTCTATAGACTCAGCACCGTTAAACTTTCCCATGTGTTTCAAAGTTTACCTCAACATAAAGACTGCTGCTAACTGTCAGACCTTCCTGACGGCCTGTTTCTTTTGCAGGTACGTGTAAAGTGTATTTTCCTGATCCAAACAAGCTTCATTGCTTTCAGCTAACTGTCACCCCAGGTAATATTCTTACATGTGTAAGTATTAAAGTGATTTTCAAACAGCAAATTCCAAAGGCTTTTGAAATCTATAATATTTGGTTTGATTTGTCCTCCAACTTTTTGAAAGTTATGACGGTAATGACCATTCCATATGAAGACAGGATACATGCTGTAGTCCAATAAAGCATAGGGAAGTGCTCTGAGGCATGTGGCGTGTACCCAGGAACTAGGTGCAGACATTAACGCCCCCAGTGAATGACGCCGAAGGCTCCTGGTGTAGGGTGGAGAGTATGAGCTCTGAGGACATAACTGGATTCAGATCCTGCTCTGCCATTTAGCAACAGTGTGGCCATGGTTAAATTGCTTAATAACCTCTCAGCTGCAGCCTACCAGCTACAGAGTGGGGATCATATAGAACCTATCTCATGGGACCGTTTGGAGGATTAAATAGATAATGGGTGTGAAGCACTTCAGCCCGGCCTGTTACAGGCACCAGGAAGGAAGCAGATTACCAGCTGTCCTTGTTAGCACTGATCAAGTGTCCAAGCTCCAAGTGCTCCGAGCTGGTAGGTATTTCTCCTTGGTCACGCTGCGCAGCTAGAGGGAGGGCTTGGGTTTTTCCTGGTTACAGTGCAGCTCTGGGAGTTGCACGTTTCAACAGTGCAGCCCTCTGGCTTTATGTTGACAGTGGGTGTCATGGCCAGTGGAGCTGCTGTGGGCTGGCTGGTGAAGGAAGAAAGCAGGACAGAGGGAATTAACAAGAGGGGAAGCAGTGTTGTGGAGGAAGTGGAGGGTGTTATTTTATTTGGGGGAGGGAAAGGGAGTGAGAAACTGAGAATAATGAGTCACTAGCTAATTTAATTAAAAAGTGAAAGAATGCAGAATTTCAGTAGGTGGTAATGAACCCACAAATAACCCCTGGCATTGTCTCCCTGCAGGTAGGATGGTTTTTTCCCATGGAAGATGTTGTATTAGAACAGGAGAAATCCCATTTTCAAAATGTGCTTGAAAACTTAAAAAAATTCATTTAGTTTGTGTGGTGGTTCTACAGACGACTCTGGGGCGTATCCATAAATTCAGTCTGGTACCATTTCCATTTCTAAGATAAGTGAGCACTAGGGTAGAGATACTAACATCAGAACATCGTTGTCAGACACAGGCGTTCCACAAGCCTGAGCTCGAGAGAGGACTGAAGCTCAGGACTTGTAACTGTGAAGTGATGGAGGTTCTAACCATTCTTTGACCACCTTCATAAACACATTGCAAGCTCTGCCCTTTTTAGTGAGGGATACTGAGCACACTGTTTCCAGGTGACCAGAGGTCACCATTATGAATGTCAGTTACTCTTACTGTTAAGCATTGCAGGGTGTTTTCAGAAATTGTGGCAATTAAGATCGGTTCTCTGTTTACTAAGTAGTCTCACACTTGAGGGTTTGTAGTAAAGATATTTTCTTCTCTCTGCCTTTTTGGGGCATTTGTGAGAGCTTTGTGATTCTCAGCTATTCAGAACCGTGTTTGCTTTTGCCGGGCTTGTTACTGGCTTACATGAGTGAGTTTGTGTGGAGTCCAACCAGCCTCTGGATAGGTCTTTTGTTTGTTTTTTAACTGAATTTTTTTTACTAAATTACATGGATGTTGTTCTTATTGAGATTATGTCTATGACGCCATCTTTGATATTATTCTTGAAACTGCAGCACGATTGTTTGTTACAGTTTTTGTGTTCGCTCTTCCATCAAGTAAAGAAGGAATTTGTGTTTTGATGCCTGTAACTGCTTAGTACTTGAGCATTTATATTTGTGGAAGTGCTCACATGGAGTTTTGTGTGGCGTGCTCTTCAGGTGCTGTGTGTGTGCCCATGTTGTGTGGTGTCAGTGACTCAGAAAGCTGCTGTGGTTCTTGTCCTTTGTTATTAAGTGAAGCGTGGCAGAGATCCGCCAATGCTAAAAACTTGCCCAACATCCTGGTTTTTTAAAAAACTTTTTGGAGTCATGCTCTTCTTAGTTATTAAAGAAAAATAGGTCTGAGTAGTAAAGTTTTAACAGTATATGGAGCAGATGGTATTGAAACTGGCTCATTTGCAGCCAGTAATACTGGGGCTGAGTCTGAAAACTCAATAATATAGAAGATCTAGATATTTAGGTGGTCAGGGTGGAAGAATTGCATCTGCACTTGAAGCTCAAAGCTCTTCTTTATCTGGCTCCTGGCAAGATAGTTCCTGTTCGTACTTGGTAACATTTTTATAGTTTTGTTTGTTTTTGGAATGTCCCTCATGCTTGGGAATAAATGTATTCTTCAGAGAAAAGATGGAAATGTAATTTGGTGATAGAGGAAAAGAAAAGAAATGAACTTAGAAGAAAAAAATCCCCACATCAACTCACAAAACAAGAAACAATACTAGAAAGTAAAATGAAACAAAACAAAGCAAAAATCTAAAGACTGGCTGAAATACCACCAGAGTCTTCTGTGAAGTTAGAGGGATGATTTGAAAAACTGGGCCAGGTCAGAGTTGCCCAGTTGACTTGTGGAGGTCCCCTCAGCCTGCCCCCACTGTGACATGGTGGCTTGTAGGCAGAGGGGACCATGGACCCTTTTTTTTTTTTATTTTAGTTTTTACTTTTTAAATAAATTTTGCTGAGGTATAAAATTACAAACAATAAAATGTACTAACTTGAACTGTAGAGTGTAATAAGTTTTGCAGAATGGATACACATCCCTGTGTAACCACAATCCCAGTAAACATCTTTCCAGCATTCCCAAAGTTCCCTTCTTCCCCTTTGCAGTCAATTCCTCACCCCCTGCTACCCACCCAAAATTGCTTTCTGATTTCTCTTATCATAAATTAGTTGTGTCAGTTCTTGAATTTCATATAAATAGAATCATATTATATATTCTTATTCTCTGGCTTCTTTCATGTAACATGTTTTTAAATTCATATGTATTGTTGTGGGCAACAGTATTGGTTGTATGAATATGACCTAATTATTTACCTATTGATGGGCACTTGAATTCTTTCCAGCTTTTGGCTGTGATGAGTAAGACTGCTCTTAGCATTCTCATACCATCCAAAGTTGTTTGGAATATTTTCTCATTAGTCTACTGATGTCTGTGGGATCTGCACTCATGTCCCTGTTTTCATTCCTGATGTTGATTTATTTGGATCTTCTATTTTTTTCCTTGATCATGTTAGCTTGAGGTTTATCCAGTTGATCTCTTACAAAGAGCAAGCTTTTGTTTTTCTCAGTTGTTTATCCATTTTATTGGTTTCTGCTGTTTTCTTTATTATTTCCTTCCTTATACCTTGGGTTTAATTTGCTTTTCTTTTTCTGCTTTCCTAAGGTGGAAACTT
The DNA here is from genome assembly GCF_937001465.1 of Orcinus orca. NCBI lineage: Eukaryota > Metazoa > Chordata > Mammalia > Artiodactyla > Delphinidae > Orcinus > Orcinus orca. The sequence goes on from NC_064565.1 coordinate 117,850,952, forward strand.
AGATTGATTTAAAAAAAAATTTTTAAGCAATGTTGATTGAGCTATAAGTTACATTATTTTAGTCAGCGTAATGCTTCTGAGTTTCATCTATGTGGTATTTTGTATCTTTATTGGTGGGCTGTATTCTATTGTATGGGTTTTATTTGTAACAGGTTATAACAGGCTATTGATGAACCTTTGTGTTATTTCCACTTCTGGGCTGTTGTGAATAAAGCTCCTGTAAACCTTTGTGGGCAGGTCTTCGTTTGCCAACGTTTTTTATTTCTCCTGGCAGTGCAATTACTAGGTTATGTGATAAGAGTAAGTTTAACTGCATAAAACACTGCCATGCTCTTTTCCAAAATGAAAGTACTGTTTTGCATTCCTGCTAGCAATGAATGAGAATTCCAGTTACCCTACATTCTTGCCAATAGCTAGTATTATCAGTCTTTTCAATTTTAGCTATTCTGTTAGGTATGTGTCTCATTGTGACTTTAATTTGCATTTCCCTAGTGACTAAAGATGTTGGGCATCATTTCCCAAGCTTGTTTACTCTCTATCTCCTTTGTTCAAGTGTCTATTCAAATAATTTTACCCATTTAAAAATTGTATTGCTTGTCTCATTACTGAGTTGTAAGTTTTATATACCTGGTATAAGTTCTTTATTAGATATGTGGGAGGTTGTTTCTTTGTTTTTTTGTTTTTTAATTTTATTTATTTTTGTCTGCGTTGGATCTTCGTTGCTGTGCGTGGGCTTTCTCTAGTTGCGGTGAGCACGGGCTACTCTTCAGTGTGGTGCGCGGGCTTCTCATTGTGGTGACTTGTTGCGGAGCACAGGCTCTAGGCGTGCAGGCTCAGTAGTTGTGGCACACGGGCTTAGTTGCTCCGTGGCATGTGGGATCTTGCCCAACCAGGGATCGAACCTGTTTCCCCTGCATTGACAGGCGGATTCTTAACCACTGTGCCACCAGGGAAGTGGGTTTTTTAATGGTTAATAACATCCTTTTTATTATTGTTACATATATTAAAAATTCTGATTGGGGAATTCTATAGCTACATTGTAAATCTTGTATATTTATGTGTATATTCATGTAAGTATGTTTTTAAATGTGTTGGTTATTAGATTTGTCATGTTTTCTTAATTTTAACATTTAATTTATAAAAACTCCCTAACTGATGAGCGTGATAATAAAAGTGCGCCTTACACTGAGTCATGAAATTTAAATTGTTTTATCTGTTATCCCCATTATGTTTGGTTCTTAGCTATTCTAAGCTTTGTTTCAGAGCTTTGGAGTTATAGAAGGAAAAATTTCTTAGTATGAAATAAAGTAAGATTCCCAGTTTCTGAGCAAAGAAATACGGTTAGTAAGCCTGAAACACAGGTTTGGTTCCACACATGAACATTTGGAACAACATTTAAATAATCATGGACGTGTTAAAAGATGCGGAAATGGGTCAGAGCACTGAAGCAGGCCTTTGGCTTGACCACCACCCCAGTCTCACAGTAGTGTGTGTGTAGCTTACTGTTAATGTGTCGCGGTTTCGACACAGAATGTGTGCTCTCAGCCCTGGTGCTTTCTAGGGTGATTTTAGCTTTATAGGGATACCCATCATGAGGGACAGACTTTTCCCTGATGGAGTCTTTTCTTTCAAATCATCCTGGAAATGCAGGTGGCAGTTCTCCCCCCTTCATATATAATAGATACGTGGTGATTGCTCTTGAGACAGTCGGTTATCTGCCTTCACATCAGCTAACTTTTGTTAAGGAAACATTCACTGCTCTTTTCCTTGCTTGCTTGCAAGAACTGTGTTGATGCAATATGTCTCTGCTTACTGCTGAGTAGGTGACATGTTGTCCGATATATACTGTTTTCTGATTGTCCGATGTATACTGATTTCTGCCCTCTGCCTCGCACGTAAAACTGAGGCAAATTCTCTCTTGGGATGCTCAGGTTTCTAGGAGTTGGTGTGCAATTAAATGTCTGACGTACTGTTTTAGAAGCCATTCGTTACCATGGTTAAATATATATTCTTATGGTTACCAGTAAAAATGTGTATAATTATATAAAATATTTAAAAATGACGTGCTGTTTAAATGTTGAGCTTTTTGGCATTGTAAAATCGCCAGCGCCCCTTCATTTTCCTGGACCACCTGATGGTGCCTTTTATGTAGCAGGATTTACCTGTATCTTTTTTAAAAATCATGTTTAGTAAGGTATAATTTACAGACAGTAGAGCCACTGTTCTTAGGTGTACTGTTCTCTACATTTTGACAGACACATACAGTTGTGTAGACACCAACACAATCAAGATACACATAAAATGTTTCCATCAGCTCAAAAGTTGGGCCCCTTTGTAGTCAGTTTCCTCTCCCCACCCCCAGCCCCTGGCAATCATTGATCTGATTTCTGCCCTGTTGCTTTACCTTTTCCGGAATGTCATATAAATGGCCCCAGCCAGTATGTAGCATTTTGTCCATGGCTTCTTTCACTGAGCACAGTGCTTGTGAGAGTCATCCATGTTGGTGCATGTGTTATGATTTCCACTGGCCATCAGTGACTTTGAAGGTGGAGGAAGGAATACAGGTGGCTGCTTAAAGCTGGAAAGTGAAGGAAGTGGATTTTTCCTAGAGCCACCAGAAAGAAATGCAGCCCTGCCAGCTCTTATGTTAGCCCAGTGAGATTCATTTTGGACAAATGACCTACAAAAGATAGTAATTTTTTATTGTTTAAGCTGCTACGTTTGTGGTAATTTATTACAGCAACCAATACAAAACTAATACAGTGCTTTTTGTGTCCTAAGAAATGCAAAGATTTCCTTTTTTTTTTTTTAAGGAGTTTTATAGCTTTAGGTTTTAAAGTTAGGTCTGTGAGCCATTTTGAGTTAATTTTTGCATATGGTGCAAGATAAGGCTCTAGTTTCTTTCCTTCCCCTCCCCTCCTTACTCTTCCTGGGATGAATGGGGAAGTGTTCCCTTCTGTTTCCTGGAAGAGTTTTATGTAGAATTACTATTAATTCTTTATTAAATGATAGAATTCGCCAGTAAAGCCACCTAGGTCTAGTATTTTATTGTTTTGTTTTTGTGGTAAGAGTTTAAGTACTGTATGAATAAAATTTCTTAGATAGGGGTTAACTTGGGCTTCTTATTTTTGAGTGAGCTTTGGTGATTTGTATGTTTCAAAGAATTTGTTCATACCATCGACATTTTCACATTTATTGGTATAAGGTTGCTCTTAACATCTTCTGACCCTTTTAAGTTCTGTAGAGTCTGTGTTGATAATCCCCTCTTTAATTCCTGCCATTGAAAATGTCCGTTTTCTATATTCTTGATCAGGTTAGCTAGAGGTTATCAATTTTATTGGTCTCTGCAAGGAACCAGTTTTCGGTTTCATTGATTTTCCTCTAATATATTTTTTGTTTTCTCATATTTGCTCGTTTTCAGTTTAATTTGCTCGTCTTTCTTTAGTTCTGAAGGAGGAAGCTTAGACTTATGTTGCTATACTTCCATTTCCCCATCCAAACCTTTATCATACAGTCTCATTTACTGTACATTTGTTATAACCCACAATACGTTATTATTTTTGTTTTAGATAATTATATTTTCTTCATATATTTATCAACATATTTACCACTTAACAGCGTTCATTCCTTTTTGTAGATCTGAGGTCCCATCTGTTATTTTTCTTCTGCCTGAAGAACGTCCTTGGATTTTTTTTTGTAGTGCAGATTTGCTGAATGATGAATTCTGCCAGCTTTGCTGAATGTTGAATTCTTAAGTTGACAATTTCAGCATTTTAAGGATATCATTCTACTGCCTTCTGACATTTTTTTTTCTTATAAGAAGTTAGTGGTGGGCTTCCCTGGTGGCGCAGTGGTTGAGAGTCCGCCTGCCGATGCAGGGGACACGGGTTCGTGCCCCAGTCCGGGAAGATCCCACATGCCGCGGAGCGGCTGGGCCCGTGAGCCATGGCCACTGAGCCTGCGCGTCTGGAGCCTGTGTTCCGCAACGGGAGAAGCCACAGCACTGAGAGGCCCATGTACCGCAAAAAAAAAAAAAAAAGAAGTTAGTGGTGATTCTTTGTTTCATTTTATGTGATATGCATTTTATTCTCTGGCTGTTTTTAATGTTCTCTCTTTGTCACAGTTTTTAGCAGTTTTATTATGATGTGCTTTGATGTGGTTTTCTTTCTGTTTATCTCACTTGGGGTTTATTGACCTTTTTGGATCTGTGAGTTACAGTTTTCATCAAATTTAGAAATAACTGACCGGGGCTTCCCTGGTGGCGCAGTGGTTGAGAGTCCACCTGCTGATGCAGGGGACACGGGTTCGTGCCCCAGTTCGAGAAGATCCCACATGCTGTGGAGTGGCTGAGCCCGTGAGCCGTGGCCGCTGAGCCTGCGCGTCCGGAGCCTGTGCTCCACAACGGGAGAGGCCACAACAGTGAGAGGCCCGCGTACGGCAAAAAAAAAAAAAAAGAAAAAAAAAGAAAAAAGCATATATAGAAATAACTGACCAACATTTCTTTCAATATTTTATCTATAACCCCTTTATGGGACTCCAGTTAGATATACGAATGTTAATATCTCTTACCTAGGGACTTCCCTGGTGGTCCAGTGGTAAAGAATCCACCTTCCAATGCAGGGAAGCGGGTTCGATCCCTGGTCCGGGAACTAAGATCCCACATACTGTGGGGCATCTAAGCCCCCATGCCACAACTGCTGAGCTCAAGCACTTCAACTAGAGAGCCTGTGTGCCACAAACTACAGAGCCCACGTGCTCTGGAGCCCGTGTGCCACAGCTGGAGAAGAGAAAACCTGCACGCCGCAACTAGAGAGAAGCCTGAGCGCCACAACGAAGAGCCCACACGCAACTAACACCCGACACAGCCAAAAAAAAAATAAAATAAAAAAATAAATAAAATAAATATTTAAAAAGTATGCATATCCCCAAGTAAAACTTTAAAGAAGATATCTCTCTCTTTTTTTTTTTTTTTTTTTTTTTTTTTGCGGTACGCGTGCCTCTCACTGTTGTGGCCTCTCCCGTTGCAGAGCACAGGCTCCAGACGCGCACGCTCAGTGGCCATGGCTCACGTGCCCAGCTGCTCCACGGCATGTGGGATCTTCCCGGACCGGGGCACGAACCCGTGTCCCCTGCATCGGCAGGCAGACTCTCAACCACTGCGCCACCAGGGAAGCCCCCCCAAAATATATATCGCTTACCTGTATATTCCCTATACATATAAACTAGACTTCCATTGGGGTCAGAAGGTTTTGTTCACTTTTCTCTCTGTGCCTCACTGTGGATCGTTTCTATTTCTGCTGAGTTTTGTTTGTTTTGTTTTTGGCCACACTGCACGGCTTGTGGAATCTTAGTTTCCTGACCAGGGATTGAACCTGTGCCCTTGGCAGTGAGAGTGCCGAGTGCTAACCACGGGACGCCAGGCAAATCCCTGCAGCGCTTGATTGACTCTGAGGCTCATCCAGTGAAGTGTTCGTTTCAGATATTATGTTTTTTAGCTCTTGATATTCTGTTTACTACATCTAAAATGTCTTCTCCATTTCTTTCCTCATGTTCGCGGTTTCCTCTGAATCTCAGCACCCCTCTCTCACAGCTGACTCGGGGTCTGTCTGCAGCTCCGCCCGGCCTGGCTCCTCCTCTGCTCCCAGCGGCCTTCCTCTCTCTGCTCCCCTCGCGCCCCCCCACCCCCACTCTGTCTCCTTTCCCTTGACCCGCTCATCCCCAGGTCCCTGTGACACCACCTGATTTGAAGCGGCCTGCCAGCTGTGGAGCAGCTGGTACTCAGTCCATGTGCCTCAGTGGCTCCTTTAAAGCAGCCGCAGTGTGGCGGACTGGGTACGTGAGCAGAGCTTCCAGCGGCTGCGCGTGGTCCACGCTCCACGTGTCAGCGTGCTTGTTGCTGTGCTGCTGGCGGTGCTTGTCTTCAGGTCTCCGTAACGCCCGCCCCACAGGCTCTCCCTCTTCAGTGAGCCCGCTGCACAGGCGCTCAGTGTCGCTCAGCTTGGCGCCGCGGTTTTCTTTTGCTATATTTTCACCTGAGTGTGGGCAAGCCAGGCCTGTGAGCCAAAGCCCACCCCGGGCCAGTTGTGCAGCCCTCGAGCCGAGAATGGTTTCTACATTTTCAAAGGGCTATTTAAAAAGATAAAAAATAAAACAAAACAGTACATGACAGAGACCTGTAGCCCAAAGCCCCAGGTACGTAGCGCCTGGCCCTTTTCAGAGAGTTTGCCGACCCCTGATCTACAAGGTTATCTTGGCAGAAATTGTGTTTTTCCTGCCCTTAAGTTTAAAATTTGCATAGAGTGTAATTTCCAGTGTGCTGTAAATATTGACATTTAAAGGGGAAAGTATTATTTTACTCTTTAAAATGTTTCCAGTAGAATCTAAATACCATGGCTACACCCACCATCATGCATTAAAAAAAAACATATGTATATGAACAGGCTCCACTTTAATGGTTGGAAAATGTTCGTGGCTGCCTTTTCTCCTTGCACTCATATATTTTTATTTCACTCGTCTCACAGAATTTTATCCTAATATAAACATTCCTCTGCCTATAAGAATTTTTTCACCCTGTCATACTGTTTTGTAACTATATATTTATATTTATTTAAGAAGTTCCTACCACTGTGAGACTCCTGGGTGTTGAGCATCTTCTTTTGAACGATTGTTACAGTTGTTGTTTGTACCAGCTTCTGGCTCCTGGTTTTCTTCTGTTGCTGCCACTGCCCCTCCTGTCCCGTCTCCTGACCCAAGTCGGGGATGCCTCAAGGCTTTGTACTGTCCTTGGACCTCCATAGTCAGGCCCCTGGGGACCTCGCCAGCTCATGAAATCTGGATGCTCTTATACACAGCTCCCAAACCTCGCATGCAGCCCTGACCTCTCCCCTACACTCCAGAAAGATCTGTCCAGAAAGATCTGCCAGCTGCGATCAGTGTCTCCGCTTGGTTGTTGACATGAAATCTCAAATTAATCTCAAATCTGATGTTGGACTTGGCGCACCTGTGCCCTCTGCAGTCTTTTTATCTTCGAGGTGACGGCTCTGCCCTTCTCCATTGCAGGGTCAAACAGCGCAGGGCTTCGACTCCTTTCTTCCCCACCCCACCCCTAATCTGCCAGCAAATCCTGGTGTTGCTACCATCAGAGTATCTCTATTCCAGCTGCTCCTACCCTGCTCCTAACCAGCATGATGTTTCTGTGGTCCTGCCCCTCCTCTGCTCAGGCCCCTCTTGTGGCTCCCTGCCTTGCTGAATAAGAGCCAGTGCACTTAGCAGTGGCCTGCGAGGCCAGGCCTGCTACCTCTGCAGCCGCAGCTTCCCCTTCCCTTGCCTCACCTTCTGGCCTCTGCATGTGCCCTGAATGCATCAGGCGCTCTCATGGGTCTCTCACCACTCTTCCATACCTGGAGTGTTCTTCTCCTGGATACCCTCCGTTTTCCAGCCTTCACTCTCAGACCTCCCTATTTAAAATTGCAGCTCCTCCCACCTCCTGGCCCCTCAGCCCTTTTTCACTTTCTGTTATATGATTAACTTACTTACTTTGTTTCTTCCCACTAGAATGTAAGCTTCATGAGGGCAGGAAGGTCTCTTGCTGGTGGTGCCTAGAACAGTGCCTGACACATAGTAACACTCACCAAATGTTTGTTGGATAAATAGTGATGGTTACTAAACACAATAGCGTTTCATCGGAGATGTATCTGAGAGCGAGAGGCTGCTCTTAGCATTTTTCTGATTTAGTTGATGTGCTTGTGAACGATGTTACTTAATGCCAGAAAGAAGGGGTCAATATCAGTTTTATTCCTTCCTTTTGTCTTTGTAGGTATAGACACTGAGAACTGCTTGTTCATATAAATAAGTAGGCAGGCACGGAAGGTGTTTGTTGTCACTACGTCTTTGTGTCCCTGGACTTCAAAGTTAGGGGCCAAAAATCATACAAGGTATTTTACTGTGGTCTTTCAGCTGATTACTAGATTAGGTTCCTTCTTCTATTTTGTTGAAAGCAAAGAGTTGGGAACCACCTGGCTGGAAATGGCTTTACAAACCCAGTCATTAGAATCCCTTTGTGTTGCATTTTCCGAGGTACGCACCAAAACCACTTTCCTAAGACCTGCCAACCGACCGCTAATCATACCCATCATTCTTCACTTGACGGCCTCTCATGTTACCTGAAATATTCAGAAAGCATTGAGAAAATTGTGATATTAATTTCATCTTACCCCTACCAATATATATTAAAAACTTAGGGTTTACAAAAACTCGTGGCTGCAGATTTAGCTCATTCAGTGTATCAGAAATTTCTGCCGTGTGCATCAGTAGGCAGGACCAGTTCTAACTGCCAAGACTCTCTCTCTGGCGAAGCGTCTAAATTAAGATGTCTCCAACAGCTGCCTGACTTCCGAGTTTAACCCCTAGTGGAGAGGTGAGGTGCAGGGCTGGCACCGCGCGGGGGAAGGCACGGGCCTCTTGCTTCTTGGCACCCTCTTCGCTTGCTTCTCATGGGGGTGAGGCATTCTTTTCCAGTAGTCCCGTGATTGACATTACTAAATGAAATCTAATCATCCCTGCCATCAGGCTCCACGTGTGTCTAACTTCAAGACATTCCAACTTGAACTGGGACATCTTATCTTTAACGCCATGCTTTGCCCTTTACAGAAATGGGTGTAAGATAGGGAAAGGCACAACCCTGCATAGTGCCTCGATTCAAGGAGCTTTACTGTGACCAGTGCATCACACCTTGGTGCAGTGCATCACAGGGAGAGGCTAGATGAGCAGGAGGCCTTCTGTTACAAGTGGGAGAAAGACAGTGAAAGGGGAGGTGGGAAGGGGCAGCTGGCATGACTCCTTGGCCTCACAAGTACTGTTGGGCAGATTGATTTCATGATAGGGCACTCGTGGACACTGGCCATCTAGAAGTGGATTCTGTTAAAGCTGTCAGTGCCCACATACCCCGTGGACAGTGTGTCCTCCCCGCAGTACCCGTACCCTGGCTGGAAGACACTGGCGTATGGTTCCTGGCAGGAAGGAGGGAGTAGGCTCCAGGGCACAGAGGGCTCCCTGTGTAACACAGCGAGATAAGGCGAGTTCTAACTGCGGGACAGACATAAATGTTGACACAATCTCAACGCCCTTAAAGAAGAAAAATGGTTTTTTAGTGGCTGGTTTGAGACCAACAACTTCCTATTAAATGTTCATTTTATATAAAAAGCTGAGGGAAGTGATAAAATGTAATATTGCTGATTTGTTCACGATGATAATATTTTAGAGGAAGTTGAACATTTGTTTTAAAGATGGTGGTAATTTTATCAAATTGTGAAGTTCAGAGTAATTTAACTCCTGTGGGGGGCATTCGTGCTGGAGCGCCCTCTGTTGGCAGCCACACCAGCAGCGCTTGCAACTCAGCCGAGCCCACCGACGGCGGACTCCAGGAGAGGCAGAGAGGTGGGCGGCGCAGCGAGGGAGTTGGGACTGAGCTGTGGGGTCTGCAGACCTGGGGCGGCGGGGGGGACACGGCGGTGCCGCTCTGACCCTGGACATTCTTCTGCGTACCCTCCAGCCCCTTTCCAGAGGGCCTGCTCTGTTCTGAAGGCTGTACCAAGCGCTCGGCCAGCCAGCCCACGAGTGCTGACCGGGCACAGTCGCTGAGACGGTGATTTTGTCTGGCTGGTTCACTGCCGTGTCCCCGGCCAGGGTCTGGAGCAGGGCCTGGCAGAGGGTCCATGCTCAGTCAGTGTTTGCCGAGTGACTGGAAGCCACATGCCGGGCACCGGGGAAAAGCAGTCAGCACAAGCCTGCCTCCCCCGTGGAGCTGATTCTCGTGGGGAGACCAGCGGCACACAGGTGACCGAGTGCTGAAGCAAGGTGGTCACGTGTCATTGAGGGGAGGCACTGGGTGCCGCGGGCCGGGACCGAGGGGCTGAGCGCAGGGAGGGGGCCAGTCTCCCAGGGGAGGCCTCCCTTTTCCCCGAGGGCGCGTGGCCAGTGAGGAGGAGAGCGCTGCAGGCGCCAGTCAGTGTGGGCTGACTTGTAACCGTCAGGTCAGGGGTGAGGCTGGTGGAGTAACAAAGGAGCCCTGCAGTCCTCTTTTTCAACTCTTAATTCTCTGTATTTGCCATATGCTAACATAGTGTTTGCCTTTTGTTTCCTTTTTTTTTTTTAATTTAAAGGATTTTTTTGTTTTGTTTTGTGTTTTTTGATAGATGAGGGTTACTACCAGGGTGGAAAATTTCAGTTTGAAACTGAAGTTCCTGATGCATACAACATGGTGGTGAGTAGCCCGCGCTTGAGCCGCTGTTCCCCCTTCTTGTGGCGGGTGGCCGTCACAGGGCCCGGCAGTCCCCCCGCGTTGTGTCCGAGTGCAGCCCACCCAGTCCTGGGACTGAGCACGAGATGGCTGACACTTGTGTGGTTAATGCCCCTCATCAGCATTCTTGAGAGTGTTAGCGGAGAGGTTCCCTTTCTCAACAAGTGCTTGCGAGTACCGTGTGCCAGTATGTGCTGGGGTGCAGCTCTGCCGGGGCTGGAATTACCCCCCCCCGAGGCTGGCACCTCTGAAGGGGGCTGCCTGGGTATTTCACGCAAATCTTGTTAGATTCTGGCACTGGAGAAAAGAGCATTTTATTTTAAACTGTAGTTTTGTTTATGGTATAACAGCACAATTCCAGAAGTGTATAAAATGTGCGTTTTAGAATTTTGGAAAAGAATAATGACCTGTAGTTTCAAATTATGAGTGATTTACACCCCTAGCTACATGTTGATCCCTCCAGGACCCTCCCAGTAATAACCGTGCCAAGTGCTGTCACATCTGTCTTTGCTTTTAAGGAACATGCCGACCCATTAGGAAGGTGAGAGAAAGTGTAGGAAGTTATCATAAAATGATAAAAGTGGTAAGTAGCAGACAGTGATATTGGTTAATAATAGGAGAATGCTTTAGAGGAATTCAGAGAAGGAAGAGAGAGGGTCACTTTTGGAAAGTGGTCGGGGCCAGTTAAGCTTCTGAGGAGAACTAGAATTGGAGTCGTCCTGTCTCGGGTTGGCTCATGCACAACTGGGGCGGGTGTTCTAGGTGACGAGGACGTCTCTGCAACTGTGTCAGTGGGTATGGAAATGAGAACTGGCAACCTGTGTACAGGTCAAGTTGACCAGGTCTACTTGAATGAAGAATCAGGCTTGGGGAATAGTGGAGAGGTGAGAAAACTCAGATTTGGGGTTTTGGGGGCATTTTCACTGTGGCTGTGAGAAATCACTGAAGGTTCGGAACAGCACCGCACACCCCTGAGTCGGGCGCCGGAGTGGGCGTGGTACGCGGGCCCTCTCCATCCCTGAGCTGCCGAGGTTGGCACGTGGCCAGCTCTGCCGATGTGATATACATCTTTCCCCCCGTGATGTTCCTCAGCCTTCTCTGGCCTGTCGACTAGGAAAGAAAAATCTGATGGTAAAGTTCAGTCTCCTGTTAACCTGAGGCTGTGGGAATCGGGCACAGCGTGTGTCCCGTTGCTTTCCCTGCAGTAACTGCTCCCTCCTTTTCTGACAGGGGGAATCACCTGCTCCCCGCGACCTCGGCCCATCTCCACCGCCCAAGTCTAGTTCAGTGGCTCTAACACTCGTTTGTTTAAAGCCAAACTTTTATCTATGGAAATTGATCTTTACTGGGCTACTGTATTAAAAGTTCTTTTGGAAATGTAATTTATGAGGATGGAAGAGTTAGCAGTCCAAGAAAAACAAAAAATAAATTTAATTTTTAAGTGAAGACAGGAAAATATGCATTTCAGGTCTTTGTCAATCCAGCCAACCAGCCACCCGCTGAGACTTCCCCTATTTCCCTGATCACCAACAGGGGAACCTGGCCTGACAGAGCACTGCACTCCCTCAGGTGAGAGCAGTTTGAGAACTTGGTTTAAGTGCGCACATATTAAGGATTTGGGGCTGTTTTAATGGTTTCTGGAAACAGCCCGACGTGCGGTACTTAAAACTCTAGACTCTCTAACCTTCTGGACATATGCCATATCCGTGGGTTACTCACCTAGAGAATGTTAAAATTAAAGGGCGGTGAGTTTGTGACAGTCTTCAGAAAAGCAGTGAATTTGGCGGGGCTGAGAACCGTGGTTCGGGTGCACTGGCATCATTTAGTGGCAGAGTGTCTTTTTCCAAGTGTGAGGAGAAAGCAAAACCTCAGAAACGTCAAGGAAGGAACAGAGTTTGTCGAGGGCTTCTGTGTGTCAGGTGCCTCCACTCAGTTTTACCTTATGTCACTCTCCAGTAGTTCTCTCGGTGACATTAATGTTCATATCTTTCCCATCAGGAAGTTAGGGCTCAGAAAGGTAAAGTTAAGAACTTGTTGGCTTTGCCGGTCTAGGTGGCTCAACTGCCAAAGCTGATTCTTGTCCAGAGCTGCCCGGCTTCCTAATGTGTGTCCTTCCCACCGCACCTGGTGGCCGGTTGGTAGTGAGAAAATGTTTGTCATACTCCCCGTTTAAGAAGCAGAGGAGTAGGAAATGAAATAAACAGAGGATAGAAAGCCACTGAGCCTCCAAGACACTTTTCCTGTATTAACTGGTGGCATATAAAGACCTTACATTTCTAGGTTTTAGTTTCTGTCTCCTTTGGAAAATTTCTAAATGATGGGCTAGTCCTGTTTCATCGGGAAGGAGACCCATGTTCTCCAGCCAGGAAGCCCTGGGAGGCCAGGCCCTCGGGGCTGTATCCAGACGCCACCCTGCTGCCGTGAGGGCCTCTCTGCCTCTCATCCAGGCAGAGGTGGTGCAGCTGCCTTACCAGCAGGCCAGTGAGGGTCACAAGCTCACGCAGGGTGCACAGGGCTGCCCTGCCTCCAGGGTGCGTGAGGTAAAGTTCTTCAGTGATACAGAGGTAGTTCTGTTCACCTTTTCTGCGGTTAAGCTTTATCTACAGAATTCTTCTTAGCGTCTTTCTTCACTAGACCATCTGCTCCCTGAAGGAGGAGTCTGGAGGTGTCTTAATCTCACTGTATTTCCAGTGCTGGGCGGGGGCTGCCACACCAGGCATCCCGTGCTTGGCATGCTCTCTGCCCCCCAACAAGTTTATGGTGTTGCAGATTAAACCAGCATATGAAAGGTTACAGGCAAATGGGTAGAGATTATGAGGGCAGACTTGAAGGAATTCATGTTTCATCTGGATGAGGAGATACAGCCAGTTTTTAGCAAGTCAGCCTGAAAGGGCTTTGCGGAGCTTTCTCAGGATTCATTTGCTCTAATGCCATAATTTACATGATTTCTGTACTTCATGAGGAATTTGTTTTTAACCCCTAACACTTATAGTTCCTATAATTAAGGTCAGTTATTAAGGTTGTGAATGAAAACCTTTTAAGCAGTAAAGTAGATCATTATTTTAGAATAAACTTTTTTAGAACAGAAAGAATACACCTGTTTGGTGCCCCCTCACCCCTCACACCCCTCCGCCCCAGCAGCTGAAAGGCAGATTTCCTCGGGATCTTTGTCCTTTTTTCCCTGAACTTTATCTCACAGTCTCCAGCTGCCTCATAATCTCTCTCAGTCCTAGAAATAGGCTGCAATGATTGACTGACGTTTAATGAGCTCCTAAAATGCGCTGGGTTCTGTGTCAGACACTGTAGGCTGGAGATGAGAGTCGAGCGGCCTTTGAAGAAGCTAAGTCTCTGGACACAGAAACAGTGACGAACCAATGTGATGGGGATGCCCGGAGGAGGCCTGAGTGCAGATGGCAGCTTGGCTGTGATGTCCCAGGCCTCACGATGCTCCCATGGCATTTTGCTGTGAGTGGTCAGAGGAAACCGTGTGCTGAAGCAGGAGAAAGGAATGCGGCTTTTCTCTCCCCCTGGAAGTGAGGTTATGTGATGCAACCAAATCGAGTAATGTGACCGTGACCAGCCCTGAGAGGGGTCAGGAAGGGCTGCCCTGCCACGTTTCCAGAAGGAGGAGAACCGGAGGTACCACAAGTAACACTTGAATACCCAGTCACCCCTCTTCTTTTTATGTAATTTATTATACTCTGTGGAAAATTGAGAAAATACCACTATGCAAAAATAGAATATTAATCACCTGTTATCTCTCCATCCAGAGATGATCACCGTTAACTTTTTGATGTATGTTATGCACAATATATAATCATACATACGAGTGGGATCACGCTACACATAGCTTGGTAACTTGGGTTTTTTTTATAGGACAGTATGTCATCATATCGTGAGAACGTATGTTATCACGTCACTTAATATATAATGACATCATCATTAGTAAGAACACTTAATTGTATGATGTATCATGGTTTTAAACTAATCCTTTATAGTTGATCACTGGCTGACCAATATTTTGATTATATGAACCAGACTTTATGTAAGGGGCAAAATAGTAAATATTTTAGGCCTTGTGGACCATATATGGTCTCTGTCGTATATTCTTTTTTTAAAACAACCTTTTAAAACTGTAAAGGCCATGCTTAGATTATAGACCACGTGAAAACAGGCCTGGCCTTATTTGGTCCATAGGCTGTAGTTTACTGACCCCTGGAATAAGCAGTGCTGTGATACATGTCCTAGACAGCAGCTTGTGCATGCCTGCCGCTGTCTTTGGATAAATTCTTAGAAGTGGAATTACAGGTACTGAGTAACTGATGCTAATTTTAAGGCTTTTTATTAGTACTATCCAGTTACCCTCCAGAGAGTTTTTCCAGTTGACATCCCCACCATCAGTGTTTGAAAATTCCCTTTTTCCTAAACCCTTACCAACGTGGGATATTTTCATTATTTTTTTTCTTTTTGCTATTTTGGGAGGAAATAAGTGGTATCTAAATGTCATTTGAATTTTCATTTCTTAAATAAGTAGGATGCTAAATTTTTTTCCTACTTATTAGCTCTTTATGTCTTTTATGAGCTGTTGTTATGTGCTTAGCCCTTTTTTTCCTTTGAGGTATTTTTTTTTTATTATAAGAGTTCTTATATAGAAATTATATGAAACTTTTTCTTAGTTTACTTAGCTGTGCTGTAAACATTTTCCTGTTTTTCTTTTTTGTTGTTGTTCTATAAAAGTTTGTGGGTTTTTTTTCACCACTGTAGTCAAATCTACTTTTCCTTCTTGAATTTTTCATGTTGTGAAATGCTTAAAACAGACCTTCAGACCCCAAGATAACTCATCCACGTTTTCTTCTAGTCCTCTTAGAGTTCTGTGTCGTTTATGTGGAATAAAGCTCTAAGTGAATATCTAACTGTACTTTTCCGAATGGTTAGCCAGTTGTCCACTGAAGAATCCCTGCTTTCCCATTGATTTGCACTGCAGTCTTTGTCATATACTAAACCCTTAGCTATGTGATGGGATGGCTGGTCATGCCACCACTGAGGTAGGAGGTGGAGCTGGTATTTCTTGGTCTTGCTTTGGGGGCGGTAAGGGTCTACAAGAATGGTTCAGTTTAGAAAGTGTGTGTCAGAATCCAGGACCACAGTTCTGGTGCAGAGGTTTGCTCTCTTTGTGGGGTACCGCTGTTACGAGGGCCATTGGCCGGGGGGGCGGCTGCACCAACATCTAACTGTGGACGGTGTGAAGGGACAAGGAGGAGAGGGGCAAGTGCAGTCGGACCCTTGGAGCCGCGTGGACACTTGGCGGGGTGACTGTGTGTTGGGGCCTCAGGGGAGGGAGGGGGTGAGCCTTCAGTCCCTTCAGATCCTGAGTTGGTGATGCGCTCTACCCAGTAGGTTACCTGCGTTCAGTGTTCATTAGAGAGATTTACCAATATGTACAGCGCCAGTGACGCTGACCTTCCCTCTTCAGCCTGAAGGCCCTGCTGAAAGTGCAGGCTGTGCTAGCATTCCTTCTGTCGAATGCATTCCTGTTTACTTGCAGGAAAGCAAATGAGCATATTCAGTTGATCTCAGCTCACTGTGAACCTAAATTCTGTAATCCTCAGACGCCTACATCTGCATGGTTGGATTAATCATTTTGGGGAGTCTAGGTGACATGACATATTTGACATTCTGATGTCATGGTGTTTTGAAATCAGGAAGAAAACTTACGAGGGTACTGAAAAATATGTTTGTTTTATACAAATAAGGAGCTGAAACTATTAGAGTACTAGAAATAGTACAGGAGAAGATCTGGATGGTGAAAGATTTTCTAGATTGGTATCAAAGATAAAAATTTGATGACGAAGGTTTCGTATCTGTGAGATGAGCTGTCTGGTGAGATTCTGTGAGACGACTGTCAAGCTCCTCAAAGCAAGGCCACCTCGCGGTGGAACTGGGCCTGGGGAAGAGGCGCACCCGCTGCAGGTGGGTGGGCTCACGGCCTCTCTGGAGGCGAGGGCACTTGGCGCTGAGTGCGCAGCCTGCTCTCTGGCAGCCCCTCCCCTTCCTGGCCTTCATCCTGGGGAAATATCATGGATGCGAATGAAGACAGCGTTGATCCAGCAGGTTTGTAGTGGAAGTGGGAAGCAACCTAAACGTCCAATGATAGGGAACTGGCTTGTTAAATACTAGTGTTTGTACCGTGGAATGCACAAAAGCCCAAAGTCATCTGAAATGGTGACAAAAATAAACGTGGAAAAGAAATGTATAGCACATTTCCCTACTTCCGTAAAGAAAAATGAATGTGCATCACACGCACCTGTGTGTCGCCTAGAACAGAGGCTCCAACATGTGCATCAGGTGTTACTAGAGATTATTTCTGGGGAGAGTTTTATATTCTCTATATCTGTAGATGTGCAGATAGCTTTCCTTTTTGTTGTTTTCTTAGGTGAGTATGGATTGCTTTTAAAACAGAGTAATAGTAAAAGAACAGTTTTATGCAAACATGCTTCACCCTGAGTACTGCTGATGTGCCTCATTCCCATGTACTTGTGTTCGTTGTCTCCTCCTTTAAGTATAAAGTGGGCTAGGACTTGCACCGAGAAGAAAGTAAATGACAACCACGCCTTCAGAGACACGCACAGAGGGGGCCAGCGCCGCCGTGAGGGGCAGTATTTCAGCCATAGCTCAGCTACGTAGCGTCAAGGAGGCCGCGGGCTCCCGTAGGCAGTGGGGCCTGGAGGCTGCAGAGCTCCTCCCCGGAGGGCGCCGTGGCTCCTCCTGCACAGCCTAGGCCCAGGCAGGGTCAGAGGACGCAGAAGCCCAGCCGCCGGCAGCCCCGGGGCCTGCAGAGGGGTCCTGTTCGGGGTGCGGGCAGGCTTTACCCGTGCGAGTGGCGCGGTGCATGCAGTGTGCAAACACTGCTGCGGGGGTGACGGAGCCGGTGCCTGCTGAGCCATGTGAGTGGTGAGACAAGGCCCTGGGCGGGGTACGTGGAAGGCTCTGGAGAGCCTGTGATCTCTTCCTTCTGTGTTGCAGCCTCCTAAAGTGAGATGCCTGACCAGGATCTGGCACCCCAACATCACAGAGACAGGCGAGATATGTCTCAGGTGAGTTTATCTGCGTTCCCGTCTTCCGTGTTGTGAGCACCGTGTGTGAGTGATGGGCTTTCTACACGGTATCTCCCCCGAGAGGAGACCTTGAGGCTGGGCCGATGTTAGGGAGGCTTCTGGCTGCACTCTGCGGTCCACCCAGGTGCCCCCGTCGAGGGCCCTTACCCTTTTCCCTCCGTCTGGCTGATTTTAGCTAAGAGGGGAGAATATGAGTAATGGAATCCAGGGTGGGGGGATGTGGACGGGAGGCTTCAGAAGACCCAGGCACTTGTATTTAAATGTCCTCTTTCCCAAATCGTCTGGATGCGCATAGGAGCACTTTCGTAGCAGGATACTCTTTCCCAGTCGTGCCTGGGTCCCCACCCTTCCAATGGCAGATGGTCAGGGGTCAGTGACTTCCTGCCGCCTAAGCTTGCTGGTCACTAACGTAGAGAACTGGAGGAGTTGCATAGAGTGTTGGTTGTTGTCGTTTTTTAGTAAATTTAGCTTGTGGGCTTTATTTTTCTGCGTCTTGCGCTTTCTCTGGTAGGGCAGTGAGGTTAACTTGTAGAGGCTCTGGTGCTGGACCCCCGGGCCAAGCCCCAGCCCCACCACTGCCAGCTTCGGGACTGCGGGAACCTGGAAAGCAGGCAGACAGGGTTTCTCCGGTGTGTCCTTTGCTTTCTTACTGTGAGCTAGTCCCTCCTCAGGCCCTGCCTCTGTGTCCTGTCCTTTTACCCTCTTCTCCCCACACGTGCACTGTGACCGCTCCTCCCTGCGAGGACAACCATTAGGATTCATCTCCCCATTTTAGTTTGTATGTGGAGCCCCCTGTTCTTTCATATCAGCTTCATTTTTTAATAGCTAGTTAACGGGAATTCCCTGGTGGTCCAGTGGTTAGGCCTCCACGCTCTCACTGCCAAGGACCCAGGTTCAGTCCCTGGTTGGGGAACCACGATCCCGCCAAAAAAAAAAAAAAAAAAGTTAAAAATACACTTTATAAGTCAGTCATCCTCCCTTTTAAGTATCTGTCCTTTAAATATTGAAACTTTAAAAATCTATGATCTTCAGGTCCAGATTGTAAGTGGTTTCTGGTCCGGCCTTGTCTCCCCAGGCTTTTCACCTGTGCCCACTCTCCTGGGGGCTCCCCACACTCCACTTCCTGTCACGTCCCCTTCTCCGGTCAGAATTAGGTCCAGAGAGGGCATTTCTCTACTCACTTTTGCAGTCTTCTGAGAAATCAGATTATTAGCAAAGTATAATAGGAATTTAACAGATGGTTAAATGTAAATTTGGTTAAATTTGTAGTTAAATTTGGTTAAATTTGTAGCCTGCTACAAAAGACAGAAACTTTAAAGGAAAATCATTGATAGGTTTAGCCACATTAAAATTAAAAATACAAAAGCACAAAATTGAAAGAGAAAAGATCGGCAAGATTACATCCTTTGTATGTAAACAGTCCTTTCAATCAATATGAAAACGATGGGACATATCCACCGGAAAATGAGCATTGCCTACAAGTAGGTGATTCATAGGAGAAACACAGCGGGTGGTGAGCGTCTGCTTGATGCTCAGTCTCCTTGGTGATCAGAGGACACGTGGAAGCAAGGGGATGCCGCTCACCACTTCTCAGACTGGCAGATACAAAAGCAAAGTGTGTGTGAGAACAGGCTCCCTCGTTCCACTGGAGAGTGCGTGTACCTGTACACCTTTCATTGGTCCTTCAGCCATAAGGCCTACATTTAACTTGTATATACCCTCGGACCTGTCAGCTGCACCTCTGGGAATTTAACTGAGGGAAGTAGTGTGCCAGGTTTATGTACAAAGACTACCTCTTTGTGAAAAACTAGACAGTGTCCAGCGATGGTTTTGGACATGGCATCTCCTGAATAAAGGAAATGACGTGCCTGGCGCTCCATGGGGTCTGGTCTAGTCACAGGGGTGCTTTTTGCTTCTCTTAGTGAGACTTGCCCTGCTCCCACCAAGGGCCCACACCCTGCTCTTGGCTCAGGGCCAGCAGTGCTATGTCTGTGGGATTGGAGGGACCAGGGCCATGAACCCGGCGGTTGCACTTCAGATTTTTGTTCTCCTAGAACCTGAGTTTCCAGTGTAGTCCCTGGGGCATCCTCTGTCCCCTTTCCTGTACCCTCTCTGATGGCCACGTGGCTGTCACCTGAGCTCCCTCGGGACTGCCATCTGCTCAGGCTGGGCCTGAACCTCCGTGGTGTCACCCTGCCCAGATCTGCGGCCCCCAGACATGGGCACACCTGGCCTCCAGGGGCAGTCCTGCTCTGTCTGTGCTTGTTGACGGGGAAGCTCAGAGGGCGCTGACTGGTCGCCCAGTCTGCCCGCCTGCCTTCCATCAGCTAATGTTGGTTGAGCCCAGACACAGTGGGGAGCAGTTTGCGATCTCTGCTTTATGGGGTCTGCCAGCTGGTGGGGAGACAGGCACTAAACAAGTAAACAAGGGTATAGCTAAAATTGCAATAAGGTCTATAAATGAAAAGGATAAGCTAGATCAGAAATAATTCTTTCCCCTGTCTTAGTAAAGAAGTCTCTCGTTGGATCATATAAAGCACCAGGATTGGGCAGTTGGTTCCCAAAAAGTTATTCAAAAGTTGTAGAGATTTTATCTCAACAACTCACTGATACCTCTGCAGGGTGGAAAGACGTGCCCCGGGCAGATGGGATTAGGGTGCATGATGGGAGTTTTCTTTTTGGTGCTCGAAGTAAGCTGTAGGTTAGTTTTATTTATTCTAACTGATCTTCATGAGCAATTAAGATTATGGCATTGATTCAAATTCTGCATATTTGTGTTTTCTCCTGATCGTCATTGATTTTTGTGAATTTGAACGTGTTCTGATTCAAAAATTTTCTTAACAGTAACAAGTATGACCTGGAAAGCCTCACACTGACGTGTTAGCTTAGGAGCTGTTAGGTTCAGGTGAAAGCAACAGTGTGATATAATTCAACAATGCCAAGCTCCTTTTTTCACCAGAAGGAAACTAGGCAGTAAGTGGTAATTTTTCAAAGTATGGAATGCTTATTTATATGAGAGTATATGCTGTGCATTTGCAGTTGATAGAACAGTCATGAAAATGACTCTTAGGTCAGCTCACATCACGTACCCCTGGAGCCCACGTGACCTTCCCTGAGCGTGGTCCTCCCACCCATGGGTGAGCACCTTCCAGAATTTTGTGTTCATCTGCTTTTATTTTTTAAACAGCTATTAAAATCATGTGCTAGGTGCTCACGTGGGTGAGTCTACAGCTCCATCTGGGGGCGCGTGCCCTGGGGCGGGTGCTGCCCTGCGCCTTGGTTTCTCCTCTGTAGCATGGGACCCCTCCCTCTTTGGTCTTGGGGCACTGGGTGAGTGTTGGGTCCTGCTGACACACAAACAGGAAGCTCCGCTGTCATTGTTGTCACCATCCTTTTCTGAATGTTAAATTGACAGATGCGCTCTGTATGTTCTGATTTAAGCATGCTTTTCCCCTGCTGAGTGTACAGTACATAAAAATAACACTCGCGATTAGACTGGAGGACCCATACAGGCGTGAGGCAGAGAAGGCCTTCTGTGGCGACACAGGAAACTGTGGAGCCACAGAGGAGAGACGGACTGCATGAGACGTGCACCTCCGTTCCGACAGAAATCACGCTGAGCAGCTCGCGGGACCGGAGCCTGCTCCCTGCTGACCGCTGTGCCTTTCTGTGTCTGTTTCAGTTTACTGAGAGAACATTCGATTGACGGCACCGGCTGGGCCCCCACGAGGACACTGAAGGTAGCGTGTCCTTTGCCCACAACTCCCCGGATGCCCCTCCATCGGCAGCCAGCCTCCTGTAAGGACAGCGATGTCCACGCTGTCCCATCTGCATGGGTGGACGGGCCCACGCTGCCCACCCGCCACCGCCTGCCTTGGGCTGCTGGCCAGGCGCTGGCCCTGCTCAGCTCCTTTGCCCCCACTTCTCTTCGGTTGGGGGCGGGGATTAGGGAGTCGGGTCATCTCCTCTCCCCTCTGCCCTTTACCGTTTACGGTTTGTGCTTCGGTGGTTTACTGTTTCTACCCTCGTCTTGCTATTCGCCCCAGTCTTTGATAGTTGTCTCCCCCTTTAAGCAGTGGAGACTCGCCAGGCATGGGTAGAGACGGAGGAAGGAAAGGCTGGATGTTCTGTGTCTGCTCTGAGTTACACTGGACAGAGGAGGGGTGGCAGGGTGCAGCCAGGTGTGCTGCACGGGGGCCCCTCTGCTGGGGCAGGGGGTGGAAAGGGGAGCCACAGGGACTAAATAAGTGGCCCCAGTTGCTTCTCCAACATGGCTTGAGTGGGTTTCGGGGGTGCGTGTCGTGGGTACCCACGTGAGGCCGCCGGCTGTGCTTCGCCTCAGGGCTTTTCCATGGTGCTGTCCGTAGGCACCTGCAGTTTCTCCCCATGCCTGACCTTTTATCAGAAGGAGTCAGGACTTTTGGGCAGTGTTCACCTAGTAGTAAGCAGCTACCTGACTTTTGCCATCTTCTTTGCCTGAGTAGTGAACTGGTCCCACACGGTCGTAGCCTCTGCCTGTCTGCTGAGGGATCGATCCTGCCCAGAAGAGCGATCGCCTGGGACTGGGTTTAGGGGCAGCCGTGTTCCCAGCCTGCACTTCAGCACAAAGGCGTGGTCTTCTGAGCCAGTCACCGTCTTCCCTGGTGACCGTCCTGCTGCTCTGACACTGATGGTCCCACCTTTCAACTTGAAAGGGCCGTGGGCCTCCAGTCAGCCTGTTTGTGAAGCTCTGAGAGCCGTGTGGCATATCACACGTGCCGTCTCCCTGCCTCTCTCTCTCGTAACGTTTTTCCACACATGTCCACTTTGGCTCAGTCAGGCATGGATTACAAACGCTGTCCCACCTAAAACCACTCGTAGGTCTCAGTCTGTGCCAAGTGCACAAAAAGCGAGCAATGGCTGGTAACAGCTGCTGCGCTGGATGCTGTCCCCCAGGTTGCAAGGGGGAGCCTGAGATTAACTTTCTAGGCCCTACGTTTTTTTTTTTTTTTTTTTTTTGCGGTACGCGGGCCTCTCACTGTTGTGGCCTCTCCCGTTGCGGAGCACAGGATCCGCGGCATGTGGGATCTTCCCAGACCGGGGCGCAAACCCGCGTCCCCTGCATCAGCAGGCGACTCTCAACCACTGCGCCACCAGGGAAGCCCTAGGCCCTACCTTTTAAAATAACTCCTGCAGAAAACTAACCTCTTCCACTATATGCTGACTTAACTGGTTCATCTCTTAGAGACCATCCCCACCTGAAACTTGTTTTTGTCTTTCTTTCTCATTTCAGGATGTTGTTTGGGGATTAAACTCTTTGTTTACTGTAAGTATGCTGACCAGAATCCCAAGTTTTTCTTGATTCCTCTGCCTCCTGGTTTTAAAGATCGCATCAAGGATAACATGAGGGGATCAAAACCAGCGGTGTGGGCGCACTAAAACCCCCTTTTCTTTGGCACTTTTGTGAATCAGAGGAGCAGTGAGACAAGAACTGAGGGGGCTTTGGAGTGACACTCTGGGAGGTCCTGTGGCTGGGAGGGGCGGGAGCAGAGCGTCCCCACTTCCGCCCTGCTGTCGTGGCCGCCTCGCTCCCGGGGGCCGGCGTGGGCCAGTTCCGCTCGCTGTGGTCTCCTCCACGCAGGCCCCTCTGGGAGCGCCTGGCCCACCTCACACCGTCCGCTCTCACCGGCAGCCAGTCCACAGCTTCCTTCGCTCCCAGGGGCCCGGTTTGGGAGAAGGAGTGTGTAGTCACCAACCTTTGGGCTTTTCACAAACCCAGAACCTTAGAATTATTCTCTTAATCAGTGAAGTTTGCTGTCCTCAGAGAACAGCACCTCTCAGGCAGGGGCTGGAGGGCGGGAAGAGGTGTAGGAGAAGGGGAAAGGGGGAAAGCTGGTATTTGGAGTTTTATATAGTATTATTCGTTACTTTGAGTTTTGGCTTTTTGATCATAAAGAAGCTTTGAAAGAAATAAGCTTCAGGGATCTGTCTCTGGGCAAAAAAAAAAAAAAAAATCTCTGCTACTTTTGGTAAAACCTAAGTCCCCCCATGAAAACGAGCCATCCTGGACAGCCCCCAGGACGACGGGACTGCTCCCTCACCCTGCCGTCCTCAGCCAGTGAAAGACAGCAGAGCAGAGCCCAGAGGAGACCCCTAAGTGCCTGCCCCCCCTGCCTTCTCGGCTGATGTCACCGGGTGGTCCGGTAACACCTCCTGATTTCGGGACCTGCCGTAATCTCCAGGAGAAGGCAATACCCAAGGGGTACCGGGCCATCTGGACAGGTTTCTGCTGGTCTCAGCTGTTTTGTTGTGATTGTTTTTGGCTTCTCCATTGAAGTGAATGAAGTTTTACTTCTGGAGATGCAGAGGCTGGAGTGTGATTTAAAACCTGCCTGGCAGTTGTGCTGCTTCTCTTTTGAAGGACATCTGATGGGTCCCCATCTCTCCAAGCACTCCAAACCTTCCAAATTCTAAAGAGCCCATCAAACTTGCTAATGAAGTCTATAACGGTTATTCCAACTCACATATTCATTTTAGGTAAAATACATGGTAAAGAAGATGAAGAATTCTGTATGTCTGGTGTGAGTCTTTATATGCACCGGGATTCTCATATAATACGTGCTTTATATTTTTGCCTATTTCTGGGACTTGGAACTAATTTCCCAGCTGTTAATGATCATAGAGATTTATAATTTTTCCCGGCTGTATTTGTGACATATTGGTCACACCCATATTTATTTCCAAATCAGGAATACAATCCCCAGATTAAACATTTCTCCTCAGGAGAAATAATAGTTGTCTTTACAATGATCCATCAGTGGCTTTGGAAAGCAGTGACTCAACATAACAAATGTTTCTACCCTGACCTTTAAGAAGAGGACTAGGTAGTATAAAGGAAAGACACGGTCTTCAATCTAAAATCCGTCATTATTCTTGGGGGTGGGGGGGAGTAGCATTCCAGGGCTCTTCTAAGGTGGAAAGGGTCTGGTGCTGGTTCCCTGGGGCCAGGGAGCCCTGGCCACAGTGGCACCATCCTATGTTGTTAGGTCGGGTTGCAGACGTCCTTCCTACTGGATTGTGAGTGCCGTGCTTGTGGAGGTGAGTTAAAGGTGAAGGGAGAATCTAGGCAAAGTCAGAATAGAAACATAGACTTAGAAGACAGAGTTGTTCATCACAAAATAAAGGAGAAAATGAATTTTTAAGGTAAAATTAACAGGATTTTTTATTTAGAAATGCTCATAATAAGAGTGGTTTGTCATTCCCCAAGTATCAAAACTAGCATTAGAAATTAGTGTGGTCACTCTTTCCTCACCAAACGTTGGATAATCGTGAGTAAACACATCCCTGCCTTCTTTCAGTGGACCGTTTAATCACCATCTGAAAAAAGTATCTCACGTTCAGTGCTCCTACATCAAAAGGAACTTTAGTTCTCGGGAGTTTTTTCAGCTCTGGGTCGTTCTGTCATTTGCTGATTAGGTTTCTGTTGCCTGCTTCATAAAATGAAGACTTGCAACAGCAGAAAAACAGATTCTTTCCATTGCTTACTTTGAGTTTCTCTCTTTTTAAGGATCTTTTGAATTTTGATGACCCACTGAATATTGAAGCTGCAGAACATCATTTGCGGGACAAGGTAAGCTAGTAACAGGAATATTCTAGGTTGATGTATTTGGTGAAAAGATAATTACTGCCCCTTGATTAAATAAGTATGAAACTGAGAATGGTGACTAGAATTTAACTAGAATTAAATCCCATTGAATTAAATGGGACTAGAATTTAAAGCAATGTATGAATGATGTATTATAATAAATGTGAGTGGTCTCAGAAAAGTGTTTGACCCGAGGTCAGACAGAAGTGTTTTTAGGTGTGGTTTCCTGGTAGAGTTCAGTATGAGTGACCTACAGCAGGCGGCCGTCGCTTTACCGCGTGATGGCGTAGGAGCACAGAAGGGAGACCGAACCAAGGGTGTTACCGCCCCCCACCCCCCCACCCCCGCCACCTCTGCCGCCACCCAGCGGGCTGACCGCCCTCCACACCTTCCCAGAGTGCAGGCGCACGCGAGCCCACAGCGATGGGGTCGTGTTTGTTTTGTTGTCGTTGTTCGTGTATTTTCGCTTTTTCCCTCCAAGTCAGTGCATAAACTCTCACTCGTTCATTTTAGGAGCTGTTGAATAATATCCCGTGGTGTGGCTCTACCGTACTTTTCTCAACCATTCTCTTATGGCTGGGCACTCAGGTTTTTCCACGGGATTATTTTCCAGCTACAGACAGCGCTGCAGTAAATGCCCTTCGTACACACATCCTTACAGTGTGCGGGCACAAGGCACAGGGTCTGGGGCAGGAGCCCGGGAGGCGGCCGAGTGTGGCCGAGGTGAGGCTGCTGGAGGTTGTTCGGAGCTGGTCGGGCCTAAGCAGACAGCTCTGCGGCGCTGACTCCGTTTAGTCACAGGACCTCACGTTTCGTTTTCTGAGCCACATTCCCTGTGAATCCTTGCCCTGCCCAGGAGTCAGCCACCTAACGCTGTTGGATCGGCTGACGTGGCTCTGAACGTAGGACGTTCTAAAGGCCATCAAGCTGGTTCTAAATACCGTGCTTAATGTTGAGGTCAGCTGCTTCTGTACATGTAAGACCTACCGTGTGCCAGAGCGCGCGGGCGTTTTAAATGTGCCACGTGTGGTGTTCACCACAGCCGGCCTTAGCAGGGCCCCGAAGGGCAGGCAGGAGGGCCCCCCGGCACGTGTCCCGGCACGCGGGGAGCAGAGAGCCAGGCGGTGGCCCCGGAGGGTCAGCGGGTGCCTCTGGTCGGGCAGGCAGAGGAGGCCACGTCCTGCTGAGCAGGCCGGGAGGCGGCCGAGGTCTTCAGTCTCGCCTCGCTGGCCTTTGGCAGTCAGCCATCTACACCCTCGGGGCAGCCCTGGCGGGGAGGAGCCTTTGTTTGTCCGCTGTGCTGACAAGCCTTGCTGGCGGGCCCCCAGGAGGCTCTGTTCAAGTTCTAACTCCACCTGTCATTGTCATTGTGCCCAACAAGGATGTCCCCACTCAGCACTAACAGTTGTAGCCCCTGTAGACTAAACCTTGTCAGGAGGGAACAACCTTATAGAGCCAGGAGGAGAAAAAACATGTTACGATTGTTTATTTTTTATTGTTCTCGGAAGGGTGTTTCCTGCTCTTTGTATGAAATAGGAAGAGACTTGCAGCTTACAGGCAGACTTCATTTTATTGTGCTTCGCAGATATGGGTGTTGCTGCTTTATGTCGGGTTCTCAGGGAAAGCCCTTCTGGTAAGATGTGAGTAGAGGCCGGTTGTGAACCAAGTGGACCTCAGGCGGGAGCGTTCCAGAGGCCTCAGCGGCAGCGCAAAGGCCCTGAGGCAGGACTGCGCTCCTGGTGTTCAGCGATGCTTCAGAGGCCCCGTGTGACTGGGGCAGGGCAGCAGGCGGGCAGTGGTGACATGGTGTAGCAGCAGCCCTGCGTGGCCCTCCAGGTGCCAGGCAGTGTCATACCTGCTCCCAGACACACTTGTTTCCCTGACAACCCACGAGGGAGGGACTCTTGCCCCTGATTTGCTGCTGAGGGAGCAGGGCCACCAGGAAGTGAAAGACTTGCCGGGAAGGGGCGGACCCCAAGATTTGAACCCAGGCGGTTTGGCCCCAGGGTTCGTGGTCTTCTCACTGATGAGAGCAACGGGGATTAAGGCTGAGCTGAGGCACCTGTTGTCCTGGGTCAGTCGTTGAGGGGTTGGGGGTGTCTGTGGGATCGTCACTCCACATCCCGGGAGCTTTGGCCGCGGCTGCCTGGGAGCCGATGGTATGTCGGCAGCTGGGTACCGTGGAGGTGACCTTGTGAGAGTTTTGCTGAAGACAGCCAGGGCTTCTGTGCAGCCCGTGTTGGCTGCGGGCAGACAGCTGTGAGGGAGCCTCTGAGCACAGTCCTGGGCCGCCTGGTGGCGACCACAGGGGTCCCCTTCTCCCCTTTCCTTGAACCCGCCCCACCCTGAAAGAGTGACTGCAGTGTGGCCGAGGGGAGCAGGCCCGTTCCGCCCGCGCCTCCCAGGGTGGCCCCTGCAGCAGGCAGGGCCCGGGGCTGTGCCTCTTGCTGGATGGGACTGAAGCCTGGGACCCTGTGTGCAGCTGTGGGTGGGGGTGAGAGGGTTGAGAGCCCGCCTTCAGGTCACAGGCTGTCCCGCCACCAAATGCGGACGGGTGTTCTGAGGTGGACAGGCTCCAAGTCACTCGTGGCTCAGACAGTCCCAGGGGCCCTTCCCAGTCCTGTAAGGCCAGGGAATTTTGCTCCTGACCTTAGAGAGAAAAGACCTGGGGACACACTTGGGGCGTTGGCTCAGATCTGAGGTGGCTTTCCCTCTCGCGCTAGCCTGGGAGATACCTGCATCCATACAGCGTTTTTACCCCTGAGGGATCAGCCCAGGCCCCCAGGTGGCCTCTGCTTGATGCCCAAGGAGCGCCCTCTGTAGCAAGCCCACCTCTCGTCTCAGGCAGGGTGGTCACCCTGATGGCGGGCTGCACTTGGGCCATAGGTAGCAGGGTCCTGGGGAGACAGATCAGGACACAAGGGTCTTCCTGAGAGCTGCAGCCAAGGCTCATGCCCATTTGTGGTCCAGAGTCCCGGCCGGACCCGCATCGTGACCTTGACCACACTGGTGGATCTCACTCTCCCCGTCTGCACAACGCAGGGTCTTCGGTTCCCGTCCGCCCAAAGCTTGTTTGTGTCCCCTCCCGGCACCCAGAGTGACAGGGAGGTGGCACTCAGCCCCGTGGGTCTCTGAGTCTCCTGCCACCTTGGCGACTGGAGGATTGGAGGCCGGACCCTTAACGCCCTCCCGAGAGCTGGCGGGGGCCCTTGGCTCGGGGGCACGCAGCTTGTCCCTGAAGTGTCGCCCTGCACTGACTCACCCCCCCTTCCTCCCCTCTGCCCCACAGGAGGACTTCCGGAATAAAGTTGAAGACTACATTAAGCGCTACGCCAGATGACAGGAGGAGAGGGCTGCGGGGCCGTGGACTGTGCGCTACCAGCTTGTCTCCAGCTGAAACGAGAAGGGAGTCTCCTCCCGTCCCTGGCTCCCCTCAGTCCTGCTGGGCCGCCCCAGTCCCGCGACCATGCCGTCCCGAGGAAGCACCTCTTCACGACCGCCCATTGTAGACAGAGAGTTCCGCATAAATACAGCCAGAAAATGTGCTTCGGGTCCTAAAGAGTTGTCTGCTTACCTTAACATGTTTACTTTTTTGAAACTGTACTGTATAGGCTGTTAATGAGATTCTCGAGAAGTTGTGATGAACTCAGCATTGAGGCTAGAGCTTGCTTCTCCCCTTTCCCCAGTCAGTCCCTGCCCAGGCGATGCTAATGATGTGCTCAGTGTAGCTCGCAGACGGCGGTCAGAACCCGCTGCAAACCGTGATTGGATGCGAATTCCCTTCGCTCCTTCCACGAATGTTGGCCCTGCCCAGGTGTCGTGAAGCTTCCCAGAATGCATATGGTCGTTCACTGTAGATCTCTTACTGAAATGCGTATTTTATTTAATGTAAGTATATTTTGGAACAGATTTGTAATTTGTACAATTTAATGCTTTAATTATTTTTTTCTATTCTCATTTAGTTTGTATTTTCATTGTATAGAGCAGACAGAAAGATGTTGGGTCAAGCAACTATTGAAGAGAAATACAAAGAAAATATAAAAGACACAGTATTCGTTCTGTCCAAATGCAATGAGAATTTGGCTTGTGAAAATCAGCTCCTGTTTTCAGGTCCAGATGGGGCAAAGAAGTTTAGGGACCCTTTGAAGCTAGATCTGGATGAACTAAAAAATAATAATAATAATAGCAGGGAGCCCTTTCTCACATGCTGCCCAGAGGAAACTGGCTGGAGCGCAGCCCCGCCAGGGGCTTGGTGTTTCTGCCGTCATGTGTCTGTGAGCCACTGCGCAAGAGAGCCAGACCCTCGTGTTCTGGGGACAGGAGAGATACCTCAGGAATCGGCCCAAACAATGTCTGATGCCACTGAGACCACCCATGTGGCCTTCCGAGTTCTCTGATTCTGGGCCCCGTCTCGGGGTTGAGTCTCCCAGGCCTTGGAGGGCCAGGAATCAGTGGTGCCACTCAGCCATTCCTGGGTCAGGTCAGTGCACTTCAGAGTCAGAACACCGAGGAGAGGAGAGTGGCTTTATTACAGCGTTCGACATCTGAACCCTTGGAATCAAATGCAGAATAAATATCTGTATGGTTTTGTCTGCCGCTCACCTAACACGCTCCAGTGTACCTGACAGCCAGCCTCCTTAGGCCTCTGGATTCCCCCGTCTACCAGCTAACCGGTCTGGCTCGTTTTTCTTAATTTATGACGTGATCCCAGATTATGAGATCAGTCTGTCCTGGAGATCAGCGGGGGAGGAATTCGGGCCATGCTTCCCATTTGTAACCAGCAATCATGCCCATTAGACCGGAGGGTGACCCTGGCTGACGGGCTACTCCGTCGGGTGTGCAGAGCAGGAAGGATGGGGCTGGTTAAGGGCATGGTGGCGTCTCTGTGGCCCAGAGCCTGTCAGGCACAGTCACCCTGGGAGGGGCGCTCCAGTTCACATACTTCAACTCACCAACTGGCTTCAGAGCCATCCTCTGCTAGGGGGTCAGGAGGGTAGCAGCTGGCCATCGACACGCCTGATTGGTGCCCCTGTGACCCAGGGCATGCTGCTCTCTGCCAGCTCTAGCCCGAGTCATTTCACAACCCCCAGCTCTCCCGGCGGCACCCTCCCCTGGTGGTGCGGACAGAGGTGGAAGAAATGATGGCAGCGCCCGTAGTGAAATGGAAACGTGTATGATGCAGGTGAAGACTTTGCCCTCTGGGCCAGACTGAAAGGGAGAGGATCCCTTGTTAATTCTGACCTCACACAATATAGAAAACAAGGGAGAGGATCCCTTGTTAATTCTGACCTCACACAGTATAGAAAAATACATGGTCAAGCAGTTCTTCAAAAATGACATTTCCACGTAACGATCATCCCTTTCTGTCCAGTGGCGATCTCAGAGGCGTTTTACCTCCCTGCCCCCTCCCATCTTGTTAAGGAGCCCACCCAGCTTGGCCCATCTCCGTGGGCCAGTGGTACTGTGCTGGGTGCTTGGCCAGCGGGGCCCGTGGCACCTTTTGGTGGCTGCGGGACATTGACCTCCAGGACTTTTGCTTTCCTGGGGTCTTTTTCCCACTCTTAGGCCAAAGTAACATTTCTGGCTGCCGTCCATGTGCCCCACCAGCCCAGAGACAGTTGATGATTTCTAACTTGCGGGGGTTGGGGTGGGATGCTAGCGTCTGGCCAGCCAGACTAGCCCTGGGGCCGGGTGGGGTGGGGCAGGCCTGGGGCATGACGCTGTGGCACAGCTCTGACTCTGAAGGTCAGGTGGATCCCCACGACTCTACTCTTTAAAATGGGGTATGTCAGCTGCGTGTTTTTCAGGAACACTTAGAAGGAAACAGCTCCCCAGAGTAGCCCTCTCAGAAGGAGAAGGCTCACATCTCGCCTCTCCCCTTCCCTCAAACACACCACCTGCAGGCTACCTCCTCTGCAGCCTTTCTAAGGAGCTGGGCCGAGTGTAACCTGGGTGTTGAGCACTGACCTCCCGGCTTTGTGTCTCCTCTTTCCCTGCAGTCCTGGTTTTCGCACCTCCTGTGTGTTCTTTTCAGCCACTGTGCGTTGTTGCAGAACGCTGGCCCCAGGGAGCGGTGTGTCATGGGTTATGGGTAGCTTCACAAGATGCCCTGCTTTACCTGCCTTCACCTCCAAGCACTGAGGGCCTCAGAGGCCTGCTTGTCTGATCGACCGACCTCAGATAAGTCAGGCCTTGCACGTGGCTGGAGAAGCCTGCAGTACAAACTTCATGTTAAAACGTTCCCCTATTCAGACCATTTGCAGTAGCTAAACTATTTTGAATGTAGTCTTTGAGAGGAACGTGTCCCTTTGTGTTTGCCGGTTTCAGTGCTCCAAAGTGTCCGTGCACGTCTTCCTCTGCCCTTCGTTACCCGGGGCTTGCACACTCGTCTAGGAAGACTTCACAACTTCGGGAGGTGCCAGCGCCCCTCCCCGTGGCTTGGCCACAGCCAGGCCGCTCTCAGGACGTCTGGGGGCGGAGGCAGCGTGTCTCTGTCTTAGGGCAGCAGAAGCTGATTCAGCAGTCCTGCCGGATGCTGGAGCTTTAGCAAAGTAATCTCGGAGGGCAAGCTCCCAGGCAGTGGTGATCACCACAATGTGTTACATGGCTTCAGGGGACAAATCCCACTGTTCCCTGGGTTGCTCCGTGAGCCCCGCCCTTCTTTCTTTAAAGACAGCTGTGAAAAAAACCAAATTCCTGTTACCATTGGACTTTCTGCTGATTTGATTATCAGATCAAGCAGAATTCTCTTCATATAAAAAGCCCAGGGGCTTCCCTGGTGGCGCAGTGGCTGGGAGTCCGCCTGCCGACGCGGGGGACACGGGTTCGTGCCCCGGTCCAGGAAGATCCCACGTGCCGCAGAGCAGCTGGGCCTGTGAGCCATGACCGCTGAGCCTGCGCGTCCAGAGCCTGTGCTCCGCAACAGGAGAGGCCACAGCGGTGAGAGGCCTGTGTACCGCAAAAAAAAAAAAAAAAAGTCCAACAAGATGTTAGCCACCACAGGGGATGCAGGTTCGAGCCCTGGTCTGGGACGATCCCACATGCTGTGGAGCAACTAAGCCCGTGCGCCATAACTCCTGATCCTGCGCTCTAGAGCCCGCAAGCCTAGAGCCCGTGTCCGCAACAAGAGAAGCCACCGCAATGAGACGCCCGCGCACAGCAATGAAGACCCAACACAGGCATAAATAAATAACAAATAAAAAAGACGTTAACCACCAATGGCAGCTTTAAGGAGACCCTTTCCCAGGTGCTGCCATCTGTTCCGGGGTTGTTTCACTTCCATCCACTTAAAAATGGAAAGTCAGGTTTGTTACAAGTTCATTATTCTTCATAAAGTGTCTAGTAAGATGCTAATACATAGTTTTAGTAAAATAATGTTTTCCTTTGCCAAAGAAGAACTCGGAAAATGAGAAAACCTGTCACACCCTTCTTCCCCGTGCTCCCATGGCCTGCCTCAAGCAAATCCAGCAGGTTGGAGGGGCCATTGCAGAGGGGTTTGTATCACCTGCTGAAGTTACCGCTCATGCCCTGGGGTTCCATGGGTTACCAAAATTGATTTATTGAAAGAATTGTAGTTTGAAAAAATTCTTCAAAAAACTCCGTGATAGAGGCCTTTGGGGACCTTGCATTGTTAAGAATGTCTGTTTATTCATGGCAAGCTGTATAAACTGAATTATAATCTCTTTTTAAATATCCATCTTAGGTCTCATTCACTTTCATTACCAAATGCACTGGGCCAGGGCCCTCCCGGTAAATTCACTGTTCCTTTTGGTTTGGTTTGGTTTTTAACTTATGGCCAGTTGGAAGAAATAATCCACGTCCCAAGAGTTCCCGGCGCTGGAGGGGAGACTACGCACAGGCCCCGTGCACTGCAGTCCAGGACAAATGCTGGGCCGGGGCCAGGGGCCCGGAGAGAGGGTTAGCACTGGCTGCGCGTGGGCCGGCACCTCGCGTGGCCCCCCACAGGTCACATCCAGGGATGCTCCCCCTGCTCTGGTACCCGAGTGAGGCCTGTTGGGTCTCCTGTCCGCCTGGCAGGACTCACTCGTCTGTATTGTATTTTTTGGTGCTGGATCCTCACTGCCTCGGTGTCAGCCCTCACCTTCCGCACGACGCATCGTTCCCAGGAGATGCGTGGTGCTTGATGGCCAAAGACTGTTTTGTCTCTTAAGCCAGTCATTACCAAACAGCTCTTTTTAAAAATTTGTTCCACCCTCAGTACCCCTGTTCACCTGCGTCCTCCCTTCCCGCAGCCAGGATGGAGTTGGGAGCCACAGCCGGGGGCAGCGCTGGGGACAGAGAGCCTTGCTGCAACCTGTTCCGAAGCAGTTTCAGCCTCAGGTTAGAGTCGGAGCAGAGAAAGCCTGTGTCCTGGGCGAGTGCTGTGACTGTGGAGCCAGTGTGGTCGCTGGTGTCTCGCCAGGCCAGTGACCGGGTGTGACACGGACCACAGTCTCTGCAGGAGAGCAGCAGCGGAGGAAGGCACGGCCACAGCCGGCCGAGACCAAAGCACACGTGGGGCAGCCGCCTCACGTGCTGCCAGAGGGCTTCCTACAGCAGCCCGTCCCGTGCCATGTCTTCCCACGTATCCAGAAGAAGCACCTGGCCTGGCACACGGAGCCCACTGTGACTGGGCCTGTCCAACCTGCCAGCCACTGTGCCGGGGACCCTGGCCTCAGAGCAGTGCTTTCCCACCTTGTGGTGAGGCCCGCTCTCCCCAGACTCTGAGCTTCCCTCCTGGGGCTCCTTGCAGGATTCAGTTCAGGTGGTGCCCCCCGTGAAGCCTGTCTCACAGGCAGATGGGCAGTTCCTGGAGTGTCCTCATCTCGCCCAGGCTTCCAGAAGCACCAAGGAAGTGGTCCATGCAGGCTCACATGTATTTCTGCCTGTCCCGGGCATCAGTCAGCATCTGGAGCCCACGGCCTCACCTCAGTCATCCGGCAGTAACTGAGTAGGTTCTTACGATGTGATGACCTAACGCTGAGTAGATGTAGCAGGAGCTTAAGAGCATGAGTCCACCAGAGGCAGGCCTGCTCAGGACAGGCCCCTGCCCGGAGACGGGGCATGCCGGCAGCCCTGGGCCACACGGGCCGGCAGACCACCTGCCCTTCAGCTGACAGACGCCATGTCTGAACTGCTTGCGTAGCCTGCGTAAACGGCTCCACGGAAAATCCTGCAGAAAAAGAAGGAACGGTATCCAGCAGACTCAGGATGAACATGACGCTGGGAATGAAGTGTAGGATTTAAAGAAACTTTTGCAGGGGAAAAGAAGTCCACATGTTTAGGAAAATGCAGTAAACGGCACCTTTGACCCAGAATCAAAAATTCATAAGGAGACTACAGGCTAAGATGAAATGGCAAGAGAATGAAACTATAACCATAATAATAAATGCACAACAGTACAGGCAGGACCGATCCTGGGAAAACAGAGCAATGACGTGGAGACAAACTTGATTAATTCTCCCAGAACGCAGACGAGGACAACAGAGACAAAAGCCATCTGCAGACAGAGAAGTACAGGACAGAGGGGGCTCGTGCTTGTGGCTAAGGTGGAGCAACAGGACTGGATTAATCTCCTCTGTGTACTAGGAACAGGGACAAAGGTGAACTATACATACTGTAAATTGCAATATCACGATTACTCATTAGCGAAATGCAAATCAAGATCACTTCACACCCACAAAGATGGCTAAAATTTTTTTAAAAAGTTTTTTTAATTAAAATCAAAACAACCAGGCATCAAATGTTGCTGAGGATGCTGAGAAATTGGAATCCTCAGGTTAAATATAAAGTTACCACATTACCCAGCAATTCCACTCCTAATTATATAAGCAAGAGACCTGAAAATACATCTCCATGTGAAAACCTGTACATGAATGCTCAGAGCGGCGTCCTTTATAATAGTCAAAAACTGGAGACAATCCAAATGCCCATCAAGTGATGAATGGAGAAGCGGAATGTGGTGTAGCCAGGCAAAGGAATAGTAATCGTCAGCAAAAAGGAATTACTGATACATGCTACAACCTGGACTGAAACCTTGAGAACATTTTCCTGACTGAAAGAAGCTAGACAGAAAAGGCCACGTGCTGTATGATTCCATTTGTATGAAGCACCCAGAAAAGGCAAATCTATAGAGATAGAAAGTGGCTTGTTGATAGCGGTTGTGGTGAGGAAGAGGGGCTGAATGCTAACGAGTACAGTGTTTCTTCTTGGGGTGATGAAAATGTTGTGGGATTAGATGGTGATAGTTGCATAACCTTGTGAATGCTAAGTTTTACACTTTACAAGTGAAATTTATGGTATGTGAATTATATCTGTTTTTAAACATTGAGAAATTAAGATGGAAAACTAAAAAATGTTCAGTTACCCAAAGGAAGGCAAGCAAAAGGAAACAGAGTTGAGAACCAGATGAAACAGAGAGAAAGCAAATCGTAAAATGGTAGATTTAAGATTTATTACCATTTAATAATTATATGTAAATGGTCTAATACACCCAAAGATGAAGACTTACAGAGTGGGTTACTATAGTGTGGGGAGGTGTTACCATTGTGGAAAACTGGGTGAGGGACTCTGTATCATTCTTACAACTGCATTAAACCTACAAGGACCTCATTTAAATTTTAAATTAAACTATATACCCACCACCCTAGAAAGTATTGATAAAACTCACAATACCTAGTAATCAATACAAATTTTCAATGTATGCAAAGAGGCAAGAAAACAAGAGCCACGTCTAGAGGGGAAGAAAATCAGTCAGAACAGACCCAGAAATGACAAATATGTTAGAGACCAGAGCATTAAAACAGTGCCGTAAGGTAGAGAAAAGATAATTCATGTTAAGTAAAGAGATGGAAAATATAAGACACAAAATAAGCCTCCTGAAGAAAAACACAAATGTGTGGTGAAAAGCACACTGGGTGGATGGGTTTAACAACAGATTACATACTGATGAAGAAAAGATTCGTGAACTTGAAGATATAGCAATTATAAAAACAAAAGGAAAAACGGGGTGGGATCTGGGAAGAAAACCCTCAGAACTTCAGTGAGCTGTGGGAAAACTTCATACAGCCCAATCAACTTGTAATTAGAGTTTCCCAAAGGAGCAGGGGAGAGAGAAAATTATTTGAAGATATAATTACTGACAAATTTCCAACTTGATAAACACTACAAACTCACGGATACCAGCTTCAAAGCACAATGACATGAAGAGAATTACATCAAATCACATTCTAAGTTGCTTAAAATCAGTGACAGAGCAAAAATATTAAAAGCAGTTGAGAAATAAAGACACATAATTTATAAAGGGTGATCGCACATTTCTTGTTGGAAACAATGTGAGCAAGAAAACAGTGGAGAAAAATCTTTACTGAAAGAAAAAACTCAAGCTAGAATTCTATATCTAGGGACGATATCAAAGATGAAGGCTAAATAAAGATTTTTCTCATATGTACAAAAGCTGAAAGTCATACCAGCAGACCAGCACTGCTAGAAACCTTGAACAAAGTCCTCAGGCAGAAGGAAATGATACCAAGTGGAAATATGGAACCACAACAGGGTTTGTCAACCACAGCACTCTTGACGTTGGGGGCCAGATTTGGCCCCAAATTGGGCTATCCAGTGCATTGTAGGGTGGTTGGCAGCATATATGGCCTCTACTCACTAGATCCCAGAAGCACCAACCCTCAGTTACAACGGCTAACATTGTCTCTACACATTGTCAAATGTCCCCTGGTGGGAAAGTCACTCCCAGTTGAGAATCACTATTAGCTGGATGTTTCTTTTCTTTCATATTTTTCATCTCTTTATCCTTTTGAGCAATAATCTGAGGGAATTCCTATGCTCAGGCATTTAGGGCATTAATTCACTTTTTATGCCTATTTTATTCAGCCCATCTATTGATTTTTTAAAAATATTTGTTTATGTATTTGGCTGCATTGGGTCTTCGTTGTGGCATGTGGGATCCTCCATTGCGACGTGTGGGCTTCTGTAGTTGTGGCGTGCGGGTTTTCTCTTCTTTAGTTGTTGTGTGCAGGCTCCAGAGCGTGTGGATTCTGTGGTGTGTGGCATGCAGGCTCTCTCATTGAGGCGTGCGGGCTCAGTAGTTGTGGCACGTAGGCTAAGTTGCCCCACGGCACGTGGGATCTTAGTTCCCTGACCAGGGGTTGAACCCACGTCCCCTGAATTGGAAGGTGGATTCTTTACCACTGGACCACCAGGGAAGTCCCTCTATTGATTTTTTAAAAAACAGACTTTATTTTTCAGAGCGGTTTTAGGTTCTCAGGAAAACTGAGCAGAACAGAGTTCCCATATAACCCTGTCCCTGTATGTCTAACCTCAACTACTACCGAGATTACACAAAGGTAACATTTGTTACAACGAATGAACCTACATGGACACATCATTGTCACCCACATGTTACATTGGGGTTCACTCTTGGTGTTGTACATGAGTTTTCACAACTGTATAATTACATCTGTCTATTATAGTATCATTCAAAATGGTTTCACTGCCCTAAAAATCCCCTGTGCTCTACCTATCCATCCTTCCCTTCCCCCCAATCCCTGGCAACTCTATTGTTTTTAAACCTCAATTATATTTTATTTATTTATTTATTTATTTAATTTATTTTTGGCTGCGTTGGGTCTTCGTTGCTGCGCACGGGCTTTCTCTGGTTGCGGCGAGCGGGGGCTGCTCTTCATTGCGGTGTGTGGGCTTCTCATGGCGGTGGCTTCTCTTGTTGTGGAGCATGGGCTGTAGGTGCATGGGCTTCAGTAGTTGTGGCATGTGGGCTCAGTAGTTGTGTCTCACAGGCTCTAGAGCACAGGCTCAGTAGTTGTGGCACACGAGCTTAGTTGCTCCACAGCATGTGGCATCTTCCCAGACCAGGGCTCGAAACCGTGTCCCCTGCATTGGCAGGAGAATTCTTAACCACTGCGCCATCAGGGAAGCCCTAAACCTCAATTATTATAGTTTCTGTCCGATATGGTTTTTTTTTCTTTTTTTTTTTTGCCTCACCACTCAGCGTGCGGGATCTTATTTCCCCAACCAGGGGTTGAACCTGCACCCCCTGCAGTGGAAGCGCAGAGTCTTAACCACGGAGCTGCCAGGGAGGTCCCAATATGTTTTTTTTTATTGTTGTTTGTTCTTGTTTTGACTGCCTTTTTAAAAAAATAAGATATACCCCCTTATCTCCTCGTAGACCTTTCCTGTATTGAAGACACTGAGTGCTGTATGACTTTTTTCCCTTAGGTGGGAGCTGTTTGGTGCGTTTACTACCTCATTTCCATGGAGATGGCGTTCCTCAAATGTTTGGTCTTTATTGGACACTGATTTCGTAATTAAGACACCCTGTTAGGGCACCTGTTGCATCTGTTTGACCAGCCCACTTGGAATCGTGGTGGCTGCTACCGCTTCTAGGAAGAGTGGAGAAGAGGCCACTGGTCCTCTGTGTGTGGGCATCGCCAGCCACATGGGGCGCTGTCTTGTCTCTGACTTCACCACTACACTCACTATATCCATCTGGAAACACAAACCCTCTAACCGCTGCCTAACTGGTCCAAGGGGGGCTGGAGATGAATCAACCCCCTTGTCAGTGGTCCCTGGGCCCCTCCAGCTCCCACCCTTACGGCCTTCCATATAGACTTAGAGAATGAAACGTGCCCCCCACCTTTGCTCTTGCCCTCATGCCCACTCACTGCATCCAGGACTTCACCTCTTCTTTCTATCTTCAGCTTCCTTGTTAGCTACTTCCCGTCAGCTATAAACATGCTCAGTCTCTAAAACATTTCCCCTT
This sequence comes from Orcinus orca, assembly GCF_937001465.1. Lineage (NCBI taxonomy): Eukaryota > Metazoa > Chordata > Mammalia > Artiodactyla > Delphinidae > Orcinus > Orcinus orca. Next base: position 117,889,780 of record NC_064565.1, read on the forward strand.
CATCTTGTACCCCTTTGACCTCCTTCCTCCACCTTTTGAAGAGCTGCCTGCCTTCTCCACCCTTTCTTGTCCTGTTCTTTCCTCAGCTCTGCATCACCCCTCCCCCACCACTGCTCTACTGAAATTCCTCTCGCTGAAACCATCAGTGTCTCCCGACTGACTACTGAGTATCAGCAGACACTTCAGATTTCCTCTCAGCTGCACTTACACTACCTTCTGTATTTTGACACTCTTCCTTCATTCCCTTTCCTTTCCTCCTCTTTTCACTGGCCTTGAGCTTCTGTGTATCTATTTGCTTCTTTATTATTATTATTTTAATTCGAAAGGGTATTTTTAAAATTTATTTATTTATTTTGGCTGCGCTGGGTCTTCGTTGCTGCACGTGGGCTTTCTCTAGTTGGGCGAGCAGGAGCTACTCTTCCTTGCGGTGCGAGGGCTTCTCATTGTGGTGGCTTCTCTTGTTGCAGAGCACAGTTCTAAGCACCTGGGCTTCAGGAGTTGTGGCTCGCGGGCTCTAGAGTGCAGGCTCAGTAGTTGTGGCGCATGGGCTTAGTTGCTCCGCGGCATGTGGGATCTTCCTGGACCAGGGCTCGAACCCATGACCCGTGGCAAGTGGATTCTTAACCATTGGGCCACCAGGGAAGCCCTCTATTTGCTTCTTAAATGTTGGTGTGTCCTTTGCTCCTGGCCGCATTTGGCAAGAAATGAGCTCGGTTTGCAAGCAAGAATGAAAGGAAATAAGGAGTCCAGGAATGTGGAGACTTGAAGAGCTGGAAAAAAACAACTTCTTCTGGACCCCAACAGGAGATAAAATCGAGCAAGTCTACAAACATCCAATTAAAATTCAATTTCTTTTTTTTTTTTTTTTTTTTTTTTTTTTGCGGTACATGGGCCTCTCACTGCTGTGGCCTCTCCCGCTGCGGAGCACAGGCTCTGGACGCGCAGGCTCAGCGGCCATGGCTCACGGTCCCAGCCGCTCTGCGGCATGTGGGATCTTCCCCGACCGGGGCACGAACCCGTACGAACCCGTGTCCCCTGCATCAGCAGGCAGACTCCCAACCACTGTGCCACCAGGGAAGCCCTAAAATTCAATTTCTTGACAAAGCATTCCTGCATTCAAATTCTGGCTCCATTATTCCCCGTGTAAACTTGGGCAAGATGCTGACCTTTTCTGTACCTGACTTTCCTCATATATAAAGTGGGGATAAAGGCATCCACTTGATAAGGGTGTTATCAAGAGGAAACTAGTGAATACAGGAAAGGCGCTTGGAACAGTGCCTGACACATGCTCAGGGCTCAATTAAACTTAGAAATTGTTATTTTGTCAAAAGGGCAAGAGACGGTGGGTGGCTTCATTAGAATTCAAACATCTGGATCTTTGCCCTCTCTCACCGCTTTCGCAACTGACTTGTGTTATGGTTGGCAGGATACACTAGACATGTCCATTTGGCTGCCTCTCAGACAAACCAACAGGTCGGAAACTCAGCCCATCACCTTCCCCATCCCGGGGCTCCTTCCTGTCAGGGTAAAGGGACTAACATCCTGCTCCCTCACCCTCCCGCGTGCCCCACATTCAGCAGACCCCGTTCCCTAAATCTGTCCCGGATCCATCTTTCCTGCGTTTTGCGCCCGGGCCTGGTGTTCCTCATGTCTTGCCTTGGCTCCTGTAACAGCCTCCACTCCAGACCCCTCAGATCCACCCGCAGGAAATGAGCCCTAATTTCACCCAAAGTCACCCAAGCAGAGGGTCGGATCATGGTGGAGCCCCCCGGGAGCGGTGACGCAGGGCGTGGCCCGCCGGCCTCGGAGGACCGGGGCTCCCGCTCCAGCCGGGCGGAAGCACGCGGACCCCTCGCTCCCCGGTCGCCCCCGGGCCCCCGCCGCCCTCGCTCCCGGTGCCGCCTACCCGCTCACCGCCCAGGGCCAGCTCACAGCCTTTCCGCCCGCGCTCCGCCGCCGGGACCACGCCCCCTGTGACGCGCATGAAGCCCCGCCCCCAGCCCATCACCAGACGGCGCGCAGCCGGGGCCCCGCCTCCCGGCGGAGCGCCACTGAAGCGCGAGGATTGGCTGGGAGTGCGCACCTCAGCCAATCCGGACTCGCCCCGGCCCTCGCGGCCCCCCTCTCCTCCCGGTGGCGCTCCTGACAGTGACATGCTCTGCCGGTTGGGGCTGCGCCCGGGGCGGCCGGGCTGGGAGGGCTTGGGATGGAGGCGGCCGGGCCGCGGAGCAGGGACGCGCAGGGGCGAGCGGCGAGTCAGCCTGGCAGCCGAGCAGAGAAGAGCCCGCCGGAGAGGTGCGCTTCTTGAGCGGAAGGCAGGGAAAGCCGTCGGCGCCCTCCTCCAGGAAGCCCTCCAGGCGCCGCGTGGCGAGGTCTGAGGGTGGCGGCCGGCCGGTGGTCACTCCCCGAGGGAGGGGGCGGCCAGCTGGTGGTCACTTTCCAGGGGAGGGGTCCTTCCAGGAGAGGGGCCGCCAGCAGGCCGGTCTCTCGCGGGCATGAGGGTCCGCGCGGGGATGCAGCGCCGCCCGGCTGTCCGCGCGGGAGGCCTAAAGCAGGGATGAGCGCTGGGAGGACGAGCGGATGCGAGGCGTGGCCTGCGAAGGGCTCCAGGGAGGTGACGCTTGGGCTAAAACCTGAGTGACATCCAGGTGTGAGCCGCACAAGTTCTGGGAGCGAGCGCGCGGGGAAGAGGAAACCGCAGCAAAGGCCCCGAGGGCAGGAACGAGCCCTTGGGGTCCAGGGCAGCGAGGACTGCGGAGCGGAGGGGCTTGGGGAAGCTGTCCACGAGCAGAGCCGCAGAGTCCAGGAAGGACTTGGGGTGTCCTGGAGGTTTGAGAGGGGAGTGACGTCATTTAATTATATTACAAATTACTACTTTACATTTTAAAGGAATCCTTCTGGCTGCTTTGTAGGGAGTAGGGGTTGCAGGAAGCAGGGAAGCCAGTTGGGAATCTTTTGTCACAATCGAGGAGGGAGAGGCGGTGTGGACCGCAGTGGTGGCAGGGGTGGCGGGAGAAGGGTTTGTACTGAGAATAAACCGGGCAGTTGCTGATGCGTCCTCCGAGTCGGGGAGAGGTAGGGTTAAGAAGGATGCCCCGAGGCTGCTGGCCTGAGCACCTGGCAGAGTGGGGGTGAAGACCGGGGAGGGGGGGCACTCCAGCCCACAGAGCTGTTCCAGCCTGCTGGGACCTTCCCTTGGGCGGGGGAAATGCATCTTTGTTTGTTTGTTTGTGAGTCTTCACCCTCAACCCAGGAATTTGTTAAATACTTTCTGGGTAGGAGGGGTAATCCTCTCTACCTGAGTATGAGGAACGGGTGTGTGTCTTTAAAATGCGGGTCCAGGCCTAAATCTGCCATGTCTTTCATTAGGTCTCATTTGCTTGGAACTGAGAAAAGGGAGCTGGGAAAATGTACCGAGTGGAGAAGAGATTCGTGATGCCTTTTTCTTTTTGGTTATGAACCTAATAAAGTTTAGCTTTCCCGTGCAATATTGATAGCACTTTAAAGAAGTAACAAATAATGGGGCAGAGAAATCTCTGAAGTGTTCTGAAATTCAAGCTTTGAATTAACTCAGCCAAGCAGGAGATTGAAGAGCTGTGGTCACTAGTGGTTTGAGTCATTTTGGAATACTTACCATTGGAAGTGAGAGCAGAGTTAGGGGCACATGCAGATTTAAGACTCAACAGGACCCAGGGATTCCTAATACCCGGGTGGCCAAGGATGGCTGCTCAGACTTCCCAAGCCCCAAAGCCTTGTGCTTGGGCATCTTAGAGACAAGATGCTGCATTAAAACACTCCATGGGGGGGACTTCCCTGGTGGTCCAGTGGTTAAGAGTCCTCACTTCCATTGCAGGGGCCATGGGTTTGATCCCTGGTCGGGGAACTAAGATCCCACATGCTGCAAGGCGCGGCCAAAAAAAAAAACACTCCGTGGGTTAAAGAACCTGTGTTTTAACAGCCACCATTGGTAATTGTGTTTGAATTTTCATGTGGATTGGTTTAAATGCTATTGCTGATTTTAAAGTCAGGTAAAATAATTAATGGTATCTGGCAGGATTGCCTACTATTACATATTCCTGAAAGTTTTTGGTACTGGTAAAAAGATATGCGGATAAGTTTCACTTAGGGATCTTTCAGGGGCTGTGCGCTTTCTGTGACATTTGTCACCTTATAAATCAAGCCCCTACTCTGCGCCGGCCGTTGTGCTCAGTGTTGGCGACAGAGCTGGGAGGAAAACGGGAGCTTGTGGAGCTGCTGTTCTGTTACTTTCTGTTGAGATAGAGAATAAACAAGGAGCAAGTCTAGTGTGTTAGATGATGGGGTGCCTTGGAGAAACGGGGTGCCAGGGGGCACAGCCCTGGGGAGGAGGGCATGGGTGGCTGCAATTTTATTTAGAGCCCAGTTTGCCTCACAAGAAGGTCAAGTTGGAGCAAAGACCTAAAAAGTAAGGTGGGGGTGTCATTGTGGTCATTCTAGGCAAAGAAAACGGAAAGTGCAAAGGGAGGAGAAGCCTGCACATGCCCCCCACCCCGCAGAGGAGACTGCATCTCAGGGGAGGCAGAGGGGAGAGAGGGGGGAGCAGTGGGCGCCTAGATCACCCGAGCCTCACGCCATCGCAGGCACTGCAGGGAAATAAAGGAAGACTACTGGTGAAGTGGTGAAGTTGAAAAACCAGGGAAAAAGCCCTGAGGAATGTGCCGCTCCCTGGGACTGCAAGGTTCCCCTGCTTCCCTCAGGAGGAAGGTTGGAGTCAGGTAGGTAGCCCAGGCCCAGCGGACCACCCCTCCTACCAATTGGTGGAAAAAAGTTTTGAAAGTCCAAAGGGACAATTTCCTAACAGTGATAAAGGAAACTAGCAAATACTATTGATAGATGGTTGGAAAACATGTATACATTTTCCATAAGTAATGAAGATGTGGAAATTTCTGAGCTTGTAGAATCCGGCACATGTAAATGCAGAGAAGCACCCCGACCTTGAATTATTTGCTCCTGTTGCTACGATAGACAGGGTGCAGCTGCGTTTCCAGATCTCACCTTCTTTTCCCTAATAGGCACGTCTTTATTTTCTCTCCAGCAGGAAAGTGTATATGGACTATAATGCAACCACCCCCCTGGAGCCGGAAGTCATCCAGGCCATGACTGAAGCCATGCAGGAAGCCTGGGGAAATCCCAGCAGCCCTTACGCGGCAGGTAATTCTAGAAGACACACGCAGATCAGAGACGTGGGGGGCAGAGGTGCTCTTAGAGAAATTAGAGAATCCCACATGGGATGACTCGGTTTTGAATAGATTTTCTGTTAACTGCAAATCTTTAGCTGTAATTTTGGGTAGTTTTTTCCTGAGAAGTCCAAATTTGAGCCTTGTTGATACCATAATCTTTCATCTTTAACATACTCTCCTGTCTTCCTTTCCCAGATGAAAAAGCTGTCTTATTAAGAATTGTTTGTAGTGACAGTACCTATTAGAACCCTGTCACGTATCTGTCTCAGTCGACTGTTACAAAATTTGCAAAATAGATCTTTTACAACATCAGGATCACATAGAATCCTGGTCTTTTTTTAAAAATAAAAATTACTTTCAAATTCTTCAATTATAAATATTCTCATATGTTTCTCGTTTATTCTTGTTTTAATGTAGAGCATTAAATTGGAGGTCTTGGAAAAGAATTTGCTTCAAATCAGGAGTCACATGGCAGAGTCACGTTGTGTCTTTCAGACAGTGAGCTGAAGCTGTGTCTTCTTATTTAATGCTTTATCAGGGATAATGAAGATAAACTATCTTAACTGTGGATCACTGATGAACTAAAGTAACTTTCAGACTACTGCCACGCCCTGGGATTTAGCAATACCTGTGTACAAATTTATAGACTTTTGTGGGTTTTCATGTCGGTTTGCTTATTCAAAGCTTCACAGCTTGATAACTAAAAGCTTTTGCAAAATCAGATACTAGTCATTCATTAACTTTGTTGTTGGTTTATCTTATACATGTATTCTGGCTAATCTTCTGGACGTTGCCTTGTAGCTAATCTTTCCTCTAGTGAAACTGAAGTTTCTGACGCATAAAACTGGAGAATCCAGAGAACAGTCAAGTGCTAATAAAAAGCATTTATCATGAAGAAATTTAGGAATAACCCTCAGGGAGAAATAACCCTTCTAGACCTGATGACGCCTGTCTGTCTGTGGATTGCATGTTGCCTTGACAGCCTTTGTTTCCACAAATTAAGAACCATAACTAAAAATGCATTGCAGTAATTCTCTGTTGACACTCAGGTAGAAATGGAAAAGAAAAAAAAAAAGGAAAGAAAGAAAAAACCACCTGTATGATAGAATGGTTTAATTATTTTCACAATATTATGATTTAATAATGATAATAATCCCTTGGGGGGTAATCTGTTTTAAGGCCAACATTAAGGCGGTATGGGCAGAGTGTAGAAACCCGAGATGTTTTTTACTACCTCGCTTATAGCCTCAGTGTCCATCAGTCACGGATGGATCACATAAGTGGGCAGAGGCCCTGGCGTGAGTTCTGGTCGCCCTTAAAGCAATGGTGTGGACTGTATTGACGACCTAGGAGGAGAGTTGCAGCATTTGGCCCAAGTGGAAAATGCACGTTATAAATGTGCAGTGTGATTGATTCCCCTGCCCACCACCCAAGAAAAAATTACGTAGAGCAAGTATGGCAGATGTATAGTTTTGCTGTGAGAAACTCCCAAATACCTGTAGATTAAACAGCTTGAAATTTATTTCTCTCACGGTCCAGGGCCCACGTGGCTGCTCAGCCACTACCAGAGATGCAGCTCCTTCTATCTTAGAGCTTCTTCCATCTTTAACGTGCACCTGCCCCTTGGGGTCAAGATGGCTCCTGCAGTTCAAGCCATCATGTAAGCAGTCCGGCCTGTGGGACGGAGAGAAAGAGGAGAAAGGGCTGCCTGAGTCCTTCAGAGACACTTCTGGAAGTTGCAAGTACCACTCTGGCCTGTAGCCCATTGCCAGAGGTTGGTCCCGTGGCCACGCGTTGGCATTTCGGTTGCAGTGGAAGTTGGGAAATGGGCTCTAAATTCTTAACTCATCTAAGACTTTCTTCATTTAAATGTGGCCTTAATTAAGATGTGTTCCAGCTGAAAATGCCTCCGTGGTAGGGAGGCAGAGTGGCAGCAAGGGCAGCCCCGACGCAGATGGGACGCGCACCAGGTGCTCCCACCGCAGTTATCTTGGAGTAGCGGGATGGCAGGAGGTTTTGAGTATTTTCTTTTTGTATCATGGTATTTAATTCTTCTACAATCAGCATGCCTAGTGTAATGAGAAGAAAACTTTACTAAAGCCAAGCTTTTGTCTCTTCAGAACTCTTTCTTAGCTGACACGGCAGTACACACGCCGTGCTATGACGTTCCCCGGCTCACCCCCCAGCGCTGGTGGGTGCCTCTGGCTGTGGAAATGCAGGGAGGGTGTCACTGTGTGTACAGTGAGTTAGGTTGACGGTGCTCTCGCATGCACCCACTTTTCTTATTAGTGAGAACCTGCATGGTGGGTGGGGATCGGGGCTCAGGTTCACAGCTGAGGGCGTCCGCTCTCAGAGTGGGCCAGCGGCCTGCAGCATCTCGGGCTGGTCCCCAGATGGAACCCAGCTCTCCTAGCCCTGGGTTCTGGGGTTTTCCCACCATCACCCCTCCTGCTGCTGTCAGGGATTCCCTAGGGCCTTTTCCCCAGGTGTCTGGGGCTCACCTTCAAGGGCTTCAGTCCCCCCCCCCGCCCCGTGAGTCGTCCACTCAGCTTGCCTGGAGGGCGCTTACTCTGTGCCTGGTGGGTGGGGCAGCCAACAGACAAAGGTCCTGCTCTTGTGAGGGGCAGCAGGCAGGGCAGTTACAGATGCAGGTGTGTGAGGTGGACAGAGCCCTGTGGGGAGCAGTGAAGCCGATGAAGGGCACACAGTCTGGGGGAGGGGCCCCGCTTCACGGAGGATGACCCTGCTCTCGGATGACGTACGTTTGCAGACATGAGGAGGGGACACCTGGGGAGGCACTGCAGGCAGAGGGCTGTGGGTGACAGCAGGGGGTTCGGGGGTCCCAGGGGTTTGGGGGCAGTGCCACGCTGGGCTGTGGAGGCCACTGTGAGGTGAGGGCTGGCTCTCGTGGGCCTGGGGTGGAGTGCGTCTGGAGGGCCTGAGCAGAGGGGTGACATAACTGAGGTCACTCGTGGGACCCCAAAGAGCCTCTGCTTATGCATGCTTTGTCTGTAGATATTTGCCATATCAGAGCTTAACACTAAAACACTTTAAATAGATACGTAGCTATTCATTAAAGGTAACAATAATAAATCCATTACATGTTAACTTTTTTTTATGAAAAAGAAACTATCTTTTCCAAAGCAGAACAAATTTAGTGAGAAGAATGGCACTGTTGTACATGTTTGAAAATCTTCAAGGTCTGGATAAATAGAAGATGTTTGGGTCCCATACCTGGCTCTGTCTCCAGTCCATTGCAATATTCACATCACGTAGCCTCTGGAGGGCTTCCTTATATACCTGTGAGAAAATGGGTGTAAAAAAGGCAAATGATGTCTCAGTATTATTATGAAAATAGTTTTGACTTTGTGGACCCCCAGAGTTCCCCAGACCACACTTTGAACACAGGTGATTTAACCAATATTGGGTGAGTACCTACTGTGTGCCGAGCATTGTTCCCGGTGAGGGGAAAGCACAGAGCACAAAGAATTGTTGGGTTTTCAAGGCATTACTTTGGCCACTTTGTGGAGAATGGACCACAGTGGGGTCCGTGGAGTTGGGGTCATGCCAGGGGAATATCCCAGCAGTGGCCTTGACTCAGCTGGTGGCTGGGGCAGGGGGGTGTGGGGTTGGATTCTGGATATTTTTGACGGCACATCCTACAGGATTTGATAATGGGTTGGGTGATGGGGTAGGAGAAAGACAGGGGCTTTCACCCTGGTCCCCTGGAAGGACTGAGATGCTGTTTACTTACTGAGAAAGGAAAGGCTGGGAGCCTTTGAGAAAGGAGCCAGTTTGAGGGGAGGGAGGCAGGCATTCAGCTTTGTTTGTTTGTTTTTGTTTTTAAATTTATTATTTATTTATTTTTGGCTGCGTTGGGTCTTCATTGCTGCACACGGACTTTCTCTAGTTGCGGCGCGCGGGCTTTCTCTAGTTGCGGCGAGCGGGGGCTGCTCTTCGTTGCAGTGCGCGGGCTTCTCATTGCGGTGGTTTCTCTTGTTGCAGAGCACGGGCTCTAGGCGTGCACGCTTCAGTAGTTGTGGCTCGCGGGCTCTAGAGCGCAGGCTCAGTAGTTGTGGCGCACGGGCTTAGTTGCTCAGCAGCGTGTGGGATCTTCCCGGACCAGGGCTTGAACCCGTGTCTCCTGCCTTGGCAGGCAAATTCTTAACCACTGCACCACCAGGGACGCCCCCGGACATCCAGCTTTGAATGTGTGTAGTTTCAGATGCCTGTTGGACATCCAGGTAGGGTGAGTGGCGTCCAGAACAAGGTCTGGGTTGGCATTTTGGGCGTATGTTGATGTACAAGTTGTGGACATCACCTTCTTTTTTCTTGGGTAAACACCGTTTACCCTAAACACCTAGGAGCAGAACGGCAGGGTCAGATGGGAGGTGTAAGTTTGACTTCCTAAGGAACTGCTGTGCTATCTCCAAAGTGCTTGTACCAGTTTCTGTTTCCACTGATGTGAATGAGAGTTTCGTTTTCTCCACATCCTCCTGACCACTTGGACTGGCCAGTCTCTTCATTTTAGCCGTTCCAATAGGTACATCAGGGTGGTGAGGTAGCCCCCCGAATCCTTGTGTAGAAGGGTCTCCAAGACTTATCGATAAGTGGAAAGGGAAGTTTTTGCAAACCAGTTTGTAAATTATGAAACCCATTTTTGAAAAGGAAAAAGAAAACCCTGTGAAATGCTTATATGAAGGTCTACAGGCTCTGGGGGCTACACGCCACATGGGCCACCCGATTGTCCTGGGAAGGGCAGTGGGGCATGGGCAGGGGACCTGCTGCTGTGGGATCAGCCCAGCATCCCCTCAGAGGGGGCTTCTTAGCAGAATCCTGGAAGAAGAGTGGGCCGTGAGCTGGTGGACGGGCTTTGAGTGGCACTCAGGAGGAGCCAACAGTGGATCAGGCCGGGGTCCTGCCAAACTGACTGACATTTACTGCAGTCTTTTAAAGTATCACTGGTTGAAAGGACTGGGTTTCCTAGACACCCCAGACCTTCATTGCTTGTAATTAGAACCTACGCAATAGTCTTAAGGAGCGTGTGGATTACTTTGTATATTTATTTTTACCACATCTTTTTACATTTCTGTTTTTACGTATGTTTCATTATTTATTTGTTTATTTTAGTGGTACCTGCTCAGAAAAGTTTTTTTGTAAATAGGACTGAATAGTCAAAAAAGTTTGGAGTCTACTGGTCTACAGACTCAAAATGGCTATCAAAATTTTCAGAATTCCCACCCCAGAGCCTTTCTTTCTCTGCCGCATGAAGTTTGGTTCCTGTTTTCCTGCTCTCCAGTGAAACTGGGAGTAGCTGGGCTCCTAGCAGCTGTTTGAAAGCAAACGTGTCCCTGAGGCGGTGACCTTTCTCATTCCCTAGGGGACTGGCAGTATGACATTGGGCTTTGTGTCGAGGAGTCACAAGTTCTATTTTTGCTTATTTTTGTTGTTTTGCAGCGTGATCTTAAGCAAATTATTCCATCCTTTCATTCTCCTGTCTTGACGGATGGGAAGCAAGGCAGATGGCCACAGCTTCCCCTCTCCCGTAGCATCCGGTAAGAAGAAAACCATGTCTCAGGGAATTTTAGGGTTCCCAGGCATCCTCCCATATTTGTTTCTGGCTCTTATAAGTTACTGAAATCTCAGTAGTTTTCACTGATTTGCTGACATCTTACAGCTGCCCCTTCGCCGAGTGATTTCTGGTTGTAGCTCACGTCAGTGGAGCACGTTTTGTCTTAGAACTGCCCACTCAGATCTCTCACTCCTTCATGTCTGGTTGTTCTTTTAAACATGTGTTGATTGGACTTGGTGAAGCAAAGTTAATGAATTTCCACTTTGGTCCCTCAAGGTAGGAAGGCCAAGGAGATTATCAACGCAGCTCGGGAAAACCTTGCCAAGATGATGGGTGGGAGGCCTCAAGATATGATCTTCACTTCCGGGGGCACAGAGGTAAACAGTCTCAACAGTCTCGTGTTCTTTTAGCTGTAAGTTATTTTTTTAAAAAAGTAGAAGGTGACTGCCTCTTGGTATTATTGTTTTTTAAAGAAAGAGTAATGCTTTGTCCTTGATATAATTAGCCAACATTTATCCTATAAGTGAATTCCAGGGGGCTGATAGGATATTTGTTACATAACGTATAAATTAATTTGCTTTGCATTGCTATTTCAATAAACAGAGTTTCCCCTTCATTTTGGCCTGTAATCATTCCTTTGAATCCCACTAAGTTGCTTACCTTGTTAAGAGTGTGAGGTTTCCGGTCAGAATGGCCATCATCAAAACATCTACAAATAATAAATGCAGAGAGGGTGTGGAGAAGAGAGGACCCTTCTACATTGTTGGTAGGAATGTAAATTGGTGCAGCCACTATGGAGAACAGTATGGAGGTTCCTTAAAAAACTAAAAATAGAACTGCCGTATGACCCAGCAATCCCACTCCTGGGCATACATCTGGAAAAGACAAAAACTCTAATTCGAAAAGATACGTGCACCCCAATGTTGATAGCAGCACTATTTGCAATAACCAAGACATGGGAACAACCTGAATGTCCATGGACAGATGAATGGATCAAGATGTGGTACATATATATATACACAATGGAGTATTACTCAGCCATAAACAAAGAATGAAACAATGCCATTTGCAGCAACATGGATGGACCTAGAGATTGTCATACTGAGTGAAGTAAGTCAGACAGAAAGACAAATATAATGTGATATTGCTTATATGTGGAACCTTAAAAAAATGATATAAATGAACTTATTTACAAAACAAATAGACTCAGACACAGCAAACAAACTAAGGGTTTTCAAAGGGGAAACGGGGGAGAGATAAATTAGGAATTTGGGATTAACAGATACACACTACTTTATATAAAATAGACAACCAACAAGGACCTACTGTATAGCACAGGGAACTATGTTCAGTATCCGGTAATAATCTGTAATGGAAGAGAATCTGAAAAAGAACATATATATAATGGAATCACTTTGCTGTGCACCTGAAACTAACACAACATTGTAAATCAACTCTACTTCAATTAAAAAAAAAAAAGAGTTTGAGGTTTGACCCGATTTCAAAGGTACTTATTTTTAAATGGATAGAAGATACTCAGTGACAATGTGATGAAGTCAAGGTCTCTACTCAGTAATTCTCACCATCTCATTTTCTTATTGGAGAAGAAGGTCATCCACAGGTGATGTGACCACATAAAGAACCAAGAGAATCTGCAGCTAGATTATTAGAGTTAGTAAGTAAATTCAGCAGTTATTAGATAAAAAATCAATTGTATTTTTATGTACCAGCAACAAACAGGTATTTACCAGAGCACCAAAAAATATCAAATACTTAGGAAATAAATCTAGTAAAAAAGCTTTTGTAAGACACCCGCACACACACGTTGGGAAAGGAATAGAAACATTACCGAGAGCCGTCAAAGAAGTTCTAAATAAATGCAGCGTATACCATGTTCACAGATGGGAAGACGCAGTATGATAAATATGTCAGCTCTTTCCAGATTGATCTGTAGATTCAAAGCAACTTCAGTCAAAATGCTGACTCTTTTCTGATGGAATCTCGCAAACTAATTTATATGGAAATACACAATGCCAAGAATAGCCAAATCTTCTTCAAGATTAAGAACACCGTGAATTGTTCTACCAATTAAGGCAGGCGGTCTTAGGGCAGGAGAGACACGAGGCCCGACACAGGGCCATACCTGGATGGGTCCTTGTCACGTGACAAGGCCTGGCCTTTGTGATGTTGAAGAGATGGATTTCTTAGATAGAATACAGAAAACTTTAATCATAAAAGAAAAGGTCGATAAATTCTACCACCACCACCACCACTAAACAATTTGTAGTTCATCAGAAAACCCTGAAGGAAATCAGAAGACCAGCCTGACAGTGGGCGAAGATGGTAGAAAAATGGGCGAGAAAAGTGAATATGCACCTCACAGAGAAACCCGTGTGGTTTCTACGTGGGAGAAGGTACTCAGCCTCATTAAGTGATCAGAATACAAGGGTAAACAACAACATGGGCTGCCTCTGCCCACCCATCAGGATGGTAACAATTAAGAAGTCCAACGACAAGAAGTGTTGACAAAGGACGCACAGCAGCGAGCACGCACGGTGCTGGCAGGAGTGTAGGCTGGTGGGTTCTGGAAGGTGGGTGGGCATCACCTCGTGAAGTCGAGGCCACGCCACCCCATCAGCCAGCAGCTCCTCTCAGGTACGTACCATAGAAGAAGGGGGCACGTGGGCAGCAGGGGCAGGCAGGAGAGACTGGCGACAACGCAGATGTCCCTGCAAATAGCATGGACCGATATTCACACCTCTGATGCAGTCCCGGGCGGAAGGGTACCACACAGTCCCCTGCAGCAGCAGCGCGGAGGGATCGTGGGTGTGGAGCGGCGGGCGTCAGCCAGAGGCTATGCTGAGCCGGGCCCGGGCCGAGCCAAGCTGGCCAGAGGGGAGGGGAGCTGCCGCCAGGCCCCTGGGCACCGACCACCCCCCCAGGACCAGACTCCTGGTGCCCCGCAAGGGGCCGCCCCTGCTGCCCTGTGGGCCGTCCTGGTCTTGCCTGGGGCCAGGTGCTGAGGGGCCTGGTGGCCTGGGGGCACGTGGTACGTTTTTAGTTGCGACTGACCGGTTCCGACAGAGGCTGCTGTGCTCCCAGTGCCACCTGGGCGCTCAGCGTGGAGTCCTGTGCCCTTTGGTACCTGCAGGTGGAGGCGGCCCATGGGAGGGGCCCAGGCACCTTCGTCGCGTTCACGGTGGGTTGGCTCAGCTTTGACCTGAGGTGTGCGGCCCCCGAAGGCCCTCCTTTCCGGACCAGGAGTCGCTGTGTTTTCTGCGAGGGGGTGACCTGGGGCTTTAAAGGGCCATCCACCTTCAGAGGGACACATCCAGCCTTCCGTCCTGGCCGTCTCCTCCCCTTCATCTGGTTTGCTGCGTCTCAGACCTGGGTGAGCCCTGCCGTCGGCCGCCTGGTCCTCCGTCAGGGCCACCTGTTGGGCTCTCAGTGCCTTTCAAGTCCTCTGAGCACCGGCTGACCGTGTGTGGGTTCCTCAGCGCCCGACAAGCAGCAGCTACCGCCTTCCCGCTGGGCGGCGCCTTCAGACACACGGATAGGTTGGATCTTCATTTGAGAAAAAAATTAATTCAGTCCAGTTCCATCCATTTGAAGGTCAAAAAGAGGCAAAATTAGCAAAATCACTTAGGGATCCTTACCTAGGGAGGAAAAGCATAAAGAAAAGCAAGGAAATGATTACCATGCGAATCAGCGTGGAGGTAGCTGGCATGGGGGTGGGGCAGTGATTGAGGGCGGGTGCGAGGTGGTCCCTGGTGTGGGTCCTGTTTTCGTCTTGACCCAGGTCACGGTTACTCAGGGCTTCACTGTCATACTTTCTCATGAAACTTACATTTCTGTTTTATACACTTTTCTGTGTGTATGTTGTATTTAGCAGTAAGAGAAAAGGTCCTTAAAAACAAAAATCTCCCACCTATCCCCTCAGTTATCCACTTCCTCTCCCTACAGGAGACCAGTATTGTTAGTTTCTGTCGAGTCCTGCAGAGATAGCCTTTGCCTTAAAAACAGATTAAGTGTGTAGATTTATATATTCTTTTCTCCTTCCCTTTCTACCTCTTCAAGGGTTTGGGGGATGTATAAGCAAATGTGTATGTTTCTCGCTCTTTTTATACAAATGGTATGATGCTGCATATAATGCCCGCTACCTGTTTTCATTTAACAGGTGCTTTGAGATCTCTGGCATCAGCCCTTAGGGCATTCCCTCTGTGCTCTTACATCTGCTTGGTGTCCACTGAACAAGTCCCCTTATGGATAGACGTTGAAGGGTTTCCTAAGGTTTTGCTGTTACGTCATTGTACACTTAACCAGTAACCGTTTACCTCCATCATTTTGCTTCTGTGCAGGTGTAGCTGTAGGATCAAGTCCAAGAACTAGACTTCCTGGGTCAGAGGGCCTGTCTGATAGATACGCCAGATGGCCCTTAACAGAGGTCGTGCCCGCTCACGTTCCCACCAGCGATGGGTGCCTGGGCAAAATATTCTTTCTTGACAGATTTAGAAAATTTTTTAAATGCATAATGTTGCTTAACAAAAAGTGTGCATAATCCACTGGAAACGAATTCTGATATTTTTGAAAGTTGAAAACCCCCAAATCTTTGTAGTTCGGCCTTTCAGAAGGTGCAGCTCAGGAGCTGATTTTCTTTGAGACCGTTTTTCTGTTTGGTTGTTTTCTTTTTAAATGTTAGCTACAAAGGAAACTACAAATGAGAGAGATTGTTGCTCTGAGTCTCCCCTTGCATAGTTTTCGTAAATGATTTTTCTGCTCTGTCTCTGCAGTCAAATAATTTAGTAATCCATTCTGTGGTGAAACATTTCCACAAAATCCATGCCGCAGTGGGGGACACGGCCGAGCGTCCCAGCCCAGTGGAGGGGGCCCTGCCTCATATCATCACCTGCACCGTGGAACACGACTCCATCCGCCTGCCCCTGGAGCACCTGGTGGAAGAACAAGTGGCCGGTGAGTGGGCAGCTGGCTGAGGTGCGGCGACCCGGGGGCCCTCTGGCGCTTGGGCTGCCTGGCTGTGCCCAGGGGCGAAGGTTACGAGGCCTGTCCTTCCAGATTTTCTCTGAGGGAGAAATCAATCACCAGTGCGTGGAACTGGTCGTTCATCACCGCATGGGACGTCAGACTCTTGTACACGATACATACGTGCATATCTAACAGCATGCCTATACATGCTAACCCGTGCTTCTCGGTGTTTGATTTTAATGATTGAATCTTGGCTTGCACTCCCTCTGGTAGAAAGAAAGTGGACCCAGTAGACATCAAGTTCTGGTGGTAAAAACAAGAATAAGTGCACCCCTGCTGGGAGCCTGTTAGCTCAGCAGAGAGGAGGTGAGGGCCTCCCGGGGTGAGGGGAGCAGAGATGGGGGGGTGCTGGGGCCCCATCGGGAGGTGCACCGGGCCAGGCAGTCTGAGGGGCAGGTGGAGCCTCTGCCCAGCAGTGGCAGTGGCCCTGGCTACTTCTGGTCCTTTCACATGTCCTGTGATGTGACATCTCGAGACACAGGGTATAGATACTAGCTTTTGGAAACGTAAGAGACATATTTCCCAAGACAGCCAGGGTTGACCTCTCCTTGGAATAAGACTGGTTTTCTACGAAGCATTTGCCTTCTTACCTAATCTGCCTGGAAACCTGAAGGGGAGGCAGGCGAGAGTGTTCTTATCTTAAAGTTAAAGGATGGCTTCCCTGGTGGCGCAGCTGTTGAGAGTCCGCCTGCCGATGCAGGGGACACGGGTTCGTGCCCCGGTCCGGGAAGATCCCACATGCCGCGGAGCGGCTGGGCCCGTGAGCCATGGCCGCTGAGCCTGCGCGTCCGGAGCCTGTGCTCCGCCACGGGAGAGGCCACAGCAGTGAGAGGCCCGCGTACCGCAAAAAAAAAAAAAAAAAAAAAAAAAGATAAAGGAGCGTGCCAGAACTGCTCGGCTTGACTGTGAGCCTTGTTAGCACTTTTCCCCTTTGGCCACTGGAAAGGTTTTCTCTTTATGCAGCACTCTAACTAAAACACAGTCAGGCCCAACTTTCTTGTTTAAACTGTCCTTCCTTTCAATCCCTGGTGCCTTTTTTTCTGTGTCTCAGGTACAGGGAAGGGCAACTTAATACATTGTTATTGGTTGCTGTTACATTTTGCCTCTTGTTTAAAATTGTGCACGTTTTTACAAAGAATAGACGCGCACCTAAAGATCACAGAAGGGCTTCAAGCACTGCTGTAAAGTGGAGGCTCTTCCCCGCCGTCCCCAGTCCGGCTCCTCAGAGGCAGCCGCCCCTCAAGTCTGCCTTCAGGTTTTCTCGTGGTTGTGGCATTATCACTTTAATTACTTCCACGTTAATACTTAATAACTTACACACATAATCTCCATTTCTTAGTTTATTAACTCAAGCATCTATTTGTTGACTCCCTGGTATAAAACGGGGACTTGACCTCAACTGTCTCACACCCCTCCACCTCCACACTGTCCAATTGTTGCTGTTGTTGTTTTTTACTATATATGTCAGCTTTATGGAGACGGAACTCACGTATGATACTCTTCACCCGTTTGAAGTGTACGATTCAGTAGTTTTTAGTGAATTCACAGAGTTGTGCAACCATCCCCACAGTCGATTATAGAGCATGTCCTGACCCTCAAAAGAACCTGTCATCTGTTAACTGTAACTCTGTTTCCCTCAACCCTGGGCAACCACTAATACATTCTGTCTCTGGAGATTCCCCCATTCTGGACTTTCATATGAATGGAGTCACGTGATATGTGGTCTTCTGTAATTGGCTTCTTCCACTTAGCATCATGTTTTCAGGGTTCATCCGCGTTGTAGCCTGTGTCAGTATTCCATTCCTTTTTATGGGTGAATAATATTCACATTTTATCCATTCGTCAGTTGATGAACGTTTGATGGACATTTGATACTATGAATAATGCCATTGTGAGCATTTGTGTAGAAGTCTTTGTGTGGACGAATGTTTTTGTTTCTCTTGAGTATATACCCAGGAGTGGAATTGCTGTGTCATGTGGTAACTCTGTTTCACCTTTCGCAGTATCTTGGTGTTTAACCCTAACCTCTGTATCCCGCAGTAGCTGCACCGTTTTCCATTCCCACCAGCAGTGCCTGGGGCTCCAGTTTCTCCGGGTGTCCTCGCCAACATGTGTTAGTGTCTGTGTTTTCCGTAACAGCCGTCCTAGCAGGTGTGAAGTGAGAGCTCATGGGGGTTTTGATCTGCGTCTCCCTGAGGGCTGATGATGTTGAGCAGGTGCTCATAGACTTAATAAAAAGACAGAAGTCCTGGCCGGAGCTGCCTTTCCTTTGCTCCCGTTTGAGTCCCGTAGTGGATGCACCAGCTCCGCCCTTCTCTTGCTGCCCTGCACCGCCCGCCCACCCCGGAGCCCGCCTGCTGTCGAGGCCAGCGCTGCTGCCACCCACTTGCTGGGTATGAGGCGGGGTCCTCGTCCGTCGGAACCTGGTCCCCTGCCTGCCTCGGCAGTCGGCCCCCACCCTGCTCTCCACAAGTGCACCCTGAACGTGGGTGGCCTCTGGATCCTTTCCTACTTTCTGTGGAGTCAGTTCTCGCCTATCAGTGTCCTGGGTGGGTTCTCCCTGATGCTGTTAGTCTAATGACATCATCTTTCTGTATTCTGGGCATTGCTCAAAATTCCTTGTCCACAGGTGGTCGCCCTTATTGAGAAATATATCCGTTCTCTCGTTTCCATGGGACCTTGAGGGAAAGTGGGTGTGTCTGTCTTCACCATTTTGAACCCCAAACCTCGATTTGGTCACGCCTCGTTGTTTTCCATCTGCAGTAGTAGGATTCTAGGGGCCTGGAGCAGCGCCTGGCACACGGTAGGTGCTTAGCAAAGGCTGGGTCAGTGCCGAGGGAGGGAGTGTTAAGTACTTAGCGCCTCAAGATGCTCCCATGGACTGAGGGTGTCTCAGCTGCTTGCGGGTCCCTTAGAGACGGAACAGGGTGTCCCCAGACAGCCCCCCAACTGAAGCTCATTGACGAAGCCTCCAAGCCAGTTGTCTGTGGGCGGGGCGATAAAGGGGATCATATTCCTTCTTCATAGTTTTCTGAACCTTTATGATAAACTGCTTTTTTCACTGTGTCTAAGTAAACGTTCCAGAAAGGATACTTTGTGGGTTTGACCTCATGCTTGTGTCTTATTCCTCAGAGGTCACCTTTGTCCCCGTGTCCAAGGTGAATGGGCAGGTGGAGGCTGAGGACATCCTGGCGGCCGTCCGCCCGGCCACGTGCCTCGTGACCATCATGCTGGCCAATAACGAGACAGGCGTCATCATGGTGAGTCGCGGCCCCGCTTAGGAAGATGGAGCGCGGACCCCGGCTTCCCAGCCCCGCCTCTTCTTTCCCCTGCTCTTCAATCCGGGAACCTTTTGGTGCATCCTCATTAACAACTCCTCATTTCTCTCATTCCGTCTTCATCAAATCAACACACTCAGCCGTGTGTTTCTCCCTCTCCAGCCGGTACCTGAGATCAGCCGGCGAGTCCGAGCCCTGAACCAGCAGCGGGCGGCGGGCGGGCTGCCGGGGGTGCTCGTGCACACGGACGCCGCCCAGGCCTTGGGGAAGCGGCGCGTGGACGTGCGGGACCTGGGCGTGGACTTCCTGACCGTCGTGGGCCACAAGGTGCGTCCGTCCGCCTTCCTGCCCTCCTGCCGGGGAGACGCCTCGATGCCCGGGAGGCTCACCTGCGAGCAGAGCCCGCGGCCCCGCTCATCCTCCGTCACCGGTGCACCCGGCGCACATGCCGAGCGAGGCCCTGGGTCATGGTGATGGGCAGACCGCGGCCCCGCCCTCGGCAGCTCAGAGGAGAGCCCGGCAGAGCTAGGATGCCGAGGGCTGAGTGCCCACCGGGAATGCTGGGCAGGGCAGCTCATAGAGGGTAGGAGGGGAGGCCAGGCAAGGCCTTCGGGGGAGGGGGGAATGGGAGGGGGAGAGGCGGGGTCGGGGGAAGGATGGGGGGAGTGGAGGTCACAGGTGGGTTTAGCCTGGGAGTGAGTGAGCTCTGCAGCACGGAGAGTGTGTGCAGACCCCTCCTCAGCCCACTCACCCCCGCACCCAGGGACGGAAGATGCAGGGTTCAAGAATGATGGCTTCTCTAACTTGACTTAAACTGTGGCTCTGAGTGTGAGGCTGTGGTTTTCACAGCCCTCATCTCTAGGGTGTGCTGGGGAAATAGTTAACAGTGAAGACCCTTCTGAAGCTTTTGCTCATCTTTCCAGCAGCTGACTAGAAGCTGGATTATTTTTAGTAATTTCCCCTCAGCTGGTTCCCAAGGGAGTGAGGTGCTGGCCTGACATGGGGGCCCTTGAGATTTCTAGCTAATGTGGATTTGAGAGCATGGAGTCATCTGCAGGACAGCCCTTGGCCATCTCTCTCTCCAGCCCCTCTCCTTCACAGAGTCTCCCACGCGCCGTGCAGGTGCTCTGCTGCCCCCGAGCTGGGGGCCAGAGTCCAGCACCTGCCCCCACCCAAAGGCTTCTGTGACCCCTGCGTGTCTGCAGTGGGGATGGGTGGCCACCTGCGGGACCGGAGGAGGCGGGCCTGGACGTCATAGAGTATCTCTGTGGGCCTCTCAATACATATATGGAAAAGGTCCCCAGAAGGTTCTTGTTGAATAAATGACTGACTTTTCTTTCAGTTTTATGGCCCCAGGATTGGAGCACTTTATGTCCGAGGGCTTGGTGAACTCACCCCTCTGTACCCTATGCTGTTTGGAGGTGGACAAGAACGGAATTTCAGGCCAGGGTAAGGTAGAAGTTTAACGAGGTGTCTGGGCCGCTGGCTGTGTTGTCTGTATGTAGGGCAGTGGATCTCCCGTCTCTTGGAAGCACGGTGATAGCACAGCGCTGTCATCTCCACTGAGTCAGACGTGGCTCCACTGGCCGGTTCTACACTTGGGACTCACAGATCTGCAGTCTCGTTGGGGATGATTCAAAGCAGATGAAGGAAGTCTCTTTCAGCTGCTTCAAAGCATCCAGTTCCTTTTGTTATTTTGGCCCAGCCCACCAAAGAGGTGCCGCCGGAGCCCCCCAGCCAAGATGTGCTGCCCTTCTCTTGACTGTGGGGTGAGCACCTGGTTTCCTCTCTGAAAGCGCCTGTGTCCCCGTGACCTGCAGGGGTGTTTTAACCAGGCAATGAGGTGGCACCAGCACCACACATGTTGTCAGAAACTTGATAACAAGAGGAAGAAACAGACAACATGTGGTGAGTCCCCTAGGGTTTCTCTTGCTTCCTTTATTCCAGAATTAGAGCAGAAGAAGCCGGCAACTCAGAAACCACCAATAAGCGCTGATGAAAAATGCCCAAGAAAGCCCTCTCTCTCCAGCCAGTGGACCAGGGAAAGGAGAGCCTAGCAACACAGAGAACTTTTAGACAATACCTGCTTTTCTCCAGCCCGTTACCATGGTAAACTGCTGCCACCCCCACCTGTGCCACAAAGGAGAGTAGGGAGCCCAGACTTCACCCACACAGGCTGTGACAAGAGCCCTACGCCCCGCCTGTGTCAGACAGGGCCTAGTGAAGAGCCAGGACTTTTGCCCCACCACAGTCATGCACCCCACCAAGGTGTCAGTGGAGACCACGTGGGCACCCTGGGCTTCCACCCATACCCATCACTAACAAGGTGCGTTCTCCTCTTGGATGTTGACACGGGCCGAGGAGGGAACCTGGACGTCTGCCCCCGCTTGGCAGTAGTCAGTTGGCACACTCCTTCCAGAGGAAGGTCAAAAAAAGACAGCTAATACGGAAGGGTTAAGAAGCATCCAGATTCATAATGACATAGGGCTGTCCAGGTTTCAACTGAAAATCGTTCATCATACTGAGAACCAGAAAGATCTTAAATCAAAGAAAAAAGACGATCAAGAGATGCCAACACTGAGATGACAAAGATGTTAGAATTATCTGATAAGAGATTTTAAGGCAAACACAATAAAAATGCTTTAATGAGCAATTATGAACACCCTCGAAACAGAAGAAATAGAAAGTGTCAGCAAAGAAGAAGAAATGTAGAGAAGAACCAAACAAATTTTAGAACTAAAAACTACAGCATCTAAAGTGAAAAGCTCAGTGGACAGGCTCACCAGCAGAATGGGGCAACAGAGGAAAGAGTGAACTGAAAGAACAATAGAAGTAACCAATATAAAAAACAGGAAGTAGACTGGAAGAAGATTGAACAGAGCCTCCGGGGACCTGTGGGACTATAGCAAAAGATCTAACATTCATTTTGTTGAGGTCCTGGAGGGACAGGAGAAAGAGGGTGGGATGAAAAAGAACTTGAAGAAATAATGGCTGAAAACTTCCCAGATTTGGCAAGAGACATAAACCCACAGATTCAAGAAGCTGAACAAAACCCAAACAGGATAAACCAAAAGAAATCTACCCTAAGACATAAATAGTAAACTTCCATAAAAGAAAGACAAAGAAAAATCTTGAAAGCAGCCAGAGGAAAGAATAAATAACACCTTATCTGTAGGAAAAAAATAATTTGAATGACAGTAGATTACTCTTCTGAAGCCATGGAGGCCAGAGAAAGTATGCAAAAATTTTCAAGTGCTCAAAGAAAAGAACTGTCAAACCAAATTAAAAACACAGCAGAAATATCCTTCAGGAACGAAGAGGAAATCAAGACATTCTCAGATGAAAGAGAAAACTAACAGAATTTGTCACCAGAAAACCTATGCTAAAAATGACTAAAGAAGTTCTTTACACAGAAAGGAAACAGTAAAAGAAGGAACCTTGGAACATCAGAGAGAAAGAGCTTGGTAAACAAAAATATGGGTAAATAGGGGGCTTCCCTGGTGGCGCAGTGGTTGAGAGTCCGCCTGCCGATGCAGGGGATGCGGGTTCGTGCCCTGGTCCGGGAAGATCCCATATGCCGCGGAGCGGCTGGGCCCGTGAGCCATGGCCGTTGAGCCTGCGCGTCCGGAGCCTGTACTCCGCAACGGAAGAGGCCACAACAGTGAGAGGCCTGCGTACCACAAAAAAAAAAAAAAAAAAAAACGGTAAATAAAATAGACTTTCCTTCTCTTCAGTTTTCTAAATTATGTTTGATGGCCTAAGCAAAAATCATAGCACTGTCTGATGTGTTTCAAAATGTATGTGGAAGAAATATTTAAGATAATTATATTATGAATGGGGGAGGGTAAAGGGATGTAAAAGGAGGTAAGGTTCCTGTTCTTCACTTGAACTTCTGAAAACTGTTTAAGTAACCCACAGAAAGGTAGGAAAAAGAAAACAGAGAAAAAATAAAATGGAAGACTTAAGCCCGAACATCAACAATTACATTAAATGTAAATGGTATAAATATACCAATTAAAAGGCAGAGATTGGCAGAATAAAAATTTTAAAAACTGATCCAACTATATGCAGTCTATAAGAAACTTGCTTCAAATATAGCAAGAGGCAAGTTAAAAGTAAAGGTTGGAAAAAAGTGTATCACACTAACGTTAATCTAAGGAAAGCAGGAATGGCTATATAACATGAGATAAAGGAGACTCCAGAGCAAAGAAAATAGAAAATTACCGGGGATCGGGGAGGCAGGGGGAATTATATAATGATAAAAGGATCAGTCCACCAAGAAGACATAGCAATCCTAATGTGGATGCACTAAACAGTAGAGCTGAAAAGTATGTGAGGAATAAAAAAACCAAACTAAACTGAAAGGAAAAATAGACAGATCCACAATTATAGATGGAGACTTCAACACCCTTCCCTCAACAATGGATAGAACAACTAGACAAAAATTGGCTAAGGTGTAGAAGAACGCAATAACACCCATCAACCAACAGGATCTAATCAACCTGTTTGGAACACTCCACCCAACAACAGCAAAATACACATTCTTTTTTTTTTTTTTTTTTTTTTGGCAATACGCGGGCCTCTCACTGTTGTGGCCTCTCCCGTTGCAGAGCACAGGCTCTGGACACGCAGGCTCAGCGGCCATGGCTCACGGGCCCAGCCGCTCAGCGGCATGTAGGATCCTCCCGGACCAGGGCACGAACCCATGTCCCCTGCATCGGCAGGCGGACTCTCAACCACTGTGCCACCAGGGAAACCCGAAGAGTAGTTTTTCAGTTTGTTACATCAGTGTATGGGAACCACTGGTCTTCGGGGGTGTTCCTGTCCCCTCCTGCACAGCCCCCCTGAACACACACACTACGCCCCAAGTCTGTAGTAACAAAAGATTCATCCCATATTACAGTTGAGAGGCTTCAGCTGAAACGTCACCTGAAGGGAATGGAGTGGGGAGTGAGTTCCTCAGACCCTCACCTGGTTTGGCAGGGAGACCAAAGAGGGGGGCTCTGGGGCCTGCAGTCAGAGGAGGGCTTTCTCCTGGGTAGGAGGTGGGTCCAGGTAGAATTGTCACGTGGACACCCACTGTATGTTGCCCACAGTGGGCCACGTCTACTGTCCCTGGGCGATGACGAGGGTTCGGGGGCTGGCAGCTGCCCTTGTTTAGGAAAGATGTTGGTGTGACTTTATTTGAACACCTGACTTTCAGATAGACAGGATTCCTTCCAGGGATGTCTGTTAATCGCTTTGCATGGAAATAGGATTGAATCCTTTGTCTCTTACAGGACAGAGAACACCCCGATGATTGCCGGCCTTGGGAAGGTAAGCCTTGGTGACCTCGGACAGCTGAAGCCGTTGCGTTTTCCATCGATGTCTTCCTCCTGTGTTTCCGCCTCATTCTCACACCACTGCCACACTCACCACACTTCTGACACCAGATGTGCAGGGTTGGGGGTCCCCACCCAGCAATTCTGTGGCACCAGCTGAGTTTCCTACAATTCAATTCTGACACTGTCTACCCAGAGTTACTGTCAGAGCCCACAGGCTAAGGGCTCAGTTGTGGGCACCCACAACTTCAGATGCCAACTGCCACCTGCACTTCTGACCAACCAGCTGTGAATCAGAGGTTCCCATGGCCCCTCCTTGAGTTCAGTGTATTTGCTAGAACAGCTCACAGAACGCAGAGAAACTAGAGTACTGATTTATTATGAAAGGATATGATAAAGGGTACAGGTGAACCTCCAGAAGGAAGAGAAGTGTAGGGCAGGGGATGTGGGAAGGGGCTTCCACGCCCTCTCCAGGCACCAGCCTCCTAGCACCTCTGTGGTCAGCAACCTGGAAGCTCTCTGAACCCACACTGTTGAGGTTTCTGTGGAGGCTTTGATCAGTCATCAACTCCGTTTCCAGCCCCTCTCCCGTCTCTACAAAAATTCCAGGCTTCTAATCAGGACTCGGTGACCAGCCCCTATCCAGGAGCCCACCCGGGGTCGCCTCATTAGGGCAAAAGACACTGTCACCCAGGAAGTTCCAAGGGATTTAGGAGCTTGGCAGCAGGAAGCAGAGCCCAAGCCAGAATATTAGAATAAAGGCTGCTCCTCCTGCTTAGGAAATTCCAAGGGTCTCGGGAGCTCTGTGCCTGGTCCAGGGCGGAGGCCAGAGCGCGTATTTTCTACGATCTCACATCAGTTTCCCAGCAGCTTTAATAGGTATCCTGGCTTTAGGAGAGATCACGTTCATGATCCCAAGACACAGACCAACATAAGAGGAACCTTGAATGGTATTTATCAACCTGGAGATGTGCTGTTTAAGAAATGTGGAGTGGGTTTCATACGCTTAGCGTTTAAAAGGGAAGTATCTTTTCTCAAGTCTCTTCTAATATTAAAAGCAATGACGTCATCACCACAGGTTTGCTCCTCCCCTGGGTCCAGTTACCCCCCGCCCCCCGAGACGGTGACAGAGGGGCAGCTTCTTCAAGATCTTTCTGATGAGGATTAGATGGCGGCGCAGCAGCGGCAGGCCCCTCCGCTCCCTTCTGCAGCCGTGACCCTTTCCTCGCTCCTGGCTTGCACCTGTGCCCGGGCCCTCTGACCCTGCTGTCACTGGAGGGGTGGCACACCATTGTCGCCCCCTCCCCTTGCTCAGCCTGGCCCTTCTCGGTGTGGTCTGGCTCGGGGACACGCCCCCCCTCTCCCCAGGAGGTGTGTCCTGGCCCCCCTGGGGCGAGTCAAGGTCTCTATGCTGCCTTCCACCCCTTCCCCGTGTGCCGACTGAAGAAAGGCGCCCCCCTGCGGCCACCCCCTGCCCTGCACCCTCACAGTCTTCTGCCAGGGTGTTCCTCCCCCAGCCTTTAAAACCGGCCTCCCATGGTCCTCACTGCTCCAGCTTCTTCCCGGGTCCTCCGCCCCACAGAGCAGCCCGCACGCATTCTCACCCCCTACCCTTCTCCTGACACCTGCTCTGCTCCCCAGAAGCTGGTCGAGGAGGTCCCCATTTCGCCCTGTGACCTCCTGCAGCTGTGGGACCGCTTCTCCCCCCAGAGGTTCCTTCTCTGCCTCTTCACCCGTCAGCATCCTGGGTGCCTCCTCTCTCTCTCGCTGTGCTCACCCTGTCCCGTGGCTCTGATGCCAGCCTGTGCTCCGGTCTTGGACTTGACGTCTCAGGGCAGGTCCTGACCTGCTGGGAGGCCCACGTCCCACCCAGCAGGTCCTGACCTGCTGGGAGGCCCACGTCCCACCTGCTTCCTCAACGTGTCCTCTGAGCCCACGATGTGTCCTGCTCTCTCTCCTGCATCGTTGGCGTCTCTCCCCGTGGTGCCTCCTGCCACCCAGGCTCTCAGCTGAGAAATCTAGGAGGTGCCCTTGATCTGCCCTGTCCCGTCCCCCGCACCTGACGCAGCAGCCGGGCCTGTCTGTTCAGTCTCCACGAGAGGTCCAGGACCTGCCTCTTGTACTGACTCTAGGCCGGATCATCCCTGTCTTGTGTGTGGACGCCGCATCCACTCTCCACGTAGCATCCAGTTCTAACACACAAATCAGAGCAGCCCACCCCTTCCTCAAAATCCACGTGCGTCTGCCTTGTGTTTAGGCTCAGATCCCGCCTGTCCTGGGGCCTCTGGGGCGCTGTCCCCCTCGCTCACTCTGTTTCAGGAGCACTCGCCTTTCCCCCTGCAGGGCCTTTACCTGGATTGCCCTTCCCCGCTGCCCCGAGTTCCCGTCACGGCGCCCACCCGCCCGTCTGCCGTGGTCACCTCTTCCCTGGTATGTCTGTCCCTGGGATGGACGTGCCTTCAGGACTGGGATTGCCTTTGGTCACCGGCTAGGGACCCTGCAGCGCGTGGGGTATCCGGAAGCCTGAAAAAGTGAATTCCTGTTAACAAGTGAAGGGTACTCGGCACTTATCCCGGCCCCGGTCACACGGTCGGCGCGTACTGTGTATCCGTGAGGTTCCAGAGAGTGAGCAGTTTGAGGCCGTGTCACCGGTCTGCCTTCGGGGAGAATCACCTCTGCTGCTTAAAGCTGTCTTGCTCCCCTTGTTTCACCGTAACTGAGGGGCCCTCCTGTGTCCCTAGGCGGCTGAGCTGGTGGCAGAGAAGTGCGAGGCCTACGAAGCCCACATGCGGGCTGTGCGCGACTACCTGGAGGAGAGGCTGGCGGTGAGCGCGCGTGGCCCGGGGCTCCGGGGACAGTGAGCGCCCGTGGCCCGGGGCCCTGGGGACGGTGAGCGCCCGCGGCCCGGGGCTCCGGGGACAGTGAGCGCCCGGGGCCCGGGGCCCTGGGGACAGTGAGCGCCCGTGGCCCGGGGCTCTGGGGACGGCGGGGCCGAGGCTCTGGGGACAGTGAGCGCCCGCGGCCCGGGGCTCTGGGGACAGTGAGCACCTGTGGCCCGGAGCTCTGGGGACAGCGAGCGCCCGTGGCCCGGGGCTCTGGGGACAGCGAGCGCCCGTGGCCCGGAGCTCTGGGGACAGTGAGCGCCCGTGGCCCAGAGCTCTGGGGACAGCGAGCGCCTGTGGCCCGGGGCTCTGGGGACAGCGAGCGCCCGTGGCCCGGAGCTCTGGGGACAGTGAGCGCCCGTGGCCCAGAGCTCTGGGGACAGCGAGCGCCTGTGGCCCGGGGCTCTGGGGACAGCGAGCGCCCGTGGCCCGGAGCTCTGGGGACAGTGAGCGCCCGTGGCCCAGAGCTCTGGGGACAGTGAGCGCCCGTGGCCCGGGGCTCTGGGGACAGCGAGCGCCCGTGGCCCGGGGCTCTGGGGACAGTGAGCGCCCGTGGCCCGGAGCTCTGGGGACAGTGAGCGCCCGTGGCCCGGAGCTCTGGGGACAGTGAGCGCCCGTGGCCCGGAGCTCTGGGGACGGTGGGGCCGAGACCTCCAAGGCGGGCTCCAGACCAGGCGACTTTCTCAGACACGTGACAGAAATACCAGAGGCGGAATATCTCAGGGTTGTGTGAAGATGATCCAAATGTATTCAGAAGTTTCTTCTCCCAGTTAACTTTGCTCGCCATAGCCAGTCTCCCTGACTATTATCAGTAGATGCTTATCAGTAAGATAATCATTCTGTGTGTTGAGGGTGAGGTTTTTTTTTTTTTCCTGCCACACCATGTGGCTTCCGAGATCTTAGTTCCCCAACCAGGGATTGGACCCAGGCCCTCAGCAGTGAGAGTGCAGAGCCCTAACCACCGGACCGCCAGGGAATTCCCGAGAGTGAGGTTTTGTTTTCCAGAAAGTCTGAAGTTCAAGCAGTTGGGGGGAGGGGGCTTCGAAGATGTTACTGCACATATTCTGTTCATTTTCCAGGCTGAGTTTGGTGAGCGAGTCCATCTGAACAGCCAGTTTCCAGGCACTGAGCGACTCCCCAACACCTGTAACTTCTCCATCCAGGGACCCCGGCTGCAAGGTGACGACTGCCCCCAGCTCTCCCTGGCTGGGGGCTGGGCTGGGCTGGGCACAGCTTGAGCTGTGGGGAGGCGTGGGCACTGGCCGAGGGCAGGGTCACCCCACCAGGCACTGTCCTGTGGTGGTGGGGCTCTGGGCACAGCTGCTGATCTGCTCCAGGTGCTAAGGCTCTCTCTGGACACAGCACAGCGGCGCTCAGCTCTCACAGGGTCCTAGCCCCGCCCCAAAGATGTGAGGGATGGAGATAAAGTGAACTGAATTTTAGGCTAGTTGGTCCATCTTTGTCTGCAATTTTTACAAAACATTTTATGAGGGTCAGGAAAGTAGAGGCAACCAAGTGAAAACTGGCCCAGAGTCAGGCTGAAGTGCAGATCTGGGGGCTTCATTAGTTCCCACGGTCTCTGCCTCCCAGCTGGAAAAGTTAGGGTTCGGGTTAGGATTAGCCTTAGGGCGACTCGTATCCCAGACGCTTAGGACTTGGCTGCCCAGAGTCCCTGAGGCTTGAGTCCTGGGTGTAGAGCATCCTGTTTGTCTGGGAGGAGATTATGGTGGCCCCGAGAGCACGGGAGAGCCGACCTGAAGGGCAGTTTTCACCTCTTAGAAGAAGAGGTCGTTGCCTCCTGGTCACTCTGAGAAACAGGGCAGCGTGTTTGGACCACGAAGAAACCCTGGGGCGGCCGTCACCGGGTCTGGAGTGCATCCTCCTTGGGAAGGAAGCACACGGCTAACTCTCCAGGTCTCCCTGCTGTGGGAAGGGAAGTTCCTCCCTCTAGTGTCTTCCCCCCTTCTTCTGGGGGCAGACTTTATATTCTGTGATGACCTGTGTTAATTTAAATGAGACAGGCTGTTCGTTTTAATTAAATCACAGTCGTCGGTGTTGGGGGTTTTGTTTGTTTATGTTTTTGGGTTTTTTTGGCTGCGCCACGTGGCTTGTGGGATTTTTAGTTCCCTGACCAGGGATCGAACCTGGGTCCTCGGCAGTAAGAGGGTAGAGTCGTACCCACTGGACCGCCAGGGAATTCTCATCATTGTATTTTTTTAAATCTCTGTGCCTGTGAAGGAAGAGGGAAGTACCTTCTAGCTTAACACAGACAAGCTCCCAGTGTCTCTCCCTTCAGAAAACGGAGACGTCAAGTTAGACATTATTACCAGGACAGCACGTTATTCGGTAAGGCAGCTCGTCAGGATTCTGCGAGTCCTGCCAGGCAGCTGGTGGTACCACATTCTCAAGGCCAGTCTTATGAGGCCGAAGAGTGTCTGCTTTTCTGCAGCCAAGGGGCAGAGGAAGCGCTTCCTCTGGGACCTGCTGTGGTTTCTCTCACCTGCCGTCAGAGGGACCTGTGCCCTGGGATTCCGTCAGGTGGTACGAGGGAGGGAGCGTCCAAACTTGCAGCAGGGAAGAGAGGCAGCCCCCGCCTGGACTCCACCTCAGGGGCCCTGTGCTCTGTCTCCTAGGCCACTTGGTGCTGGCCCAGTGCAGGACGCTGCTGGCCAGCCTGGGGGCTGCGTGCCACTCGGACCACGGAGACCGGTGAGTGCTCTCCACGTACTTGGCCACGGCATCCAGGGCGCATCGGGGCTCTAGGTTTGGGCAGCTCTGCAGCCTAGCAGGGGCGTGGACAGTGACCAGACGGTGCAGGCCCTCGGGAGGAGCGAGTGGGAGCTGCAGCCGTCAGGGGCCTCGGGCTGGACCGGGAGACGGGCAGCAGGGCTCCGCGTGAGGTGGGGAGCGGGGAGGAGGGGCGGGCTGGTGCAGCAGGGCCGGGCTGCGGGCGCCCACTTCAGCCTCGAGAAAACCGGGAGCTGTGACCAGATTTGGGTTCAGATCACGCCCCCTGCCAGGAGCGGGCGGAAGCGGGAGGGGAGGGTGGAGCCTCGGGCCTGGGCATCGGGAGCAGCCCTGCTGGAGGAAGAGAAGGGGGTTCGGTTTCTTGGGGGGCCCTGCAGGTGGGAGTAGAGCTGGATGCGGCCACCTGGGCTCTGGAGAGAGCGGAGCTGTGGTCGTGATGAGCAACAGGCCTCTGTTCGAGGCCAGGGCACCGGGACCAAACTCAGCACTGACTTGGGCGGGCCGCAGCCTCCAGGGTCTGCAGGAGGCCGTCCCTCTGCCTCGCGTGTGGCTCAGCATCCCCTCCAGGAACCGAGCCCGCTAGCTCCTTGGAGACGGGAGTTGCCACAGTACCCCGGGCTCCGGCTCTCGGGTGCAGGGGCCAGCGGCCGCCTCTGTGCTCCCGGGGTCGGGGCCTGTGCCAGGGCAGGCCCGGCTGGAGAGCAGGGAGGCTTTGAGCCGGCCCTTGGTGACGGTGGGCCAAAGAGTGTGCGTGGCCAGTGGGGAGCTGGCCAAGGACACGCGGCAGCCCGGGAGAGCCCGTGTCCTGACGGCTGGCCCATCTCCCCGCCCCACAGGCCATCCCCGGTGCTGCTGAGCTGCGGTGTCCCCTTGGACCTGGCCAGGAACGCCATCCGGCTCAGTGTGGGCCGCGGCACCACCCGGGCCGAAGTGGACCTCGTCGTGCAGGACCTGAAGCAGGCGGTGGCCCGGCTGGAGGGCCAGGCCTAGTGCCCAGGGCAGTGCCAGAAGGAGTCTTCCTCTTGTCCCAGAGCGTGTGGGCTCCGGGCTCCCTCCCGTCCCTTGGTCAGTGAGGGAGCGGGTCTGCTGGGCCCACAGACGCCACCGGTGCTGAGGGGCCCAGGACAAGATGCCCTCGTGGGACCGTCCCTGTCACTGCTGCCCAGTGGCACCAGTTGGATTAGAAACTCTTTAGCCGCGTCCACCCTCCCCTCTGGGAAGCGGGGCGGGCTTGTTGTAAGCATGCCCTTCCTGGAAGGTGGCATTTTTATCCGAAAGGTAAAATCCTAGTATTTATAATTGATTGTCAGCTGCTCTCATGGAAATAGGAGACCTGGTTTTTGGCTGCTCTCCTGGCCTCTGTGCACCTGTTGGCTGAGAGGTCGGTCCCTCCTCACCCTCATGGCCCTTCTCAAGCCCTTTCCAGAGGGTGGGGGCCCCTGTGGTCAGGCCCCTCCCCGCTGGGCGTCCCCCCGCTTCCGGGCCCGCCCATCCTCCTGATCACTTGCTGGTCACTCGGGCCATCGACCACTGGGCGCCCTCTCTCCCAGTCCGCAGGCCCCTCCCGTCCCTTCCATTCGATCATTTGCTCAGGGTTTCAGCTCAGCCTTCAGAGTCACGGGCGGCAGCGCCTGCGTGATGCTGGCTCATTCCCAAGGCGGAAAATCGTTCATCCCTCGCTCAGCTCCCATCTCAGTTGTATTTGCGGGAGGATTCTTTGATCTTCACAGTGGCATTGTGGTGTCTGATTCACATCAAATGTCATGTCTATGGAGACATTTACATAGGAGTGGGTTTTTTTAATTGAATAACACTTGTAATGTGCGGTTGAAAGGTGCAAGGAACTTCGTGATGGCTCTGAGGAAAACCGTCAGAAATTAGATGAACTAATAAAAGCTTCCAATGCTTGTTTTGGACATTTTGTGGTTCTTCTAGTGGGTTCTTCTTGGGGGCACAGTGTGACTGTGCCGGCAGTGGGGTGGGGTCAGACCCACTGCTCACTGCATAATCATGCCTTAGCTTCAGGAACTCGGCTTGCGACTGTGTCTCTGGGAGCTCTAGAAAGTAGGTCCCCAACATGCAGCATCCTGCTTCCGCCAGGCAGAGGCTGTGGTGTCCTGATTCCCCCAGCAAAGAACTATGGGTGTCCAGCCCCACGGAAGAGAACAGTCTGGAAAAAGATGCTTGGCAGCTCTGAAAAATGCACTCGGGACCTTTAGCTGCAGCGCCAGAGACTCTCGGTCAGGGCCCTGTGCCCGTCACCGGCCCTGGGGAGCAGCTGCTGTCCAGAGGTTCACGGAGCCTCCAAGGCCAGCTGAGGCCAGGATCCAGCATAGATTTCCCAGGGGCCAGGAAGGCCCCCAGCTCCCGGTGGATGACAACATGTCCCAAACACTTAAGGTCCCCAGAAAGGGCTCCACTTGGATGGGTCTGCCCTCCTGTGAGAAGGGTCTCCCAGGTGGCCTCCCATGGCCCAGCACAGCCCTCAGGGCGGCTGCCTACCGCTTTCTGGAAAGGACACTGCCACTGTGAACACCTGCTCGACGCGGGAAGTCCATCCCAGCCCTCGCTCCACGGGAGGAGGAGGCGTGGGCCAGCACAGGGCAGTGCCCCCCGGGCCAGCGCCCACCCCCAACCCAAACCCGGTGTGGGCCCTTCCCCTGCGCCCTCTGCCCACCGCAGCTCCGGGCGCCGCGGGAGCGGCTGGGGCTGGGCTGCGGAGGCCCGGTCCCCAAGGCCTGTCCCCCCACCCCCTGCCGCCTCCCATCTGCCCTCTGCGCCGCTTATCAGGTAACCGGAGCCGGGAGCTGCGTCCACGCCTGAAACAGGAAGCCCGGGCCTGTGCGCGAGTTGAGGAGAGCCGGCTGGGTGGATGGAGGAGCAGCGGGCGCTCGCGGCCGCCAAGGATGGGGACCTGGCCACCCTGGAGCGGCTGCTGGAGGCGGGTGCCCTGGGCCCGGGGGTCACCGACGCCCTGGGGGCTGGCCTGGTGCACCACGCCACCCGGGCCGGCCACCTGGCCTGCGTCAAGTTCCTGGTTCTGCGGGCCCAGCTACCCGGCAACCAGCGGGCCCATAACGGGGCCACACCGGTGCATGACGCCGCCGCCACCGGTAGCCTGGCCGAAATGTGCTGGCTGGTGCGCGAAGGGGGCTGCGGTCTGCAGGTGAGCCGAGCGGGCACGGTGGCCGCGGGGGGACCCGTGTCCATGGGGATGGAGGGAGGCGTGAGCCGAGAGCCGGATCCGGAGCCCTCGGCCTCCCCTGGGCACCTCGGCCCTGGGCTGTTCCTCTCGGGGAGTCACCACGAGGGCCCCACGGCACAGTCAATGGCGTCTGTCTCTGCCCAACATCCCTCCGCCCCCAAAGTGGGCAACTCCTAAACCCCCTCGCGTCCCCCAGCGCCCAGCACAGAGTGGCCATCCTTGTTCTTCCTCCCCACGTCCCACCCAGGGGCGCCCGGCCTTGCCAGTGGTGATCTCACGGAGCCCTTATCAGGCCTGATCCGTGGGCCTGTTTCCGAAGGGTCTAGAAAAGGGTCCTTACGAAGAGAAGCAAGGTGGGCACTCGGGCTCGGGAGCTGTGGGCACCGGCCTGGACGCCCGGGGGCCCCGGTGGGTGACAGCACAGGCGCAGCTGTGGGGGGCAGTGGGACGAGAACCTTGATGTGAAGAGAAGAGTCTCGGGGCCCGCCTCTCCCTTCTCCTGCCGCCCGGTGGGTGCTCCGTGTGGGGGTGAAGGACCACGGGAGGTCGGTGAGCCAGCTCTGACGGTGTAAGGACGTCCTCCCAGAGGCTGGAGTCGGGGGGTAGGCATCACCGTGACCCGCTCGGTCCGGGACGGGGAGGACTCGGCGGTCACAGCCTGAGCGTCCCAACAGCCTCCAGGCCGTCGTCCTCATCCTCAGCGGCTCTTCGCACAACCCCGGGGGCGGGAGCGGGGCCACCTCTGTGCCTGGGAGAACGCCCAGGTCTGCCAGAGGCCCACGGTGGATAGGGTCCCCGGCAAGAGGACTCGGGGGCCGGCGGGTGGGCGCTCAGTGGGGGTGGGGCAGAGGCCCAGAGACGCCGCAGCCCTGGACACGGGGCAGGCCACCGGCCGGCGCGGGCGCAGCGGGGCGAGCGGAAGCCGCTCTGACTGCGAGCAGAGAAGGGGAGGGAGCTCGGATGGTCAGGATCAGGGACTTGGACCCAGAAGGCCTGGACTTGATCCTGGCCCTGCCGCCGACCTCTCAGTCCAAGAGACCTCCCTCCGCACGCCCCGCGATGGAGCACGCCGGACGGAGGGGCGGGGCGGAAGCTCTCCGCCGGGGTCCCGGGCGCTGTGGTGCCGGGCGGCTGGCCCTGGCCGCACTGGTGCTGCCGGGCAGGGCTGGGTCGGGGCCCGCCGCCCGCTCACCGCCCCGTCCGTGCCTCCGTAGGACCGAGACTCCTCGGGCGTCTCCCCGCTGCACCTGGCCGCCCGCTTCGGACACCCGGTGCTGGTGGAGTGGCTGCTGCGAGAGGGCCACGCAGCCACGCTGGAGACGCTGGAGGGGGCCTTGCCGCTGCACCACGCCGCCGTCAGCGGGGACCTGACCTGCCTGAAGCTCCTGACGGCCGCCCACGGCAGGTGAGGAGCCGCAGCGTCGCCTGTTGGGCAGTCCGGGGGGTGCAGGTGCTGGGGAGGCCGCACCGAGGCGGCGGAGGAGGAGGGGCTGCCGCCTTGGAGGCGGGCCTTGGGGGAGGGGAGTGTGGAGGGACAAGTCTGTGGCCAAGGCGCGGGCGGAGAGCGCGGGGGGTGAGGCTCGGAACGTGGAGGGGGCAGTGAGAACGGCGAGGAAGCTGCTACAGCAGTCAGAGCAGGAGGCGCTCTATATGCTCAGGCAGCTCCCGGCCCTGCCTGGGGGCGTCTCAGGGCCCGGCTTCCCCTGGCTGGGAAGGTGGCCCCCTCAAGCCACCCGAAGGGAGCAGAGGCTGTGCAGTGGACTTGGGGGCCCCTTCAGGTCGGCCTGAATTCTCTCTCCACACTGTCCTGTTCCTGACACTGTGAACCCCTGTCCCACCGCCTGGAGTTGGTGGATGGCGAGGCGGGGGCAGCGGGCAGCGGGACTCCCCTTCCCCATCATGGGCACCGCTGTGGCCCTTGCGCCCCACAAAAGATACCCTGGGCACAAAACGGGCCATCTAGGGTGCCGTGCACGTGGCCTGCCCCCCACCGTCTGTTCTCAGGGCTACTGCCCTGGCTGGGGGTGGGACTCCGTGTCCGCCCCACACCTGACCTGGCCTTTGTCCCCCGAACCCGCCTGCCTCTGTAACCACACGCCTTCTCCTCTGCGGGGCCTCTTGTTGGCCGGCTGGCTGTCCTGGCCACCCCACGGTTGCTCCTGGACGAGGCCGGACAGCTCAGCTGTGGAACAGTGTTCCTGTCCCTGGGCCTTCCCATCCCGACCCCTCGGCAAAGGCCTTCGGGACTCGCCTCTGCGGATCTTCCCCAGAGCGTCCACACCAGCTGCCCCGGGCCCGGCCGGCCACAGAGTGTCTCTTAGACCGGCAGTTTTAGAAGCAGCTTCTGTCATTTGAAAAGTGGAAGATTTCACATTAAAGCACACACAAGCACACGGGAAGGTCCCCCGCCCCAGGGCCCACATTCCCACCGGCACCGACCACAGGACCTAGAAGTGAAGTCTTTGTCAACAGGGCGTGGGTCCGGTTTGGGGAGGGGCTGCCCTGGGGACCAAGAACTCTCCTGGGCCTGCAGCACCATAGAGGCAAAGCCGGATGCAGGAAATCTGACGACCCTGCCCCAGTCCATCCACATGGGGGCCTGGAATTCGGATGCCAGGGCTGGGCACCACAGAAGGGCTACTGCCCTGCTCACTGGCCCCTTGTACAGAGCAGGCCCCCAGCTCTGGAGGTTCCCTGACCCGTCCACTGCAGGTCCTGCTGGGCTAGTCACCCCCTAAGAAGCGCCCTCTGCCGGCCAACCCCTGGCGGCGCGCACATCTTGATGGGGAGGGGGTGGGGGAGGGGAAGCTGGATTCCGGCGGCCCGTGCCCACCTCACCCCCGCCCCGACCCCGTGCCCTTGCGCCGTGCGCAACCTGTGCAACGCTACAGGTGGCCGGCTGGGCCCCTCACCTCAGCCGGGAAGCGGGGTGGCTGCAACAGCTCAGCCAGGTGCCGGGACGCCCCTCCCCGATCTGGGCCCTTGGCTGGAGCGGCTCCCCGGGACCCCCGGGCCGAGCGCCCTCTGAGCCCCGCCCTCCCCCATAGCGGCGTGAACCGGCGGACGCGCAGCGGCGCCTCCCCGCTCTACCTGGCCTGCCAGGAGGGCCACCTGCACCTGGCCCAGTTCCTGGTGAAGGACTGCGGCGCCGACGTACACCTGCGCGCCCTCGACGGCATGAGCGCCCTGCACGCCGCGGCTGCCCGCGGCCACTACTCGCTCGTCGTCTGGCTGGTAAGGGGCCGCCGTGGGCGCGGGCAGGGGAAGGCCGGGAAAGCTGGCAACTCGCTTGCAGAACCGCCTTCGAGCGAGTGGCTCCCGGCTGGGGTGGGCGCGGCACACCCAAACTGGGTCTCAGTTTGCCCGCAGGAAGTCCGAGGACCCACACGGTGGTTGGGGGAGCAGATGGGCCAGCCCATGGCTCAGAGCACCCACATGCCAGGCCCAGTGTCGGCCCCGCGGTGCAGCCCGGAGCCCACAGCTTTGACTGGAGGTGGCTGCGGACTGAAAGTCAGCCCCTGCAGGACCGTGGGCGTGTGCAGGGCCCCCTGGGGCCTCTCCTGCCCCTCCCCCAGGAGTCCTCAGCATCGGTGGCATCCAGATGCTCTGTCTCTGGCACAGGCAGTGCCTGGCCCTGGCCATTTGGAGCCCAGGGCCAGACCCCTCCCCTCTTGCCCGCTGGGCCCGTGGAAGGGTCACCCAGACCTCTTTCCAGAAGGAACACAGAGTGACCCAGCTTGGGGAGGATGCCTTCCGCCAACACTTCTTCCAGGGCTGAGGACTTCCTGGCTCCGCCACCAAAACCCTGGCCTGGGAGCTCTGAGGGTCCATTACAGAGACCTGGCCAAGTCTCAGAGTGGAGAGGTCTCTCTGGGGAGGGGCAGAACTGAGGCTGGGCAGGAGGTGGCTGGGCAGGGGGTGGTTCCTGGTGGAGCGGGGGCCCAGCTCATCACAGTTGGGAGAGCCCGTGGGGTGGCGTGAGGTGGAAAGGCAGACCAAGGCCCCGGGAGGACCTGGGCTCTTTCCTGGGGCACTGGGGAGCCGCTGAAGGGCTGCGAGCTGGGAGCGCCAGGGTCTGCTGGCATCTCTGAAGGTCACGCAGGTCACTGGTGGAGAAGGGAGAGGCCTTCCTCACTCAGAACCTCCCTCCCTTCGCATGGGGCCTGCTTTTCCAGCCCTCCCTCCAGCAGGCCGGCCTCCCTGCCCCAGGGCCTTTGCACGTGCTGCACCTTCTGCCTGGTGACAGCTCCCCAGGTGTGCCTCCCCCCTACTGCATCCCCTGTCCACCTGTGTAGGATGGCAGCCACCTGGCCCAGCTCCCCGTCCTGCTCTGCTGCTGTCTGTCCTGCACCAACACTGATAAACGTTGTGTTTGCCTTCGTCTTGGTGGTTGTCTGTTCCCACCCCAGGCTGTAAGTTCCAGACGCTCCAGGAAGCAGTGGCGCAGCCCTGCTGCTGCATTCCCTGTGCCTGGCACATAGTAAGGGCTCCAGAGATGTTTGATGAGTGAGTGAAGGAGGGAAGGAATCTGGCCTCCAGCCACTCACCTTGGCCTCAGAGGCCGCCAGCAGTTGCCTCCAGCCTCCCTTCGCTGCTGGATCTCCCAGGCTGGCCTCAGCCCCTCAGGCAGCCGCACCTTCGTACAGGCTGCGTCCCCTCCCAGGGCCCCTTGCTGCAGCCCCTCCTACACGGCCAGCTCCTCTCACAGGAGAAAGCTCTGCGGCTCCTGCTGCACTAACTTTCCCGTCTTCGGCCCCGCCCGGGCCGCTGGGTGGAGTTGTCCTTATGTCCCCTCACTGTAGTTCATATCTTGGCCTCCCAGAAATGTGCCTGTCCCCAGACCTGGACTCCTCGCCCTGCGGGAGCCTGAGTCCTGGTCATCTCTGGCCGCAGGGCCACAATCGCAGGTGCTCAGCACACGGTGTGGGAGTGAGCCAGTGGGCTGTGCAGGGCGAGGAGAAGGAGCTCGGAGCAGCGGGGGTGCCCAGGAGCAGGGGGAGGGTGGGCAGGAGGGAAGAATGTCCACCGAGCCCCATGGAGCCCCACAGGGGCTCATCCCGCGAGAAACAGCTGGGGCCACGGGGTCCCAGGGCCAGAAAGGCTTTTCCAGATGTGAATCCCCAGCCCCGCCTCCTGCAGGGTGGACGGAGAGGGGAGGGGGCGGCGTCCAGCCTGGCTCACCCACTCAGCGCTGGGCGCCCCCTCCCTTTGGGGAGCTGGCCGAGGGGAGGGTCTCTGTTCCCGGCTCACTGGCCTTTTTCTAACAGACACGTTTGGCTGTTGGGTCAGCCAGCGTTTGGCTGCAGTGACCAGTGCACTGAGCCACTGAAAGGTTGTCCCTCCCACGTAGAGGCCGTTGACGCTGGGTCACATCTCTGCTGTTCTCCCAGCCTCTCCCTCATGGTGAGAGTTGGCCGCATTCAAGGCAGGAAGAGGGAGAAAAGGGGGTGACGCCACACCCACCAGCCCCTTCTATCAGGAAGGCAGAAGAAGAGCCCCTGACGTCTCACTGTCACATGGCTGCCCCGCTGCACGCAGTCCATTGCGTGCCCACGGGCCTGGCCGGGTGCCGTGGACCAGAGCCCACTGGTGCCCTCACAGAGGGGCAGCTGAGGGCCTGCGAGGAGGGCCGGCCGGAAGTCACTGATGTGGCTGCCAGCAGGACGGGGCGCAAGCCGCAGGGTGACCACGCTTGGGTCCACCATGAGGAAGCCTGCTCAGGACCCGCCTCCCAGCACCCCTGCATCTTTGTGCTGGAGACGTGATAGGGTACAAACAGGCCTGGTGCCAGGATGTCCTTTCTCTCCCTCCCTCCCTCCCTTCATCAGCAAACATCTGCTTACTGTCCCTTAGGTGCCGCCCAAAGGCATTTCTTTATTTGATGTGTGAAACCAGCCCCTGGGGGTGTTCAGCTTACGGTCAGGGCTGGGGCAGATTTGGGGACCGTGGAGTCTCCCAGCAAAATCACCGAGCTCACTTCCTCCCATGCTGCCCGGGACGCGCCAAGAGGAGCCAGCTCTGTCCCAGGGCTTCCTGCCCCGAGGTAGGAGTGGTCACCCCCGTCCAGCCTCAGCTGGCCCATCTCCCCTCCTCGTCCCTCAGGTCACCTTCACGGACATCGGCCTGACGGCGCGGGATAACGAGGGGGCCACCGTCCTCCACTTTGCCGCTCGAGGCGGCCACACGCCCATTCTAGACAGGCTCCTGCTGATGGGCGCCCCCGTCATGAGAGACTCCTGGGGTGGGACCCCTCTCCATGACGCAGCGGAGAGCGGGCAAATGGAGGTGAGGCAGGGGCCGGGGGAGGGTGCGCGGGGGGGCTGGGGGGCCTCCGAGAGCCAGCAGTCCTGGAAGGCTTCCTATGAATAAGTCATTTAACCCTCACCACAGCCCTGTAGAATAGATGTGATTAGTCCCCTTTTACAGACAGGTAAACTGAGGCTCAGAGGGCCAGTCACTTGCCCAGGATCCAGGCTCTGACCCAGCGGGGAACAAAATCCGTGCTCTCGGCCCCTCCCTTTGCACAGAGGCTCCCCAGGTTCCCGCTCAGGGAGCGGTCTTCCTGCCGGTCCTCCCCGGAGGGCCTTTCAGCTGCTGGCCCCCTGATGTGAGCAGCCTGGGAGCAGAGCCCTGGCGGGTTCGCTATGATCCAGATAGACCTTAGGGGCTCCTGTGGGCCAGTTCCCAGGAAACAGCATCCAGAAATCCAGAGTAGGCAGGGATGGTGTTCAAATATTTACGGTCCGACGCTGGGAATAGATCTGGCCATCAGCCACTGGCCCCGCACCGGCATCACCTGCCCACTGACCTCCTGTAAAGGCAGGGCTGCATCTGAGGGGAGCGCGCAGGCTGACTCTTCCACTGCCCCACCCAGCAGGGCTCCGAAGTGAGTCAGCTCATCCCATGCCGGCTCCCGGGCTTTCCCGTGTCATTCCCACAGTGCCCGGGGATGCCTGCTGCATCTGCCGTCGTGAGCAACATGCTCCTGGCCCAGGAAAGCCCAGTCCCGGGGGAGGGCTTTACTGAGGTGCAACCGGGTATCCCCTTTGGGCCTACATTCTGGACAGCTGTTTCCAGCTGGAACCCAAAGTGTCCCTGGGGCCCAGCCTGGGCAGCGTTGTGTAAATGCAGCCCAGGGCGGCCACCAAGAGTCATGGGAAGGCGCAGGGTCCTTCTGAAGAGTCAGAAAGAGGCCCAGTCCAGCTCATGGCAGTGCTGCTGAAATTGTCTGCCTCTGACTCTCAGGAGTCCTGGGGCCCCTCCTGCTCTCCACCCTCCACCCCTCCACCCCTCCACCCCTCCACCCCTCCACCCCACCACCCCTCCACCCCTCCACCCCTCCACCCCACTACCCCTCCACCCCTCCACCCCTCCACCCCTCCACCCCACCACCCCACCACCCCTCCACCCCTCCACCCCTCCACCCCTCCACCCCTCCACCCCACCACCCCTCCACCCCTCCACCCCTCCACCCCTCCACCCCAGCCCCCCTCCACCCCTCCACCCCTCCACCCCTCCACCCCACCACCCCTCCACCCCTCCACCCCAACCCCCCTCCACCCCACCACCCCTCCACCCCACCACCCCTCCACCCCTCCACCCCCCCACCCCTCCACCCCCCCACCCCTCCACCCCAGCCCCCCTCCACCCCACCACCCCTCCACCCCACCACCCCTCCACCCCACCACCCCTCCACCCCTCCACCCCTCCACCCCACCACCCCTCCACCCCTCCACCCCTCCACCCCAGCCCCCCTCCACCCCAGCCCCCCTCCACCCCTCCACCCCTCCACCCCTCCACCCCAGCCCCCCTCCACCCCAGCCCCCCTCCACCCCACCACCTCTCCACC
The DNA here is from genome assembly GCF_937001465.1 of Orcinus orca. NCBI lineage: Eukaryota > Metazoa > Chordata > Mammalia > Artiodactyla > Delphinidae > Orcinus > Orcinus orca. Next base: position 117,930,897 of record NC_064565.1, read on the forward strand.
CCTCCACCCCTCCACCCCACCACCCCTCCACCCCTCCACCCCTCCACCCCAGCCCCCCTCCACCCCACCACCCCTCCACCCCTCCACCCCAGCCCCCCTCCTCTCACCCCTGCAAGCCACCACTCAGCCCTCCCTGGCTCAATGCCCCCAATCCGCCCCTATCTAGAGGGAGGGGAAGGGCAGGCGTGAACCTCAGTCCGGGCCAGGCCAGTCCTCAGAGAAGAGGAAGAGCCTGCAGTTACCCCTACAGTCATCCCTTTTGTCCTGGACACGAGAGAAGAAGCTGAGCAGGTGACAGGTTGGGAGGCGGGGAGGGCGGTCCCCGCTGGCGGTTGGTGGCCTGAAGAGCCCTGAGCCGTTGCAGCGAGGCTCAGGCAGCCGCCCGTCTCCCAGCCTCCGGCTCCGTAATCAGGAGGGTGGCTGGAGCAGCGCTCTAAAAACTCTATTTTTAAGCAGCAGCATCTTTTTCAAGTGAAATAGTCTATAGGAGCCCGAGAAGCTCACCGATAAGCCAAGAGACCACCACCTCCCACCCTCCCTTAATGCGAACATAAAATAGCTCAGGCCTCAAGGCTGAGAACTGCTTTCCTTTTCAATCTGTTACGACAACTCTAAACACACAAGAGCAGAGCCTCCTGCCTCAGCTCATTGGCCTCTCTTGGCCACTCCCTCCACCGCACTATTATTTTACAGCAAGTCAGAGAAGGCACACCTTTTTATCCATAAATACTTCAGTGGACTCTTCTCCAGGAGGCGAAGACTCCCTTTGTTTCTTATCACAGCCTCAAACCATTATCACGCCTAAAAATAATTCATGATCATTTCTTTTATTTATTTATTTTTTTTAGACTACTTTTACAAATTAATTAATTAATTAAATTTTTTGGCCTGCGTTGGGTCTTCGTTGCTGCGCACGGGCTTTCTCTAGTTGCGGCGAGAGGGGGATATTCTTCGTTGCGGTGCGTGGGCTTCTCACTGCGGTGGCTTCTCGTTGTGGAGCACGGGCTCTAGGCACGTGGGCTTCAGTAGTTGCAGCATGTGGGCTCAGTAGTTGTGGCTTGTGGGCTCTAGAGCGCAGGGCCAGTAGTTGTGGCACACGGGCTTAGCTGCTCCGTGGCATGTGAGATCTTCCCAGACCAGGGCTCGAACCCGTGTCCCCTGCATTGGCAGGCGGATTCCTAACCGCTGCGCCACCAGGGAAGCCCCCAATAATATCTTAATATCATCTAATATCCAGTCTGTCTAGTAGCCATCTAATATCCATTTCCCTGCTTGTGCTGTAATCAGGAGCAAAGCAAAGTCCACACATTATTGATTTGTCTGTTGGGTCTTAATCTGTTAGCAATTCCAGAAATATATTCATCCAGGAAATATAGGATAATGCTTCATTCCCACCCCACGCCACACCCCATTTTAAGATAAATTCTATTTTATTTTATTATTATTATTATTATTATTTTTCGGTACACGGACCTCTCACTGTTGTGGCCTCTGCCGTTGCAGAGCACAGGCTCTGGACGCACAGGCTCAGCGGCCATGGCTCACGGGCCCAGCCGCTCCGCGGCATGTGGGATCTTCCCGGACCGGGGCACGAACCCGTATCCCCTGCATCGGCAGACAGACTCTCAACCACTGTGCCACCAGGGAAGCCCCAATAAATTCTATTTTAGAATAATTTGGAAGAGTTTTAGATTTGTAGAAAAATTGAGACACTAGTACAGACAGTTCTCACAGAGTTCACATCCATTTCCCCCTATTATTAACAATTTACATTAGCATGGTACGTTTGTCACAATTAATGTACCAAAATTGATACAGTATTACTAACCGAAGTCCATACTTCATTCAGGTTTCCTTACTTTTCACCTGAGGTACTTTTCCTGTTCCGGGATCCCTTCCATGACACCACGTGACATTTCATCATCTTGTCTCCTTAGGCTCCCCCGAGCTGTGACAGTTCCCCCCCTACCCTTTCAAAACAAAACTTCAGAATCATGAGCTGGTGCCCTAGCACCCCCGGTGGGGGATGATGGCAGTTTAGTGTGTGTTTTGTTTTGCTGTATCTCAGTCTTTCTTATGTCACAAGTTACACTGATTACTTGGTTTTTTAATTGAGTAAAAAATACATAACATAAAACTGACCATCTTAAACATTTCTAAGTGTACAGTGCAGAAGTGTAAATATATGCACATTGTTGTACAACACATCTCCAGAACTTTTATCTTGCAAAACGGAAAGTCTGTACCCATTAAGCAACAACTCCCCATCCCCACTTCCCCAGCCGCTGACAACCACCATTCTCCTTTCTGTCTCCATGAGCTTGATTACTCTAGGGACCTCATACAAGTGGAATCATACAGTATTTATCTTTTTGTGACTGCCTCATTTCACTTAGCATAATGTCCTCAAGGTTCATTCATGTTGTGGCATGTATCAGGCTTTGTTTCTTTTATAAGGCTGAATAATATTCCACGGTATGTTATGCCACATTATCTTTATCCATTCATCCATCAGTGGACATTGGGGTTCCACCTTTGGGCTATTGTGAATAATGCTGCAATGAACATGGGTGTGCAACTGTCTCTTCAAGACCTTGCTTTCTACTCTGATTACTCTCTAAGATGTTAAACCAACCTTGCATTCTTGGAGTAAACTCAATTTGGTCATGAAAAACGATCTCTTTTATACATAGGTGAATTTCATTTGCTAACATTTTGCTTAGGATTTTAAGTGTGGTAGATAGCACTGGTGTAATGGTTCTCAAAGGTGGCCGCACACTACAACTCTCCAGAACATGTTTAAAATATTCTAATACCTGAGCTCCATCTACCCCAGCGATTCTGATTTAATTGGTCCTAGGGAGCCCACGTATCAGGACTTCCTGAAGCTCCCCAGGTAAGGGCTTCCCTGGTGGCGCAGTGGTTGAGAGTCCGTCTGCCGATGCAGGGGACACGGGTTCATGCCCCGGTCTGGGAAGATCCCATATGCCGCGGAGCGGCTGGGCTCGTGAGCCATGGCTGCTGAGCCTGCGCGTCCGGAGCCTGTGCTCCGCAACGGGAGAGGCCGCAACAGTGAGAGGACCGCGTACCGCAAAAAAAAAAAAAAAAAGCTCCCCGGGTGACTCTAACATATGTCAAATTTGAGAACCATCTATGTGAGTAGCGTTAGCTGAACTAATCTAGAAAGAATTCATAGAGATGGTCGTTCTTTTCTTTTTGAGTTACTGACACAGAGTTTATTGGGAGACGGTCATTCTTAAAGCAGTGAATGTCGGAAGGAGTAGGGTTTCTAGCAAGGGAGAGAGGGTTATAAGCACTCAGGGTGCTAGGACAGAGTGGAGAGTAGAAGCTGGGGCTTGTAGTGAGAGGTCAGTGGTGGAAGACCTTGAACTAGTTTTAATATTGTGTAAGGAGCCATCTGGGAGCTGCTGTGGGATCCCGAGAAGAGGGCATATGATTTCCTGGCTGTTTGGAGGAGGGCTCGCTGTGGACCGGGAAGTTGCCATAAGATGGGGTGTGGTCTGGGGCTTTGCTGACGAGGTTGAAGAGGAAACAGCAGAAGACAGGTGTAAACGAGGTCCCTTCAAGGTTTAGATGTGCAGTTAAAACTCGTTGTAGTTCTCTACCTAGCTTAACATTGCTGCTAATTCAAGAGAGAATTTTTATTGCGTATTGTGAGTCCCCAAAAAGGCGTTCCGAGCAGACGATTGCCTCTGTCGACTTTCTGTGCTGGGTAATTTTTTAGAGTCTTTAATGGTCAACGATTCGTGTCCACGCTTTCCTTCATGCAGACACTCATTCAACAAAGAGTTATTGAGCACTTGCTTAGCATGGGAGCAAGGATTCAAGAACCAGAGAGTATCTGCAGTAGATGAGGGGTCGGTTTGGGAAATTTCAGGGCTGTTTCTGTTGTTACAACGATTGGGGTGCTCTTGTGGGGGAGGCTGGGTAGCCCGCTGTTCCAGAACAGTCCTGCACAGTGAGGAAGGGTCTTATGCCCCAAGCAAGTTCCCAATGAATCGGACAGGTATGTAGGTAGAAAACCTGTTCATAGTTATCTGAGCTTCGAACCTAACTCAAGTACGTGTAATTATCTAAGCTTAGAATCCAAATTCAAATATACGTACACGTACACCAATGTTTCTTCATAGTTTTACTATACATAAGAGATTTCCAAGGATGGTCCGACTGTATATATTGAGGGAAGATAGACTTTTGTTTTATTTAGCACTTCACCAAAACTTATTCACTGTTTGAGCAAATGACATCACCAATGGCAATGCTGAACCTGACGTTTGCGTCTCCAGCTGTCTGATTTTTAACCGTGAATTTGCAATGATTCCACATGTTAAAGGATAATTTTTAAAAGTGCTGGTAATCATGACTTTCATTCAACTATAAAATGAGCCTGTGTCAAACATTTTTATTTAATTCATTAATTAATGAGGAAACCAGTAATTCAAAGTGATAGTATCTTTTCAAATTAGAGTTTTCATTTTTCCAGATATATGCCCAGGAGTGGGATTGCTGGGTCGTATGGTAGTTCTATTTTTAGTTTTTTAAGGAACCTCCATACTGTTCTCCATAGTGGCTGTATCAGTTTACTTCCCCACCAACAGTGCAGGAGGGTTCCCTTTTCTCCACACCCTCTCCAGCATTTGTTGTTTGTAGACTTTTTGATGATGGCCATTCTGACAGGTGTGAGGTGATTGTGGGTTTCATCTGCATTCCTCTAATAGTTAATGGTGTTGAGCATCTTTGCATGTGCCTGTTGCCCATCTGTGTGTCTTCTTTGGAGAAATGGCTATTTAGGTCTTCTGCCCTTTTTTTTTTTTTTTTGGTTGCGCCAGGTCTTAGTTGCAGCAGGTGGTCTCCTTAGTTGCGGCTGGAGGGCTCCTTAGTTGTGGCATGTGAACTCTTAGTTGCAGTATGTGGGATCTAGTTCCCCGACCAGATATCGAACCCGGGCCCCCTGCATTGGGAGTGCAGAGTCTTAACCACTGCGCCACCAAGGAAGTCCCTTCTGCCCATTTTTTGATTGGGTTGTTTTTGATATTGAGTTGTATGAGCTGTTTTGTATATTTTGGATATTCACCCCTTGTCAGTCACATTGTTTGCAAGTATTTTCTCCCATTCTGTAGGTTGCCTTTTCATTTTGTTGATGGTTTAAAATCTGTGCCGCTTTTTAGAATTTACAATTCCATGCCTAAATTTTCAAGCTTGGTTTTTACTTCCTTGAAAGCAGTGAGCACAGCTGTGTTACGGTCTGCTATTTCTCAGGACTTTGTGGGTCTGTTTCTTTGTGTGTTGGGTCCTCTGGTTCTCGTTTCTGGTATCTTATTTCCTTGTGCTGCTGGTTTTGTTTGACTCGATGCTGCACATCATTATTTAGGGCCTCAGGTGACATCTTACTTGCTGCTGGCTGACAGGCACACGTGGATCATATTAGTCCACAATCCGCCTTGAGATTCCTGGAGCACCTGCGTGACGGGAAGCAGAGGGCGGGCTGGCTCCTGCTTCACCTTTCCTCTGAGGACGGAGGCCCAGCCTGCGGTGGACCCTGAGCTGTTGCTGGTCTCCCTAGTCTCGTGAGCCTGTGACACAGCTGCTCTGGTTACAGCCATTTCTTCTGCGTCAGCCTGCTCTTAGGGCGAAAGCTGTTCTGAGTGGTGGGCTTATCCCTCGGGATTTTCCTTGTGTCCTGAGCTTGGTCTGACAAGTCCTCACTTCCTTGTTGCCTGTCTGATGCTCTAGGAAGGTGCCTTTCACATTTAGTCCATTTTGTACGTTGACTCTGGAGAGTGGATTGGTGGTACCTGCCTGGTTCTCTCCTCCTTGACGCGGAGCCGTCTGCCCACCTGTTTTTGCCGCTGGCACGGCTACCTCACGGATTTCCAGACCTAACTCCTGGTCATCTGTAACCACCCACCCTCTGCTCACAAATGGGTCACCATCGTTTGCCAGCAGTAATCGCCGTCATTCGGGGGGCAAGTTCTCTCCTCCCCCTCCCTCCCCCGGGCTGCCGTCCCCGCCCATCTGGGGCCAGGCCTGACACTCCGGTGGCCCCTGCTCCACTGCGTTTCCGCTGTGACCCCCCCCCCCACACACACACACGCTCTGGACGCACGGCCGGCTCCTGCAGCGCCCTGTATCCTCCCCCCGCACCCCATCGCAGCCTCCTTCACAAAGGGCCCTTCGCAGACCCGGATCTCCTCTCACTTTGTTCTCCTCCATCCTCCCCTCTCCTCCCAGCTTCTGGGCCTCCAGGCCTTCCTCTCCTCCCAGCTCCCATCACACGAGCCCAGAGGACCAGTCAGGAGGGAGACAAGGGGGCCCAGGCCCGGCTTGAACGAGGAGGGAGCATGCGTGTGGCTGGTGGAGCCGTGAGCTCAGACATAGAGACGCAGAGGGTGAGGGTGGGAGCCCCCAGAGCTCGCCTAGGCTTGGGGCCAAGAAGAGGGGCTCATCGAGTGCCAGGCCTGACCGGAGGCCAAGGAGTGGGCAGGGTGAGGTGGACAGGGCACAGGCCCGGAGTCCTGGGGTGAAGCCACGGTGTTTAGCCTCCTGCACCCCGGTTTCTTCGTGTGAAAATGACACACGCCTCCAAAGGTCGCTGTAAAAATGGAACCCGGCTCCGTATCTGAACCCGAGGCAAGGGCTACAAGGGCAGAGTTGGGGTCAGGCTGCCTGGCTAGGATCCGGCTGGGTCGCTGACTGACCAGCTGGGCCCTTGGTGAGTTCCTGAGCGCGAGCGCCTGGGGTTCCCACCCGGGACAGGGGCATGCCGGTGCCTGCGGGCAGGGCGGCCTGGGTCCGGGCACGGGTTCAGGCCGTGCCCCGGACTGAACGGCCTCGGTGCCCCAGCTCGGGGCTGGGTGGGGGGGCCGGCGGTGCGGCCACGGGTGTGCCCTCCCCACAGTGCTGCCAGACCCTGCTCTCCCACCGCGTGGACCCCGCCCTGCGGGACGAGGACGGCTACACGGCCGCAGACCTGGCGGAGTACCACGGCCACCGCGACTGCGCCCAGTACCTCCGCGACAGCACCCGGCCGGTAAGCTTCGCGGTCCCGCCCCCCACCCCCCACCCCGGGCCGGGTGACAGACCCCTGCCGCGCTGACGGCCGGGTAGCTGGGGAGCCATCTGCGTACGCAGTGTCATTGTCACGTGAAAGGGCCTGGCCGCGCCTGAGCCGGTGCTGGGACCAGGGCTGCGACCGGGGCCGTGACAGCCGGGACCAGTGCTGGGCTGTGGCTGGACCTCGGCCGAGGTCTGCCCTCCACCTGGGCCGCAGTAACCACACTTAGGACCTGGGATCCATGCTTCCGGCCAGGGCTGCTGTTGGGTGACGTTGTGTCAGGCTGAAGACACCCCGGGGGTGGGAGCAGGGCCCTGGGCCCTGGGTGAGGTGACCCAGTGAGGTGGGCCAGCCCCATGCAGCCCAGAAGGGGAGAGTCTCGTCCCGCCCTCCCACCTGGGCACGTGACCTTGCCGGGCCTCGGTCCGCAAGGGCAAGGGCCTCGTGGGTCCCAGCCCCCAGCACGTGACGGGCCACGCGTGTGTGCCGAATGAGTGGAGCAGTGGACAGGCGGGTGAGCGAGTGGACAGGTGAGGGTGCCCGGGCGGGTGTGCGGTGGGGAAGCGTAGGGCCAGCGCCCTCCCGCCCGGCCTCCACCCCTGACTCCAGGCCCCGGGCGGCGAATACAGATCGTGCCGCAGTTTTCTGTAGCGGCCGCCCCTTCGGAAGGCATCCCTGGGATCGCCTGGCCCTGCCTTCAGGTGAGAGCACCAAGGCCCAGAGGGGCTGCCGTGCCTCCTTTTCCCTCGGGGCGCCCCCCGGAGCATCCGTGACCAGCTGAGGCTGAGCTGCCGGCCCCGGCCCCGGGCCAGTGGCCTGGTCCTCACCCGACCACCACTGAGAGCCTCTTGTCTCCACTGCCTGAAAGCCACACCCAGGAGGCCTTGGGTCAAAGGCCAGGGGTGCTTCGGGGCACACGAGTTGGGAGTCCTGGTTTGTCCTGGTGTCGTGGTTTCAGAAACAGGACTATACTCACTGCTTGAAGTAATCGATGTGCTGATTATTCACTAACCCTTCGATTGGCTATCGTATGATAAGGGTTGTCTTTCTGGCTTGGGTTCCAGAAGTTGCGGGAACTCAGTGGGTTCCTGGTGTAGTGGACAGAGCTCTGCAGTCCAGCGGCCAGGGATGCCCTGGCCGCCTGGGCCCCCAGCCTCCGTGTGGGCCCTGGGGCCGGCCTGGGGGGGGGGTGGGCAGCTGCTCGGCTGCCAGGGAGCAGGTGCCGCCGGGCCTCTGGCCGGGGTCCCCTGCTTGTCCCCAGCCCACACGGCGGTGCCCGCGGCTGAGCCTTCTGTCCAAGCAGGGTCTCTGCCCCCTGCTCTCCATCCCCAGGTCCTGGCACATCTGCCAGCCCCTCCTGGCCACTGTGCCCAGCTCTCCTAGGGGGGTGGAGGCTCTGGGCGCTCTCCTGAGCCCCCAGGGTTTTGGGGACCAGCTCATGTCAGGCTTCCTGTGGTTTCGCCTGGTCCTGGTGGCCTCCTTGGTGTCGCCACAGGATACAAGGCAGCATCCCCTCCGCTCAGGACTCCCCAAGCCGGGCTGGCCTGTCTGTGTAGCCTCCCCTCCCGGCCTTCCGGCCCGCGGTGTCCAGCCCGTCCACGTGCCCTGCCTGCGGTGGTGGAGAGCGGGCAGGCTGGGCCACCTCCCTGAGATCCACTGCTCCCCGCCAGCCCCCACCTCACCGGCAGTCCCGGCCCCGCAGACGGCAGGCTGTCAGCTGCGCGCCTGATGCAGTATTGATGGAAACACGATATCCAGAGGTCGCCCGCATGGCCTCTCCCTGTGTCGGGCTCAGAGGAGGTGCTGAAAGTCATCTTTTTCCTCTCCACACGGCTGCCTGCCTCTGCCCCCAGGGAGCCGTGGGTCCCAAGAGAGGCAGCCTTGGGGGGCACGGCTGGACGGGGAACGGAGACCTGCCCTGTGGGAGGCGCCCCCTTCCTAGGAGGCTTCGCAGTGCCTGGGTTCACCCGCTGCCCATTGCGGGGCCTCTGCGAGGCGCGGGAAGGCCAGGCCCTGCCTCGACCACACCACCTCGACCTTGACCAAGCCTTGCCACACCCTGGGCCTGGGTACCCCTCTGCACAGTGAGGGCTTGGGCCTCTCTGACCCCCAAGGAGTGGGCCGGGCAGCTGGGCTCCTGGCTGCAGGGCCGGGTTAGAGTGAGACGCTGGACGGCAGCAACAGTGAGGAGTAGCGGCCCAGGAGGGGGAGCCTAGCCCTTCAGCTTGCCCCCAGCCCGGCACTCAGCGCTCACCAGAGCTGGAGTGAGTCTTCCCGGCCGGGTGGCACCCCAGTTCTGAGCGTCTGTGAGCCTCGATGTTCTCACCTGTGTAATGTAACTAGGAGGCTTGCTGGCCGGTAGACGTGTGCCGTGGGCACACGGCGGGTGCTAATTTCCCTCCCCTGGTCCAGAAGGGCCCTAGGACCCCTTCCTTCTACAGATGGGGAAACTGAGGCCCAGGGAGGGCAAGGGACTCCCCTGAGCAGTCTCCTCCCCCAGGGAGGGGCGGGGCCTGGCCGTGCAGCCAGTAACCGAATCTCAGCCGTCGCCCATCTGCGGGGTCATGATTTTCTCGGCCCGGGTGGCATTACAGGCCTGTAACCCGGCTCGCCACAGCTGTCCTCGATATATAATGCATGGCAGGCGTGGCGCTGCTCAAATCTCATCAAAAACACAGAAAAGGAGACACCGGGCCGTGGGAAGGGCACCAGCCCAGGGCCAGCTGACCGCCAACCTTAGGGCAACAGCCCCCTTTGGGGGCAGCACACGCCCAGCTGTCAGAATCCCAAACGTCGGGACCCAACATCTGCCACTCCCTCGGGTCCGCGTAGATTCGGTTAGTGTCCAGGGCCTGAATGAGGGACACGGGGATGTGGATACTCCTGTCACCTGGGAAACACCACAGCCGACCCCCGTCCCCACTGAAATTCAGAGATCATCAAGACACCGTGCTAAGAACAGCAAAGAGGTCTGAGTGCCACGTGTGCCAGGCCCTGCCGGGGGCTCTCAGTAACCCCTCCTCTTCCCAGCAAAGGCAGAGAAACTCAGGCCTGGGGGACGCTGAGTGACTCCGCCAGGCTTCTCCTTGGTGAGGGTTGGAGCAGACTCCAGCCTCAGGGACCAGGTGGCATGAGGTCTCCCAGGCTGTGGGTACTGTACTGGCGCCAAGTCCATCCCCCTGGGCCCTGGACCAACTTCCTGCCTCTTCCATCTTCCCCGGAATGACAGGGCCCCAGCCACCCCAGCTGAGCCCTTCACTCTGCAGGGACTGGGAAGCCCTTGCCCCTCAACCCCAGAGCAGCTTCAATTGCGGGGAGGGGCTGCGGGCTCCCAGGCAGGGGCAGGGAGCAGGGGAGACTGCGGCAGCCTCACAGCCCTGTCCTGGTTGTGCAGGGGCCCGGGGCCCACCTGGGACTCAGCCCTGCTCTGCCCATCAGACTGTCAGCGCCAGCCGTGGGGTCTGGGGTCTGACTCGACCCTGCATAAAGTTCCTAGGCCAACTGGCTCCTGCCTTGCGGACGCTGGAAGAAGACAGGGGATTCCTAGGTCGGAGACACACGGCAGGGAGAAAGCGTCGTGTTTGGTCGGATCCCCTCCCGCCTCCAAGTCCCAGTGTGACCGATATGGGCCCAGACGGCTGCTGCGCACACTTGGGTCACAGGCGGGACCCCTGAGCCTGGGAAGGCCTGTGTTCTGTAGCAGTCGGCAGCCTGCTCTTCCTTTTGGGTCCCTCCCGTGCAAAGGCAGCCCAGAGGAAGAGCTGGGTGAAGCGCGGCCAGGGCTTTGCATCCTCGGTAGGGGCGCAAGGGACCCCACCCGCCTGCCTCTTCCTCCACTGCTGATGCCCCTGGACGAAAGGAGCAGCGGTTCGAGGGGCTCTCAGTCCTGGAAGGAGCAAAGAGGGGGGTCTCAAGTAAGATTCTGGTCTAGCTCTGCCCCGTCCCAGCTGTGGGCCCTTGAGAAAGCCCCTTGCCTCTCTGAGTCTCGGTTTCCCCATCTGTGCCTGGAGGGCTGTACTGCAGGAGTCATCTGGGTGGTCCCTTCTTGCGTGACCAGGGATCTCAGGTCTCCCCCACCTCTCCCGAGGGTCCGCTCCCCCGGCCCCTGTGCTGCGGAGGGTTAAGGCACAGTGGTAAGGGATCCCACACCCAGCCCAAGCCCGCCGGGCCACCTGACACCTCAGCCTTCAAATATTAATGCGACACCTCCAGCTCCTGGGGGCGGCAGCTGCGACAGCCCCCGACAGTCCAGGACAGCCAACAGCTTCCTGTGCTCACAGCCCAGCACCTGCTTCTGAAGGTCCTCCCGGCTGGGGCCTGGCAGACACTCCCTGCAGAGCCCTGTCGGACCAGGGCTCCTGGGCTCTCGGCACAGATACCTGCAGAGAGTGAGGTATGAGGTGCAGGGTGGTGGCAGATAAGGGGTCGGGCTGTGTCCCCTCCCCGTGGCTCCGCCTGGCCGAGGGTCCTGGATGGGAATGCGACTGAGGGGCCCGAGGCAGTGGCTGCAGAGCCCGGGATTCTTCTGACGGGAATCCCCCAGGCTGGGGAGGCCACCTAACGCCTGTGCCTCCTTGCCCGCGGGAGGGACAGGGCCCACCTACAGGTGAGCCAGGGGACACTCAGCGTGGCCGGGGGACTTGGCCCTGCAGCTCCAGCTACATCACGTGCAGGGCTCAGTGCAAAATGAAAACGTGGACTTCTTGTTAACAACTGATTAAGAATTTCAAGACAGAGACTGGAGAACCTTCAACAGAGCTGCAGCAGAGCCACCCATGCGTGACACCGGCGCCAAACCACGTGTCCCGCCTGGGGGCGGCGGGCTGGAACCAGCCCCTCTGCCCCGCCTGGCAGCCCTGAGGCCACCTTCTGCTGCAGCTACCCACTGGAGGGAGCGGGGCGAGGCACTTTGGTCTGACAGCCAGTGGTGGGTGCCCAGAGAGACCGCCGTGAGTGGCCCTCCCTGCTGGGGACCCGAGCTGGGGTGGCCGTGTGCTCTCAGCCGGGAGCCACGTCCTCTGAAAGACGGCCGGCCAGCCTTCTGACGTTCAGCTTTAAACCAAAAGGCAGCAAGCCCGGCTCTGGAGTCCTTGGAGGACAGCTCAGCGTCCTCCCGGAGAACTTCTCTGCCGCCTGGGGAGGGACGCACCACCTGCGGCCTCACAGCAGCCTGCGTGCTCCAGTCTCGACTCTTGGCTCCTGTTGGTCAGATGCAAAAGCTGAGACCTTGCAGGCCTCAGCTGGGGGGATGCAGGGGGCAGTGGCACCTCCAGGTCGAGGATTCTTTCCGGCTGCCCACCAGTCAGCGCTTGGGGGCAGGGGAGATGGTCAAGGCCAGGTCTGTGCCTCGCCCCAGACCCAGGGCAGACATGGGGTTGAAATGCGGGTGCCCCTGCAGCCACAGACTGGGGCTGATGGATCTCCCTGACCCCAGGCTGCCGGGGACCAATGTTGGTGGTCTCTGTCTCTGGGTGGCCCTTGGGAGAGCGGCCTAGACACTGCATGGTGGGTCCTGGGCACAGCGCCTCTGCTCTGAAGCGCGGTCGCACGGCCGCACTGTTTACGGGGCTGAGAAGAGTTGCAAGTTCGTTGTGGTTTCCCCTATGCCCAGGGCTGAGAGAGGGGGCAGGTCCAGGCAGTGTGTCTCAGCACAGTCAGGGGACAGTCAGGGAGGGTGTGTGTGTACAAGTGTGCACGTGTCTCTTGTAAGGCCAAGGAGTGGTGAGTGAGCACGAGGGGGACACCAGACCCTGACCCAGAGCCCAGAGCCGCTGAGTTAAGCTGCCTCCACAGGGAGCCAGGCCTTGAGATGAGGGGTTCACCTAGGGGTGGCAACTCTCAGACAAGTGCGTGGGTATGTTTGGGGAGCGCTGCTCACCAGTGTGGAGGGGTGGACAGAACCTCTAGGGGCGCTGCCCCTCACTCCCGCAAACTTACCTCTCCGAGCTCCCTTCAGATGCACAGCCCCAGCCCCAGGGAGACCGGGCCAGGGCTAGCCTGCTGGATGCCTCCCACCCCAACCTGGGCCTCCCAGTGACCAGGCCTGTCTGCCCCCAGGTGCCACTCCTGATGGCGCCCCCACCGCCGCCGCCGTTCCCCCCTCCTCCGCTGTCGGCTGCAAGGCACTCCCTGGAGGATGGAAGAAGAGGGGGCCCAGGTGTCGGGGATCCCGCTGGTGCGTACACGTCTCCTGGGAGGGCTGGCCTGGGCTGTGCGTGCTGGGAGTGGGCCTTTCTGGCCTCACCTCCGAGGTCCTTCGAAGGGGCCGGGGGGAGGTGGGGAGCAGAAGCTTCGGCAGCAGGGCACGCAGGACACTGAGGACTGGGCCAGGGCCACCCCTTCCCGTGAGCCAGCACCCCCGCTCTTCCAGGATTCCTTTATTGTCCTGTTGCCTTTTTCAAGTGAGGACAAACTCCATAACCACAATTAAACAGCCTCCTGCCCAGCCCTCGAGCGTCTCTCTGTGAGCCCTGAAGCCCTCGCGGCCTGACTCTCCTGCCGCTGAGATCTCGGGCAGCCTCCTCCCTTCTCTGGGCCTCAGCCTGTGCAGAGGGAAATCAGACGCTGTGTCTGAAGGGGCCTCCGAGTCCGCTGCTGTTCCCTGAGATTCCAGCAGGGGGCGGGGGAGTGGTCACCACCCGTTAGGGAACCGTGACAGCACTTATGAAAATGAAACGGCAATGGAATAGCATGAAGAATGTCAGCAGGCCCCATGTGCAGGGAAGGTCAGCGTGCTTCATGGAATGGGCTGTAGTTATACAGTCACACGTAGGGGTGCGTGCGTGTGCGTGTGCGTGTGTGCGTGCGTGCGTGTGTGTGCATGCGTGTGTGCGTGCGTGTGTGTTTAGTGGAGGGAAGAGCGGTGAAAGGATAGGTTTGTGGTCTGATGGGGCTGCATTAGATGCCCAGACCACGGAACCCTATGCCCTTTCTAGCTCCTTCTAGGCTACAGGAGAGGCTGGGGAGGGGGGGACGGGCCATGGGATGGGATGAGGTGGGTGGAATGCAGGCCCCCCAACCGGCAGGGCTTGGAGGGGGCTCCAAGGACACCTCTGGAAGGCCAGGGATGAATGAGTTTGCCCAGGTCCCAGGGCACTTGGCAGGGAGCTGCTTGGGCCTTTGGCTCCAAGTCCAGTCGTCCTTCAGGAAGGCCGGTCCTGCCCCAGGTCCCGGGTCCTCTGCTCCCCATCCCCCGACCTCTCTGACTCCAGCTGCCCCTTCCTTCCAGTGGCAGCGTCTCTCAGCCCAGCCTGGCCCGGCCAGCCTGACCAGCCTCTTCCGAGGGAGCACGTGACCCGCACAGCACCCCTGAGGGTCACCACCGGTGCCACAGCCGTCCCTATGGTGAGAACCCCCGCCGTATCCCGTCTCCCAAGACACCCCAGCCAAAGCCCGGCTGACTTCTCACCGTGTTCTCCTATGTGGGCCCCAGCCAGGTCACTCCTGGGGCAGCCAGGCCCTTTCCTCCAGGAGGCCCCTGGGGTGACTGGCTGGCATCTGAGGAGATGGAGATTCCAAGGCCAGAAGCAACCTGTCTCCCCATCATAGTAGACGAGGGAAACTTCTCTGATTCCAGGGGGTTCCAGTGGCCCAAGCCCCTTATCCTGACAGATGCTGCTGTCACGGTACAGGGAAGCATCAGTCCATGGGAAGGGTGGGCCTGCGCCCACTGCTCTCCTCCTCGGGGGGCTCCCAGCGGCCCACTCCTTCTCTTTCTAGGCACCAGCCCCTTTTAAATCCAGCCACCCTTTCCCTGAATGGGTCTTGGGAACTCTCAGCCCCTGAGATGCTCTTTTTGAGTTTGGGAAGTGCTGCATTGTGCTGCCCCCTTGTAGAGTTACAGTGCACACAGCACATTAAAGGCTCTGACAAGTCCTGCAGTCCAGAATTGGCCACCAAACTTGTCTATGCAACTGTTCCCCAAACGAGTTTGCTCATCCACATGGCGTGCCCTGGGTGGTATCTCTGATTGCCTCTCTCATCCAGCAAGCCTCCCAACACGTGCCTGGGTCCCACAGGGCACAGCGGGGTCCCTGCCCTCAGAAGACTCACACTTAGACAGGCTGGGGGTGCTGTCAGTGGTCAGCTCCCCTGCCCTACCTGGTCAGCCTCCACCGCCCCTCCTCCCTCAGCTGCGCTTGCCCAGGGCGGTCCTCCCCTCCGCTCCCTCCCGGACCAGAGGACCATAGGGGCCTTGAACGACCTGCCTGTCCACACAGGTGACGGAGACGGCAGCGGGGGCCGCCCCGGACAGCCTGGTCGCGCTGCAGCTGGATGGGCTGCCCGCGGGCGACCTCGACGGGCTGGTGCCCACGCGGGATGAGCGCGGCCGGCCCATCCCCGAGTGGAAGCGGCAGGTGATGGTGCGGAAGCTGCAGGCTCGCCTGGGCGCAGCTCCAGCGCCAGAGGTCCAGGTGGGGCCCGGCGGGGACGAGGGTGGGGGCGGGGCCTGAAAGGGGGCGGGGCCCGGCTTGGAGGGCAGGGCCGGATGGGGTGAGGGGCGTGGCGTTGTGGGAGGTGGGCGGGGCCCGGGTGGGACCAGAGCGTAGAGGGCGGAGGCGGGAGCAGGAGGCTTTGTACTGGCTGGTGGACGTGGAAGGTGGGGTCCCTGAGCACACACCTCGAGTCCTGAGACCCGGAACGCCACTGCGTGTCCCTCTGTGGCCTCAGCTTCCTCTTCTGCCAGACCATGAAGCTGAACCAGATCAGAGGGCTGTGTCCCTTCACCTGTAACCCTTCATCTCTAATGATGTGGTCCCCACATGTTCTTGGATCTAACGATTGTATCCCGTGGCCACCGTGTGCCAAGCTCTGTTCTCAGCAGTGAAAGAGACCAGCCCCGCCCCCTGGCGCTTATATTCCAGCAGGGAAGGCGGGGTGACTGGGCAACTGCGCTGAGGGTGGTTCCAAGTGCTAAGGAGAGAAGCGAAGCAGTGAAAAGGGGAGGGGGCTCTTCTGCCCGGGTGGTCAGGGGCAGCCTCTCTGGGGAGTGGCCTTGAGCAGGGGCCAGAAGCAAGTGAGAGGGGAGCCCTATGGGAATGTGGGACAAGTGATTGGGAGCAGAGGGAACAGCAAGTGCAAAGGTCCTGAGGCACGGATGGGCTGGCCCAAGGGTGGGCAGAGGTGAGGTCGGAGAGGGGTCAGGCAGATATCACCTTGGCGGAACCGTTGAGAATCTGAGCAGGGAAGGGCTGTGATCTGACTTGGATTTCAACAGGCTCCCTCTGGCTACCATGTGGACCGTTGTTGTAGAGTCTTATCCTGGAGGGATGCAATTTTGTCTGAATGATGTATTCTGCACCCTTGGTCTAGAGCTGCCTGTCAATACAATAATGCCAGCCATATGTGGCTATTTAAATGAATTCAAATGAAATAAAAATAACCCCCCTGCCCCTCAGCTGCATTAGCCACATTTCACTTCCGTAGCCCCAGGTGGCTAATGGCCACTGCAGGTTTCGGCATGCCATCCCCTCATCTCAGAAGTGTTGGGTGGCGCTGGTCGAATGGCCCAGCCTGTCCTCGAAGTCTGCGATGGACACCCATGGGGTTGAGGGTGGAGCCAGGCAGGGGTGGGTGGGGCCTCCTGCCACAGCCGGGAAGCCCTTTGGAATCTGACCCTGGGGCAGGGCCAAGGGTATGTGGAAGAACTCCGGGAAACAGGAAGGACAGACTGAAGGGGGAAGGGATTGGCCCAGTCACAGCCTGGCCGTAGGCTGCGAGTTCCCGTGCCCGACCCTTGTGGGCCGGACACTGCCCAGGACAGCAGCTCCCCCCCACCCCTGCAGCACCTGCTCCCCTCCCCGGGCCTCCTGGGACAAGGAATCAGAACTTACTTGTGCAGAGTGCCACCTGGCACCAGACAATCCCGGGCCTCTTGGCAACCAGGTGGCAACTCGGTCCCCTCACCTGTGAAATGGGGCAGATGCAGGGCCTCCATCAGGGGTCTTGGAGAAGTAATCAGGTGGGCACAGAGCTGCACCCAGAGGGAACCTGGCTCGGAGTCTCTCTGTGTCGGTCTCCCCCGCAAACTGTGAGCGCTGGGGGCACAGCTGTATCCTGGTGCCAGGGGAAGCCCCGAGGGGTGGTGTTTTGGGTGAAGTTGGCCACGTGCTGCAAGAACGGAGAGCAGAGCTGTTGAGGCCGCCCATCCTTAGGGCTGCCGTCCAACCGCAGAAGACTCTGTGGAGGGATTGGGGGGCTCTGAGGAGAGAGAGTCTTTGAAATCAACATTGAGGAGTTGAGGAGGACATGCGGGTGGCAGAGCAGAGGCACCCTTACCCCTTCTGAGGGGAAGACTGGGCCCTCCAGGGTGGGTGACTGCCCTGACCCTCAGACTCGGGAACGGGGCTGGCCGCTCACCTCGTTTGCCCTCAGAGTCCAGGCAGTGGCCAGCGGGTGTCCAGGGGCTGGGCTGGGGTTCCCAGGGGAGCTTGTGTCCAGCAGGAACTCGCCATGTGGGCTGTGACCCCGCTGAGCTGCCCTCCCTGTGCCCAGGACGACGGCGGGAGCACGGGCGCCACAGAGCAGGCGGCCTGGCGGTACTCGCAGACTCACCAGGCCATCCTGGGCCCCTTCGGGGAGCTGCTGACCGAGGACGACCTGGTGTACCTGGAGAAGCAGATCGCAGACCTGCAGCTGCGGCGCCGCTGCCAGGAGTACGAGAGCGAGCTGGGCCGGCTGGCGGCCGAGCTGCAGGCCCTGCTGCCTGCGCCCCTGGTCAGCATCACTGTCAACAGCCACTTCCTGCCCCGCGCGCCCGGGCTGGAGGGCGAGGAGGGCCCCAGCCCCGAGGTCGAGCCCGAGGGCTCCGCGGGGCCTTCGCAGGCCACGCCCGGCGCGCAGCCCCTGCCCTTCTGGTGCAGCCACGTCTCCCGGCTGGTGCGCAGCTTGTCGCTGCTGCTGAAGGGCGTGAACGGGCTGGTGCCAGGCGAGGAGAGGCCCCCATTGGAGGCCCCCAGGGAGGCCCCAGCCAGCCCTCCGAGGAGCGAGGTCCAGCGCGAGATCCAGGAGTGTGGGGTGTCGGTGCGGACACTTCGTGGCAACTTCGAGTCGGCCCCCGGCCGGCCCTGCACCCCGAGCCCTGGCCCCTGTGAGCTGGGGCCCCAGCCGGGGCCGTGCCTGAGAGGCTGCTGGCCCTCCCCCTTGCAGCCCCGCGGCGGCCCGATCGCAGGGGAGCCGGGGCCGGGCGACGCGGAGGAGGCCAGCGACTCGGGCATCAGCTGCGAGGAGGCCCCGTCGGAGGCGGGAGCCGTGCCTGGCCCCGACCTGGCCAGCCTTCGCAAGGAGCGCATCGTCATGCTCTTCCTCAGCCACTGGAAGAAGTCGGCCTACACGCCGGCCCTGAAGACGGTGGCCTGCAGGACCCTGGAGGCCCGGCGCGTGGAGCCGCGGCGGCGGGAGGCGGCCGGGGGCCCTCAGCTGCCCTCCCCGCCGTCCAGCGAGAGCCCACGGCTGGGCCACCTGTGGCAGCAGCGCAGCATCATCGCCCACCTGCTGGGCAACTGGAAGTCCATCCTGGCCCACGTGCCCGCCCGGCAGCTGCGGCGGCTGAGCCGGCAGCCCCACGGCCCCCTGTCCCCCGAGCAGTTCCTGCCCCACGTGGACGGGGCGCCGGTGCCCTACGGCAGCCTCACGCTGGACCTCTTCATGCTGGGCTACTTCCAGCTCCTGGAGTGCGACCTGTCGGCTGAGGAGCGCAAGATGCGCCACCTGCTCTGCTTCGAGGTCTTCGAGCACCTGGGCGCCCACGGCTGGGAGGCCGCGCGCGCCTTCCACAAGGCCGTGACGGACGAGGTGGCTGCCGGCCGCCGTGCCTGGACCGACGGCTTCGAGGACATCAAAGCCCGCTTTTTCGGCTCCAGCCGCAGTCACCCCTGGGGCGCAGAGCCCTGCCGCAAGTCGGGCCTGACCCCGCTCCGGCCCCTGCCCCATGCCGGCCCCAGCGGCGGCCCCGGGCCCGCGGCACAGAGGCTGGGGTCCGGCCCTCAGCGGGGCAGCTTCAACAGCGAGGACATCTGTGGCTACATCGACCGGAGCTTCGCCTTCTGGAAGGAGAAAGAAGCTGAGATGTTCAGCTTCGGGGAGTGAGATGGGCTGGCAGCCTGCCTTCCTACCAGCGGGGCTTCCGGTGTGGTTTTGGTCCTCTCCTCTTTTCCTTTCGCCCACCTGGTGGCCAGGTGAGCCTTGAGGGCAGGCCGGCGGATCCTCAGCGTGCTAGTTGCCACCCTCCAGGTCTGCCCCCTGGCGGGAATCAGCTTCAGAGCCCTTCTCACCGCTGGCCTGAAAGTCAGTCCCCCAGTCGGCCCCGAAGTTGTATGACTTACCATCTCGGCCCGCACCCTTCTGCCTGGTCTTCCTTCAGGCACCTGTGATTCCAGCCCGGGTTTCCCCTTGGTCCTCCTTCCAGAGTCGCCTGGGTGTCCCTTCTCTCAGTGCTTCTGGTGCCGGTGGCTCTGGTCGCGTCCTGAGCCTCTGTCTGCCCTCCTCGAGTCCTGCCTTGGTTCCTTCTGGTGACCTTGGGCCATGCCCCTTCCCCTCTTCTGTCCCCTTTCCCCACCTGTGAAGTGGCAGAGGAGCTGGGGGTCGGAGAGAACGGGATTCGACGGGCAAGAGACCAGACTCCCGAATTCTCCGGGTCAGGGAGGGAAACCAAGGGGCTTTAGGGGAGAGGTGTCTTGCAGCCGTGCCGTGGCCCCAGCAGGCAGTGTGCTGGGGAGAGGTTTCAGGAATCTCCTACGGGCCGCCGCCTCCCTGCAGACAGACCCGTTGGGATAGGGCTCTCTTGTGGTGTTCCTACGTGCCTGCAGAGCTTGGACGGCTCAGACACGATGTGGGATGGAACAGAGGGTCCTCCCAGCCAGCTGACTTGAGGCTGTCACAGGGAGGGATGATCAGGAAAATATAAAGTCGGAGCTGCCAGGGCCGGGCTCGGGGGCAGCGCTGGCAATGGCTCCACTCCAGACCCTCCTGCAGGGTGGACACCTGACGTGAGTTTGCTAAATAAAGATCCATTCCTGGCCGGCCTTCCCACCTGTGCCCGTAGAGAGCGAGGGCCCCACCTGGTGGGCACCAAGACCCAGTCCTCAGCTCAGCTCGGCCGAAACAGAGGCAGCATCCTTAGCCCCACAGAGCCTCTACCTCCTCATCTGTGAAATGGGGGTATGGCACTGACCGCCCATTCCCAGCGTCCTGGCGAGGGTGGACTGAGGTCCCGTATGAGGGGGTCTCTGTCCTGGGGTGACAGGGACACCAGCCTGTGTCAGTATTTTAAGGAGCAGGTTCTAATGAGCAGGGCACCAACCCTAGGCAGCTGGGAGCATCCCATATGCTGTTGCCGTCATGATGCCCTGGCGCTTAGACCCAAAACTCAACCCTTGGAGCTGGACAAGGGCTGGTCCACAGGGCGCTTCCGCTGCCCAGGTTGGCGGGGTGCAGGTCCAAGGGGGGTGGGGGGAGCCCGGGGGCCGGGGGTCAGAAGGTGCTGGGCGCTCCGATGTCTCTCTCCCTGTGGGCCTCCTGCAGGACACTGTTGTTCAGAGGAGGCCCGGAGCGGGGTGGGCGGCAGACACAGAGCGCAGTCCCAGAGGTCGCCTGCTGGCCAGGGCGCTCAGGACAGCACTGAGCGGGGGGCCAGCACGCCCACCTTAAGGCGTCCCTGCCTACTCACTATGGCCTTGGGCAAGTCCCTCCATGCCCTCACTTTCCCAGCTAAGAGACTGGACCAAGGCCAGCTGGGAGCAGCCCACAGTACCCTGGGGTCCATGAGGACCTGGGCTCAAGGTGAGTGGCAGGCAGGGGTTGAGGCGGGGGGCTCAGACCCAAGCTTGAGGCCTGGAAGGGAGGAGAGGACTTCTCTGCTTGGCGGTCACGGGGGACTCCCCAAATGCCTTTCTGCGGACACTCTGCTTCCTGGGGGTCCTTCTTATAAAAACACGGTGTCCTGGGAGCAGCCCCGGGGCTTCTGAGTCCCTTTGCCTGGGCTGATAAAGCTGGGTTTCTTTTTAAAGATATTCCAGGTGATCCTGATGCCCAGCAACCTGGGAACCCCTGGCCCACTAGCAACTCTCCTGTGGGAAGCAGGTGTCCCCTGCCGTAGGCGAGGGCTGGCCCCGGCAAGGCCGCACGTGCCGCTGTGAGGCCTGTTTGGTCCCTATAATCCTGCCATCCAGTTGTCAAAAGCTCACTGAGGACCCCGGAGCCACTACCTAGGGATCCGGAGGCTGTGAGGTGACCAGACACAAAGCAAGGTGCAAAAACAGGGGCTTCCAGAAGAGTTGGGAAAATACTGGAGAAAGGGAACCCCGTGTCTCTCCCCGGCTCATAAACATGTGCAGGACAAATATGAAGAAAAAGCTGTGTGGGAAAAATATGGGAATAGTGTAAGCTGTTCACATATCAATGCATAGATTTAGGCAAAGTCAAACTCTTTTTGAATGACTCTAAAGTTCTTTTGAAGCAAACCATGAACAAAGCGAGCTGTGGAGGCCAGCCTCCAAGAAGGCCTCCAGTAAGCCCACCTCCTGGAAGCACGTCTGCTGGAGTCCCTCCCACATTGTACCTCAGAATATGGCAGAAGCCACAGACAGCACCTCCAAGTAGGTTATGAAAGGCTCCCATCTTTGTTGCTGTCCTATCTCTGGGGGAAGCTGGCTGCCATGTTCGGAGCAGCCCTGTGGGGAGGTCCGTGTGGGCCCCCACCCAAGGCCAGCCTTCAGACAACTGCAGTCCGGCCAGCCCCTTGGAGCCATCTAAGGACAGATCCTGAGGCAGAACCACCCACTAAAGTGGTCCCAGAACCATGAAACTGTGTGAGATAATAAATGTTCATTGTTTTAAGACACTAGACTTTGGGGTCATTTGTTATGCAGTAATAGCTAACTAATACAACAGACTAGAAGATTTTAAATAGAAGAGTAACGAAGGGGCTTACATTTCAAATATGACGACATCATAATTACAAAGCAATAGTCCATCAAACAAGGTGGTTCTGACCCCAGAATATGGTCACTCAGATCAACAGACCAGAAGAGAGAAAGCTGAGATATTTCACACAGAAAACTTTGCCCTTGAGATAAAGGCACTGCAGCAAATCCGTGGGGGAAAGAAGGAATTATTAATAACAGTACAGAGAATGTTGGTAACTATTTGGGGGAAAAAATGTATGACCGAGGGGGTGGACGGGTCTGGTTGAGCAGGACTTCACGGCGTGAAGGCACTGGGCCAAGTGTAGGGGACAGTTTTACCTCCTGGTGGAGAAAGTGCCTCCGTCACCCAAGGTGACGACCCTCTTGTCCACACGTCGATGTAAACCTTGGGGATCTCACTCTCCAAATCTGTTCTGGGGGAGTAAACACAGAGGCGACACTGCACTAGTTATCACAGTCCAAAACGACACACGACTCACACGTCCCTTAATAGGAGTGACTGGGTGTCACTTCCACCTTCTTAAAGTGTGACACGTTCCCTTTATGATGAAATTAAAAATCGTATTTTCTTTTTATTTTTTTTTGATGTGGACCATTTTTTAAAGTCTTTATTGAATTTGTTACGATATCGCTTCTCTTCTATGTTTTGGTTTTTGTTTTGGTTTTTTTGGCCACGAGGCATGTGGGATCTTAGGTCCCCGACCAGGGATCGAACCCACACCCCCTGCCTTGGAAGGCGAAATCTTAACCACTGGACCTCCAGGGAAGTCCCCCAAATCATATTTTCAAAGACTAATCACATCAGAAATGCTCACGATAGAATATTGTGATAAAACAGGACACACACTGCAGTCATTCTAACGCCAGTGTGTTCATGGGGATTTCCTTCTACCAGTTTTCTTCTTTGTACTTTCCTGTGTTTTCTAAATTTCCCACAATGAACATGTGTTATTTTTATAATCATAAAAACAAACAAGCAGCGTATTTTTAAAAACTGCGCCACTCGGTAGCAATCTGATGATGAGGATATGTTGAGTCCCTGGTTTCGAGTTTCCCAAACTGACCTGTCATCCGAGGCGTTGGGTCCCCGAAGGGCCTCCTTTCTTGGCACACGAGGGGAGGCGGCTGCCTGTGAAGTGGCCTGTCATCAGAATCCCCTGTCCTCATTTCCTCCAGCCTGAGCCGGGAATGCCTTAACCCTCCTCGTTCTGCCTGCAAACACAGTGGGGCTGGGAGGCAAGACCAATAACTCTGTTCCCCCTCCAGCGCCTTCCCCAGGATGGCCCTGGACACAATGAGAGGTGGAGACATCCCTGAGGCCCCTGGGCATGAGGCTGATGCCCGAGGCTACGGGGAAAGTCCTGGGACTCTCTGGGGGCAGGGGGCAGGGCCTTGGGCTGGGCTGGGCTATGACTGGACTGGCCTGAACTGGGATATGACTGGGCTGGGCTGGGCTGGGCTGGGGAGGGAAGCACGGATTCAGGAAACCTGTGAGTGAGCAAAGTATGGAAGAATCTTGTGAACGTATAATCAACTAGGCAATCACTGCAGTATGTGTGTAACGACGGGGTCCTCATGTCATAAGAGCAGAGACTGTGGTGCCCAGCTCACAACCAGCGCCCCAGCAGGAAGCAGAGCCCTCTGTCTCGGACGCGAGGTGTCATGACACCCAGATACCCTTGGGAAATTACCAAATCTTGCCAGGAGTGAGACTGTCACCCTGGGACCCCCGGGCCTCTCTGCACCATAAGAGCATCAGGCCAGTTCCTAGTGGGTGTCAGGAGGCCTGTCAGCCTCGGCCCTACCTGACTCTCCCACGTTGCAACACGCCTAGAAAGTGTTTGCATTGGTAAGGCCCACGCGGGGACAGGAAGGAGGGGCTGACAGGTAGAGGCCCCACCTGGCCTCACCAGGCTGCAGGCTTCTGTCCTGTGTACCTGCAGGCCCTGGGCCGGGAAGCTTTCCTCTGACCGCTGGCATGAGAGACACCCTCGCAGCTCCTTGGGCTCAAGCCCAGACTCAGTCAGGGCCTGCGGCTCCAGAGCCCCAGCGAGACCCAGACGGCAGGGACTCCCCACTCCGGGGAGGCTGTGAGCCGCCGCTGCTGTATTTGTAGATGATCCCATTTCTTAGCCATCTTTGATGCTCACGACTAATGAAGACAGCAGGGCAGGGAGGCCAAGGCCACAATACGAGGGGACAGATGCTTGGGATCCCACGACCCTGTTACCAGCCTGGCGGGCACCTCTCTGGGCCCCTCCTTTACCACCGAGACTCCTCGCCACCAGGGACCCCAGGTTTCGAAAGTCTTTGCTGAGCAACCCAGATTTCTTCATGATGATAACTTTCCCCCGCTTGACGGAGAATAAGAGGCCATGTGGGCACCTGTCAATAACCACAGGGAAGCTGGTACCTGCTGGGCGCTCAGGACACCCAGGCCCTGAACTGGGGGCTCCGGGTGGCTCCTGAGTCCCCAGCTCAGGCTTCACCTGAGGGGGACCCTCTTGCAGATGAAGAAACAGAAGTGGGGGGAGCCGTGCCCCACCCCCCGCCGTCAGCCGAACACCACTGGGAGGGGGTGAGCCCAGACTCGCCCCTGCCCCGCGGTGCCTCCTGCCACCTGTCCTGTCTCAGGGGGTCACAGGAGGCTCCAGGCCAGTGTGGGCTTTCAGGGAGGACAGCCAGGGAAGAGCTGTCACCTCTCTCCTTCCCCCACTGGCCATCCTCCCTCCCTCCTCCCTCCCCACACTGACAGAGGCTAAAAATACCCTTCTGTCCCCACGTGGCCGCCCCGCCCAGCCCAGCCCAGCCCAGTCATATCCCAGCAGGCCCTCCATATCCCTTGGCCGCTGGGCAGTCCTGCTCTCCAGCCTGAGTTCTGAGACAAGGTCCAGGTGCTGACTGAGAGGTAGGGTCTGGGGGGGCAGATGGGAAGGCAAGGTGAGGACCAGGGCTGGCATCAGAGGGGAGGGTGGGTTCTAGTGGGACAGCTCAGTGGGCTTGGAGATCACAGCGCTGGGTGCTTTGGAGAGACCCTGCATGCTGGCTAGGCCAGGCCCCTCAGCGTGGGTAGGGGCTCAGGTCCTGGCTGGGGAAGAGGGCGAGGGTGGGCCGGGGGAGGCTGGACCACACCTCTGACTGCAGCCGGGGCCACAGCAGCCAGCCCCTGGCCAGAGCTGGGTTAAGGCCCTTTGGTGGCCCACCCACTCTGCCCTCCTCTCTCCTGGCCTGGCAGGCACTGGGTGGAGGCTCTGAGACCCCCTGGAAGCGCCCGCCCCCCTGCTGGAACTGCGGGGCAGCAGGTGTCAGCAGACGACCTGAGGCCCCACGGGAAGGTGCTGGGCACCCTGGCCCGCTGGTCCCCAGGGCTGCAATGCCCGGAGAACGGGGCCACAGCAATGAGGGGAATGCGAGGCCTGGGGGTGGCGGCCGCCTGACTGATCTTCTGCGCTCCCCTGGGAGGGAAGGGCCGCCTTCATCCTGGCCAGAGAGACCACTGGGTCAGGCAGGATGGACACGGACCGGGGCTCCCTACCAGTCCTGTCTGGGCAGAGCCCAGGCAGGTCCTTGGGCCCCTAGGTGGGTTCCTTGGGTGCTTCCCTGCTCAACTCCCACCAACGGCACCCCCGCCCGGGGCACCCGTGGTGCACGGTTCTCCCCGGGGCTTTGTCACTTTCATGGCTCTTGGTTGACCCAGCATTTTGCACTGGCCTTAGCTCTGATGGGTCCGAAGCTGCTCCCTGGCGGACAGACAGCTTTTTTGCTGTGTGGTACCTCGGGGTGAGATCACCTGTGCAAAACCTTTGTTTCTCTGGGGCGGTTTTCTTAGGGCAAAAATACCCGAAGATCATAAAGAAATATGCACATCATTAAATAAGCCCAGAAAAGGATCTGCTGAATCAGGCAATGTGAACGGCGGCCGCCCCCCAGAAAATTTCCTTTGCCTGCTTTTCTTTACCAACCTACGCCCAGCGACGTGTAACCTGGGGGTTCAGGGCCCAGGCCCCCGAGCCCGGTTCCCCATGTCTGAGCTGTGTGGTCTTGGACAAGCGACCTAAGCCTTTTTTGCCTCTGTCTCCCCACTTGTCAAAGGGACTCAAACAGCACCCAGCTCTCGGGGTGGCCGCGAGGGCTGAGTGATGAGTATTTGTGCAAAGCTCAGGGTGGGCCTGGCACGTGGGGGGCACCGTGACAGCACAAGCTGCTGTGGGGACGTGACCCCTCGGCCCCTTTCACCGCCAGCCTCTTAATCAGCACATGAGGAAGCTGGGATCAGAGAGGGGTGTGGCTCACCCCAGGTGACCCAGCAAGGTCATGCCCAGTGAGGGCCTATGGGGCAGAAACTATTCAAATGCCGATGCTCTCCCCAGCAAGGTGGGATCTGGGAGCAGAGGAGGCCACTTGGGGGTTTTGGGGTCCACAGGGATCCCCACGCTCCAGGAGGAGGTATGGAGGGGGGCTGAGCCTTGGTTCCCTTGCTGGCCTGTCCTGCCCTGATCACTTGACCACGACTAGGTCTCCCGCCCGCTCTGAGCCTCAGCCTCCGCACTGTAACCTGGGAAAGACACTGCCTGCCTTGCAGGGCTATGGGTGAAGCGCTTCACACATAGTTGGTGCTCAGACCGACGGTCGGGTGTATGGGTGACTCGGGCTGAGGAGACCGTCCCCGTGGCTGACCGTGCTGGCTCCTCTCCCTAGGAGCCCGTGGGGTCGCCCGTGAATAGTTGGCCACGCAGTCATGGTGTGGAACGTGGACGACCTGGACTTCCACCTGCCCTCACACGCCCAGGACATGCTGGACGGCCTGCGGCAGCTGCGCTTCCAGCCCAAGCTGGCGGACGTCACGCTGCTGGTGGGTGGCCGGGAGCTGCCCTGCCACCGGGGGCTCCTGGCGCTGAGCAGCCCCTACTTCCATGCCATGTTCGCGGGCGACTTCGCCGAGAGCTTCTCGGCGCGCGTGGAGCTGAGGGACATGGAGCCGGCCGTGGTGGCGCAGCTGGTGGACTTCGTGTACACGGGCCGGCTGACCATCACCCAGGGCAACGTGGAGGCGCTGACCCGCACGGCCGCGCGCCTCCACTTCCCCGCCGTGCAGAAGGTCTGCGGCCGCTACCTGCAGCAGCAGCTGGATGCCACCAACTGCCTCGGCATCTGTGAGTTTGGGGAGCAGCAGGGGTTGCTGGGCGTGGCTGCCAAGGCCTGGGCCTTCCTGAGGGAGAACTTTGAGGCCGTGGCACAGGAGGATGAGTTTCTGCAGCTGTCCCAAGAGCGGCTGGCCACTTGTCTGGCCGGCGACCTGCTGCAGGTGCAGCCGGAGCAGAGCCGGCTGGAGGCCCTGCTGCGCTGGGTGCGCCACGACCCCCAGGCCCGGGCCACCCACCTGCCCGAGCTGCTCGGCCTGGTGCACCTGGACGCCGTGCCCCAGCCCCGCGTGCAGCAGCTGCTGGCCACGGAGCCGCTGATCCGGGAGTCGGAGGCCTGTCGGGAGGCCCTGTCCCAGGGCCACGAGGGGGTGAGTGACGGGTGGGGAGCGGGGAGAGGCGCTCCAGAGACCCCACCGGCATGGGGACTGACAGTATGATGGGGGTGTCCCCAACCTTGCAACTCTGCCTCCCTTGGGCCGGTTACCTGTGAGGGGGTCGCAGTTCATCCCCAAGTACAGGTTGTGCCCCTGGCTGTGCCATACCCTGGACGTGGGGGGAGGGGGACCCCAGAAGTGGTCATTCCCAACCCCTGTCTTGAAGGAGCCCACAGCTTGGTGGGGACAAACCTGGAAACACACCTAAGGCAGCATGAGAAAGGCCAGCGCTGGACTGTGGGCATCCTCAGAGGGTCAGGCAGTCACGGAGAGCTCTCCGGAGGAGGCAGCATCTGAGCTGGGCTTTAGAGGAAGGATAGGAGCTTGGCAAGGGGGACAACAGTACAGGAAGACGGCACAGCTTGCGCCCAGGCAAGGAGCATGGACAGGCATGGCAGCCGGCCACCCCCTGCCCCTTAGGAAGCTGCTCCAGCGTTTATCGGGTGCAATTTCCTATCTGTGCTGGAGGTGGGCCCCGGGGTGGACAGGTCCTAAGGAAGCGACGGGCCAGGGGAGCCGAAGTCTGTCCGCTGCCAGGCAGCCTTGCTCGGAAGGGCTTCTTAGGAGCCACGTCAGGGGACAAAGACGTGGCTCAGGCCAGTGGCGGGGTGTGTGGTGGCAAATACTAACCGCTCCCCCGCCAGGCCCCGCCAGGCCCCGCCAGGCACAGAGGGCGGCCTCGCGCTGGAGCCAGCTAGGAGCCCCGCCCACTAGGTGGTCACCCAGTGACGGCGGGTGGTGGGAGGGCAGGCCTGAGAGGCAGTGGGACCCCGGGATCCTGGGAGCTCTGGGCGGTGGCTCCTTACCCACCCAGGTAGGAACATCCCAGCATTTCCTGCTGGGCCATCCCAGCGCGACCTGCCACAGGCTGGCTCGGGGAGCTGGGCTCCTGGTGGGGCGGGGAGCTTAGGTGGGGAGCTGGGGAAACGTACGGGCCTTGGCCGCTCGAAGCGAGCAGGTCTCACGTGCGGGCACACCAGGACCTGATGCCCCCGCCTCTCCCAGCCCTGAGCGCTTCTTACCGTTGCCGGCATGGCGTGTGGACGTGTGTGTGAGTGTGCACCCACGCACAAGCACACCCGGGCACGCACGCGCTGCAGCTCGCCCCGCCCTGTCACAGGGCCACGCGGAGGGCCCACGGCTGCCCCCAAACGCCCCGGCCACCCCCTGTCGCAGAAGCCATCTTAGCGGCCTGCCGGCGCCGGGGCGCCTCTGACCCCAGCCCTCCCGGCCCCACAGGCGCTGCTGGGCCTCCCGCGGGAGCTGGAGGAGGTTCTGGTGGTGGTTGGCGGGCGGGCGCTGGAGGAAGAGGAGGAGGACGCCGAGCAGCTGGCTCCCCGCCCCGGGAACTTTGCCTTCTACGACCCCAAGGCCAGTGAGTGACCGTCCGGCGCCCAGGGCACGGGCACTGCTGTCCCCGCACCGCGACACGGGCTGCACAGAGAGCAGGGCACCCACCGGCTGCGCAGGGGCGGGATGGGGGGCTGCAGAGGAAACCGGGGCCCCCACAAGGGAGGGGGGCTGACCGTGGGGGGCGCTGCGGCCCCCTCTCCCTCCAGCCACAGCCCTAACTTTGGGCCCCGGGGCCTTGGGTAAAGGGTCCTACCGCCCAGACGGCACAGCGTGGGAAGGTGGCTGCTGGCCGGAGTGGGAGGGCGGCCCGACCGCTGCTTCCTCTTGGCACCCCTGCCCTGTGCGCCCCGTGGAACCAGGTCCCAGGGGGAGGACAGAGGGCCGGGGGTGCAGGCAGTCTGGGGAGTGAGAGCTCTGGGTCGGCCCAGTGGGGCTCTGATTCTGGCCTTTGAGCGGGTCTCTCCACCTCCTTGAGCCTCGGTTTCCTCATCTGTGAGATGGCCTTTGTAACAATGAGCCAATGGGAAGAGGGGCCAGGCCTGCCGTCTGGATGGGGCCTCTCCTGACCGCAAGAAAGCAAGGTTGAGAGGGCAGCAGGGCGGTGGAGGGGCCACACTGGCCCCAGGAAGCTCTTTGGAAAGCACTGAGGAGCTGGCTGCTGTCCTGGGGCCGCACGGCAGGTGGCCACCACCCCCATGGCGTCAGCGGCTGGCGGGCTCCAGGAAGTCCAAGGCCGGCTGTCCCAAGTCAGGGCCTGACGAGAAGGGATTTGGGGGCTGACGTCAGGAGCTGAGCCCAGGAGCAGCTGTCCCTCAGATCCCGAGGGGAGGGGGCAGGGGGGCACTGGCAGGCAAAGGTCTGGTGACCGCTGGGCAGTCCCCACCCTGGGGTGACACAGACATGAGTCAGGGGGACACGCAGTCCCTGCCCAGCGGGCTGGCACCTGGCGAAGCCTGGGGTTTCACGTGTCCTGAAAACTGTCGTAAACAGTAAACAAAGTCCTCCCAGGGACGTCCCCGAGGCCCAGGTCTCTCCCACAGCCTCCCACAAGCACCCAAAATGTGTCCATTATAGGACTTAACCACTCCCACACTTATTGCCTCATTTTGGTTTTTTCAAAGCACCTTCTCGTCTCTTGCTTCAGTTTACCTCATGTAGCTTCGTGAAGGCAGGTCCAGCGCGGGGGCATTACCCCATCCCTCACACTGGGGACGCTGTACCTTTAACAGCAGATGCTGTCTGACAGATGAGTCTCCTGTAGTCCCCACGCCCCCAGAGATGGGAATTAGCCCCATTCTACAGACGAGGAAACCGAGGCTGGGGCTTATTCAAGGCCACACTGCCGGTGCAGAAGAGCTGGGGTCTGGACCCGCTCTGCCCGCCTCGTGGCCGAGTCTGATCCCCTCCACGCTGCCCGTGGGCGCGGAAGGTGCCCAGGATGAATGAACGGATGAGAAATGAGTGAACGAATGAGGCTGGTGTCATAACCCCCCTGTGGCTAGTGAGGCCCCTTAACCCATTCCCCCATCTGACTGAGGCGGGACCTGACTCAGGCCCAAGAGGGCCATCGGGGGTCGGTGGGATCTGCTGCAGTGCCGGGGTGAGACCTGGCCTCTGGAGCCTGGACCACTTCTCGGCACACCCTGGGCGCAGTCAGGTGTCCAGTCTGGGTGCCGGGCTCTGAGGGCGGCGTGGGGCACCAGGGGTCTCCAGGAGAGACGCAGCACCCAGGGTCACCTCGAGCCTCACCCCACCGGGTGTCCTCCCCCACCTCTGCCCTCAGCTGAGTCCCGCCCCTCGGCCCTCCCCACCGGTGAGGGGACATTTCTGCACCCCTAGAGCGGGGAGGAGAGGCCCCCGCAGTGAGCCCAGCCACCCTGACCCCTCAATCTTCTTGCCAGAGAGGTGGATGGCGCTCCCAGACTTCCCTGACTACCACAAGTGGGGCTTCTCTCTGGCGGCGCTGAACAACGATGTCTACGTGACAGGTGGGCAGGCGGGCGCTCCCCGCCTTGAGCCAGGCTCCCAGCAGCTTAATCCACAGAGCAGGTCTGACCCCTGAACGCAATGGTCGTGAGAACAAACCCTCGCCCTGCTCTCAGTGGGATACCTGCCCGTTCAGTCAAGGCTCTTCCAGACCTTTCCATCTTGTGAAAGCAAGGACACTTACAGTCCACACGAGGGTGCAGGGAACGGTTCTGTGTTCTGTCCTACAGCCGGGGCCTCCCCAGAAGGAGCTGTGTGATGGAGGGTGCCGGGGTCAGTCTTCTGTTTTATGTCTTAGAAGTTGGGGGTCCTTGTAAGGTCTGATTGAGAAGAAAGCTTCCACTGGTGGAGGTTTGAAACCACTGATCATGTTCCGCTTGTTTCTGGGGTGTCCAAGTCACACGGCGAGACTGCGCCACCACGGCCACCCCCCGCCCAGTGTCCAGCAGGACGGAGGCCTGGGGTGGGGGGAAGGGGGCGGGGCCCTGGAGAGCCCAGGCTGGTGGGCGCCCGAGTGGACAGAGCCTCTCCCGGCAGGGGGCTCTCGGGGCACCAAGACGGACACCTGGTCCACGACGCAGACCTGGTGCTTCCCGCTGAGGGAGGCAGCCTGGAGGCCCGTGGCGCCCATGCTGAAGGCCCGCACCAACCACGCCAGCGCGGCGCTCAACGGGGAGATCTACGCCATCGGTGGTGAGGCCCCTCCCCTCGCCTCCTGCCTCCTTCCGGCCCCTCCTCGCC
Source organism: Orcinus orca (assembly GCF_937001465.1). Taxonomy (NCBI): domain Eukaryota; kingdom Metazoa; phylum Chordata; class Mammalia; order Artiodactyla; family Delphinidae; genus Orcinus; species Orcinus orca. Next base: position 117,962,554 of record NC_064565.1, read on the forward strand.
CTCTGCCGCCTGGTAGCCTCTCGCCCCCACACCTGGGCCACCTGCTCCCTGGGCATCCGGGGTGAGGCTCAGACGCGAGCCTTGGTATCTGGCCCCAGGGTGACTCAATGCTCTCCAGGGACGCAAGAACAGGACAACGAGTCAGTCCCCGAAAGGGACCCATGAGGAGCTGGGGCCTCGAGCTGCCAGCAGGGACGACCGCTCCCATCCCAGAAACTTGGGCTCAGCCCTCAGCTTGGGGCCACCTCCTCGGTGACGTCCCTGGGGTGAGGGGACCCACCGTACCTCCTTTTGCTGTCACCTTTGCCCACACCACGCCCTCAGCCTGAGCCCAGGGCCCACCTTATCCCCCTTACACCCCAGAGCTGCTGCAAGGAGACGCTAACAGTTAGATAAGTATTGACACATGAGATGCGTGTGGGAGTTTCCCAAGGCCTCTGGAGGTGACAAGCTGGCCCTGAGGCCGTCCTAGGTGCCCCACCTGTCCTGGCCGGCCCCCTTGCCCTCAGTGGCTGCCGTATCCCTGACCCAAGGGTAGAGGGCACGCGTAGGGCCCAGGGCAGCTCAGGGTTCCCAGGCTCTCAGAGCCCAAGGTGGGCTCCAGGGAGAGCAGGAAGCCCTCCCACCCACGGCTGGTCTATGTCACTGTCACATCCAGAGCGGAGGTGCTGCCTAAAGCTCCATCCACTGACCTCCTCTCTCCCACGGAAGGACCCCACCCCGTGAGGGGTCAGGGGGCGGTGGCCTCCTGGGGGCCCCGCGGGCACCTCTCCAAGCGCCCTGGGCTCTGAAATGTTCAGAGAGGCTGGGCTTCACCGTGAGGCCCCATTGCCCACTCTGGAGTCGGGCGGTCCTGGGTCCAGGTGCCCACCCTCATGCCACTGCTTGGAGGTTAGGCCTTGGGCAGACACCCTCACCTCTCCGAGCCCCAGCTTCGCTCTCTGTAAAATGAGGATAAGTCCCCTGCCTCTCAAGGCCGTGCCCTTCCCCTCCTGGGGCGCCCAGAGTGGTCCCTGCGGCCTCTACAGGGCCCCAGACCCTGCGTCTCCAGGAGCCTTCGCTCATCCTAGCCCCCTGCAGCCCTGACGCCTCCACGCCTTGCCCCTGCAGGCACCGCTCTGGATGCTGTAGAGGTGGAGAGCTACGACCCCTACACGGACACCTGGACGCCCGTCAGCCCAGCCCTCAAGTACGTCAGCAACTTCTCGGCGGCCGGCTGCCAGGGCAGGCTCTACCTGGTGGGCTCCAGCGCCTGCAAGTACAACGCCCTGGCTCTGCAGTGCTACAATCCCGTCACAGGTCGGGGGGAGGGGGCATGGGGCACGGGGAGGGGCCGGGGCCGGGCCACCAGTCCCTCCCAGTGTGGCCGAGGGGTAGGTGGGACCCAGGGGCAGGGCACAGGTGGGATCCCACCTCAGTGAGCGGGAGGGTGGAGGCCCCAGGGGTAGGTGAGGCTGAGGGGGGCAGGGCGCCGGCCGCCACAGCCCCATCAGCAGTGGATGGGACAGTCGAGGAAGGCAGGGGACCAAGGGGGTCACCAGCTCAGAGCCACAGCTCCATCCCAGCCTGGAGGTATAGGGGGCTGGGGGCAGAGTGCCCAGGGCGGGGGACAGGGAGGCCCAGCCCTGGGACTGAAAGCTGTGTGGCTGCTGCCTCTGCCTGGAACTGGTCTCCTGGGGACGAGCAGTGGCCCAGACCCCAAGGCACAGTGGGCGCCAGCGTGGGCTCTAGACTCTGTGCCAGGCTTTGGGCCCCCTCGGGAGCCCTGGCCGCACGGCCGCCTGGTGACGCGGGCTGGGGCGTGTCCCCGCAGATGCGTGGAGCGTGGTTGCCTCGCCCTTCCTCCCCAAGTACTTGTCCTCGCCGCGCTGCACCGCGCTGCACGGGGCGCTCTACCTGGTGGGGGACAATACCAAGAAGGTCTACGTGTACGACCCCGGGGCCAACCTGTGGCAGAAGGTGAGCCAGCCTCACCTCCCAGGGCGATCCCCACCTGGACCCCCGACCCTGCAGAGAGCAGGCCTGGGGACGGTGGGGTCTGGGGGTGTCGCCGCCAAGGGAGGTGGGGACAGTGAATGGAGACACGAGAGCCCAGAGACCCCCTGAGGATGAGCGCACCGAGAACCTCGGGCTGCTGGTCATGGAGGGTGCTCTGTCCCCAGCACACAGTGCCTGTCCTCCTCAGGGGGCAAAACCGGGCTCAGTACTCAGGGACCTGTGGACTCAGAGACAGCGCTTCCTTCTTGGTGTCGGCCGGGCCCGAGGGGGAGTGAGTCTCCCGGCCCTGGGGGTGGTCAAGCCAGGGAGGGGATTCCTGAGCTGTGGGGGCGGGTAGCAGCCATTCCTAGGCACCCCGTTCACCCCACCCCCATTGCCGCTACTCCCTCCCTCCTCCATCAGGCCCAGGGGAGGGCGCGGTGGGTGGACCCCTGGGGGCAACGGAGCCCTGGCCTTTCCCCCTGTTTCTCCCCGAGAAGGGGGAGGGACAGTGCCCGGAGCCCGTGGTGGCCTCGGCACTAGCTGGGCCAGCAGGGCAGCAGCAAGGCCTCTGTGATCCTGCTGACCGCAGCTGGCCCCTGGCGTCAGCGCTCAGCTGACCGGAGGCCCCCATTACAGCGGCGGAACAGGTGCAGGGAGGACCTGCCAGGCTGCCGCTTTCTTCCTGGGTCCCGTCGGCCGGGCCCGTCCCAGCCCACAGCGTGGTTCTGGGTTGGGTCCCAGCTGTGCGGGGCTCCACTTGGTCCTTCCCAGGCCTGGGGGGTTGCCGCCCAAGACCCCTCTCTTCCTGCCCTCCCAGGCTCTTCCAGAAGGGCCCACATCTTTAGCCCTCACCCCGCAGCCCCCATCCAGGGCACCCCTAGGCTACGGGCCGAGGCAAGGGGTGCAGGGGCAGAGCGATGGGTCCCATGGGGCACCAGTCAGGGCTGAGGCCACATCTGTTCCCTCCGAGAGAGAACCGCCGAGAATCAGAAGCGCAGCCCAGCCCTCACCCTGGGAGGGAGCCCTGGGGTCAGGCCTCCACATCTCCCACCCGCTTTGACTCCCCAGCTTCAGATGTGAGCAAATTCAGGCCTAAGAGAGAAAGAGGGGGCCGGAAACATCATCCTGGGAGACGTAGGGTGGAGAGGGGAGCAGTGGGGTGTCTCCACTGAAGGGAGAGTCTGAGGGGTCCTGGAGGGGCAGCCGGGGTGAGGTCCCAGGCAGCAGGTGTGCTGGTGCCCTGGATGGAGTGTGGGCCGTCCTCTCTGCATGTCCCCCTGTCCCACCCCGAGGGCACCGTCACCACCACCCTCCAGTCGCCCACTGGACGCTGACCGAGGACTGTCCACAGGTGCAGTCCCTGCACAGCCTGCATGAGAACGGGGCGCTGGTGTCGCTGGGGGATGAGCTGTACGTGACGGGCGGCCGCTGGCAGGGCATGGACGGCGACTACCATGTGGAGATGGAGGCCTACGACCCCCGGCGCGACGCCTGGACCCGCCACGGCGCCCTGCCCCGCCTCTGGCTCTACCATGGGGCCTCCGCCGTCTTCCTGGATGTCTCCAAGTGGACCCAGACCTTCGGGCCCACCCAGGAGCCCTAAGCCGCCCCTCGGCGCACCTGGAGCAGGCCCAGCTGAGCTCCCGCCCCGGGGGACGGCCCCCTTTCACTGTGGTTTGTGAACCAGAGTGTCGCCATCCCCTCCAGGGCTTGGGCTGGGTTCGGGCCACCAGGGGACGTCAGAGGACACAGCCTTGGTCTCCGCAGCCACCACGCCAAACTCTGAGCTGACCCGCGGGAAGGGCTGGGCCTCTGGAAGCCTGTATGGATGGGAGAAGCAGCTCTACTGCCTGTGGGGTGTCTGAGACCTCAGAGGAAGGAGCCCAGGGCCGGGGGAGCCTTGAGAGAACTCCCGTGCTCTCTGAATACTGGCCGCTCCTGGCTGTGTGTCCCACTGGTGGCTTTTGGAGGACCTGCACAGGTGAGGGTGACACGGAGGCCCAGGAAGCTGAGGCTGTTGCAGAGGGTGGGCAGCACAGAGCAAAGGGCCTGAGGTGGGGTCAGCGCCCAGCCCTGGGGGGCCTGCTTCTGCCTGTCCCACAGCTGTGTGACCACGGCCAGCAGCCAACCCTCTCTGGGCCTCGGGCACATGGGGCTGCGTCGGGTGGGCTGTCTGCTCTCCCTGCCCCCAGCCTTACATTGGCACCTTGTTTCCAAAGACTGTTTCTGGGGACAAAGGAGACCCAGCTTTTTCTGTGTCAGCCCCAGGAGGGCAGCACTCAGAGGCTCTGAGGGAAGGTGGTGGGGCGTGGCAGGAGGAGAGAGGGTCCTCCCACCCGCTTGGGCGCTGGGGGCAGAGGGGGCAGTAGGGCTTCCCAGGGAGGCGAGCAGCGAGAGCCAGGACCCCCCCTGTTTCTTGGGGAGATTTGCTTCTAAACAAAGACTCTTCATCAAAATGAAGGTCCCCAGATGGGGGCCCACAGGGGCGGGGGTCCTGCAGGGACTTCGGGGGATGGCCTTTGGGCGCTTTGGTGGTTTGCGCCCAGGCGGCCTCCTGAGTCAGGAAGACCAGCACTTGGGGTGACTCGGGTGGCTTGCGCCTGCCCAGAGCCCCCCGACTTGGACTGGGTCCCCTCGCGGGGCTGGCTCGGCCGCCCTGCTCCTTCCACCTCATCCTGAACAAGGCCAAGTTTGTAGCCAAGGGGATGATGAAGGACTCCCACTGGGTGCTCCGTGGGCCAGCCCCTTTGACACAGGCTCTGTCAGGGGACACAGGGCTCCAGATGGGGAGCTCTGGGTCCAGCCTGGCACCGAGCAGCTGAGGCCTCGGGTACCTCCCACCCCCTCAGGACCCGGGTTTCCTCTCCAGGACCAGCCCACAAGCTCCTCTGTGAAGGCATCAGGGACCCAAGGGACCCTTGACATCCCTGGTCCTGAGGAAGGAGCCCCTGGTCCCTCCAGCTTCTATGGATCCAGATCCACTTTGCTCCCAGACCTGAGCCCTCACAGCCGTGTCTTACGGGAGAATTCAGTTGGCCCCAGGGCCCAGACAGAGCGGGGCCTGCTGAGTGTCTGCTCTCTGCACCTGAGGACATGTGGTGGGCTGGTGGCCTGGGCGAAAATGAGGATGAAGGTTTCTGGGATCCTTGAATCTTTCCTTAAGAAAATCTTCTGAATTTTCAATCCAGACAGTGATTGAAAGTGCTGTTTCAAAACAAAGACTGAACGTGTCAAAGTGGACTTATTTTGATGACAAATGGGTAGTTGAAAAGGTGGTGTTCTAGGAGAAGACCTGCTTTCTGCCCCACTTGCCCCCACGGCACTGGGGGGCAGTATTTGGGGTGGGGGAGCATAGCCCACCCCAGGGCCTTGTCCTCAACTTTGGGGCGCCAAACCGCCCTTCGTCTGATCAGCAGAGCTGGAATCGGGCCCCTCCAGTTGAGTGATGGAGAATACTTTAGGGAGGAGCTATTTCCGAGGTGCGGGCAGGCTGAGGGGGACCCAGCAAGGGCTCGAGGAGCTCCCAGGGCTACCGACGGTGGGGAGCTGCCACCACCCCTCGGCCTCCAGGGCCGAGCAGAGGAGATGCAGACCCCAGAAAGGGAGCTAGAGGGAAAGGGCGGCTGAGGGGCTGGGGCCTTTGCTAGAGGAACGCAGCCACTGCCACTGCCCCAGTGCCTCCCACTGGCCAAACCCAACCAGAATCAGAGGAAAGACAGGCCACGGACACAGTCTGTAGTGGCCAGCCTGCAGGGGCAGAGAGCAGGTGGAGAGGGGTGGACAGGGCACCAGGATGGGCAAGCAAGGTCTCCAGCACACAAAGCAAACACAAGAGATTCTCGTGTAAGATGGACACTCATGTACTCATTCAAGCAAGGATGGTCGTGGAGAATCCAGGCCTCCACACCCCTTTCCAAAGCCCCCAGAAATCAAGGCTCATCAGAAGGCTTGGGGCTAGTGCGGAATCTAGAAAAGGGAACAGGTAACCTTGGAACACGTGCAGATGCCCATCACTCTCAGACCCACAGCAGGTGACCACCTGCCTCACTCCAGAATACTCATGTGTGCCGGGCGGGTGCATGCTGCCTTTCCCTCAGACCATGCTGGGTAGACTGAGGCACTTCCAGTGTCCTGCAGTGACAGACCCTGTCTGCAGCGACCACAGTGCTCTCAGCCGCCAGGCCCAGCACAGCTGAGCCAGGGGAAGCTCCCTTTGGTCCCCAGATGAGCCGGGGTTAGGGATGCTTCTAGCCATTTCCACTGGACTTGGATTTTCCAGTACCTCCTAGACAAGACCATTTCATTACTGAGCATCTTCCCTGTACCAGGCAGGGACAGGGATTGCTGGAATCAGCCAGCTGACATTTGTAATTAAATGGACGGGTCAAATGACAGTTCACTGTAGTCCATTTAGACCACTGCACCAGTTGGCTGGTTGACCAGGTGGCCCAGTGAAAAGTATGCGTATTGACCTGGACTTTGGTAGAGGCTGAAGAACGGGGTAGTTTCAGCCACATACAGCATAAGGATGTCCACTCCTCCAGGGCTATGTCATTTGTCTTTGATTCCCAGCGCCCAGCACAGCGCTGGACACTCAGGCTGAAGCGTAGCTGCCGTTGCTATGTGTGCAGGACCAGGTACACAGGAGAACAGCCGGGCATGAAGCGGATTAATTGAAGAATGGAATAGACTGTGATGAGACTCTTCACAGAGAAAGTAATTGCCTGTTTGGCATGAACACCCTAGGAGGCAACGTGATGTCCTCAAAGCTAATAGACTGTCCTAGGAATTACCTTGGTCACAATGACATTTAAGAATGTGCTTCTTCCCACAATGGCAAACGGAGCCATTGAGAGCCTACCATCTTGTAATAAGCTGAGAGGTGGGCTAAGGCCTAATTTTAAAATGAATCTCTTGAAAACATGGAAACAATTAGCAGAAAATAACCCAAGAGACCCTCTTGGTGAGAGGTGAGAAGGAATGCTTCCCCTGAGCATTAGACCTGAGGTTGCCCACGGTCCCATCCAGGAGGTACATGCAGGTTCCCAGCACTTGTCCCTGTGCTTGGCACGCAGCAGGAACTGAGTCAACATTCATTGAATTGAATTGAATCTGTGGGCTTCAGAGTTACTGACCTCAAGTTGCAGGGCCTGGATCTGGACGAGTTTTCATTTGGTGGCTACGTGACCTCAGGCCGATCCCAAGACCTAGCCTCAGTTTCCTTGTCTGTGCCATGGGGACAATCACGTGACTTGAGAATTAGATGATGTCATGCTGGGAAGGCTCCGACGGACAGCAAAGGTTGCCCGCCTGTATACCGGGAGACCACACAACAAGGTTCGCATTGTTTTGGGGGGCAGAGGGAGCTTTGATTCCCATGACTTCATCTGCAAAGGTCCTGCCTTTGGAGGAAGAGAGGAGAGTGGGAACAGCCTGACTGCAGCAGGCCGCTGGGAAGCCAGGGCTGAGGCTGTGACATGAGGGCCCAAGAATGAGGATTAGATTTCAGCCAGGCGTGAAGGCGCGTGGGGGAGGCCACCTCGAGCCCCGCCCGCCCCCTCCTGCGCCACTCCATCCAGTCGCTCCTCCCTGGGATCCATGAACTCACCCTCAGATGCCACCCTCACTTCTGAGCCCACGGGAGGCTGCTGCAGTGGAAGGGCCCCAGGGTCATCGGAACCTTGTTTGTGGTGGTCGTTGAGCTGCACGAGGCTTTGCTAAGCTCCCCCCTCCTCTGAGTAGAGGCTGTTTCTGGAATGCGACCCCAGAAACCTGCAGGGAGCCCCACCTGAAGACCCCAGCCCTCTGAGCTCTCCTGCCCCACGGCCAGGCTGTGTCATCACCTCCGGCGAGGGTTACTGGAGGCTGCACAGCGCCAGAACGGATTTGATTTGGGCCCTCTGGCAGGCCTATGACATCATGAGGATTGTTCACTGTTTGGGAAAATAACTGTTTTTCACATAGCAACAGCTCCTGTCCTCAATGCTGGCCTTGTGAGGACTGGGGCTCCCTACTGTGAGTTGGAAATGGTGTCACAAGACTATCAGAAGGATCACGTGACCCAAATCTGGTCCCTCCCTCCCCACACGTCCTCACGTGACCCAAATCTGGTCCCTCCCTCCCCACACGTCCCCCTGTTGTTGTGCCCATTGTACAGAGCAGCAAACTGAGGCTCCGGGGGATGAGGGCCTGAAGGCCCTGAGGTGTGCCTCCTCCAAAGCCTCAGAGGGCCGTGTGAGGACCAGGTTTGCTGAGCAGACCTGCGGCTGGGTGTGACCTGGGCTCTCTCCATGCTCTGCCATGGCCTCCATGGCCCAGGGCCTCTGTCTTCAGGTAGGTCTGAGGGCACCTACCCTCCGCGCCCCCATGATGTGATGTGATGACCCTCACTGCTCAGGCAGCCTGGAAGGCAAGCAGGCCTCGCTCGTGGCTCCGCACAGGACCTGCCATGGACTCAGCTCCTCCTAGAGCAGGCCCTGAGGACACGTGCATTAATCCCAGCTCTCAGCCAGGGAAGCTGAGACTCCAAGGAGCTCGAGGACAGGCTGGCCACTCTCAGGTGAGGGGCAGAGCCCAGGTGGAGCCCCTTTCCCACCACATCGGGCTGCCCCCCTGGACTTCCATCCCCCCAGGAAGGGAAAGCTCGTGATGAGCCCCCTGGTTCAAGAGTGGCAGCCGCACGTATTTCCCTGGGCTTCCCTCACAGCCAGACCCCCATAGGAAACCCCACACCTAAGGGGTTCCCGTCCCGGAAAAGACAGAGCTGTATTTTCAATAACCTTCAAGTTCATCAGCAAGAATAGGCAGGACCCTGATGGGCAAAACATGTGGCTGTGAAGATGTGACCATGCCCAGGGGGCCAGAGGGCCCAGCCCGGCCCCAGCCCGAGCCCAGGCTGTGAGTCCCTAGTGAACCCTCATCTCGCTGGGCTGACCAGTGAGAAGTGAATGAGGTGCTGGATGTGGACAAGCTTTTTCAGAAACATGAAGGTACTGTTCACAGAGCTGCATCTCCCGAGGACAGAAGCCCCTCTCTGCCAGCGGACTGTGGGTTTCAACGATGAAAACACCCCACACTTGGCATCCCATGGTCCCAGATGAAGTCTCCCCCGCAAAATGAAAGTGAACAAAATTTTAATACCTAACGCTGAAGCACACGCCCAGCACACACACATGTCATTACAAAGTTCCAATGCCTGGCTTCCTAACAGATGTTCCTTGTGGGACCAGAAATGAGAAGCCACCCAAGAAGTCCTGAATTCTTTGAGAACCTTCTGGCAACACCATCTACAAATTTTGGAGCAAATGGCCTTATTTGTAGCAAATGGTTGTTGATGGAATAAGTTCCTATAGTTTATTGAGTATGTATTATAAAAGCCAGTATTTCTCAAATATCTTCTTGGAGAGCTGCAATTTCTATAGGAATTTCAGTTTTTTCATTCCACTGATAATTTCCCCCCCAAATTGAATAAAGATAAAGACAGAACTCCTTTGCAGTTCTAATTTGCCTTTCAGTAAGTCTCATAGAGTAAGTCTGTAGGACACACCCAGGCGGGGACACATTCTCAGGGTGGGAAGGGTGTTTTTCTCTTTAAACCCCCCCAAAACTACCACCATCCCCCCATCTTACAGGAAAAGAGGCAGAATCACAGGGAAAAATTAACATCTAATACCAGGCTTTTTCTAAAGTATTAAGTGTTTCCTGTCCCCTGGAAACAGTGCAGGGGTGGGGAAAACCGCAGGCGAGGCGGTGAGGCCCTGACTGAGGATGACCCCCAGCCACTCCCCCAGGCCCTGGCTGCACTTGCTGAAATTGGCCGGAGCCACGCTCTGAAACAGGACAGGGGGAGGTCCCCCCTCTTCTCAGAAGAGGTGGAAATCATCCCTTGTGAGGGTGGCAAACCCTTGTAAGGTGCAATCCTCAGCTGTGCCCTTCCCTTGAACCCCCTGAATAAAATGCACTATTTACCCACCAGGTTCAGGCCCCTCGGGAAGAGACACCGGAGAGCCTGGAGTGCCAGCCTCAGCAGGCAGTCGGGGCGGGGTGTGGGCGGAGTGGACGGTAGGGGTGGAGAGGCGACGCGCAGGTGATAGAACAAACAGCCCAGGGAAGAGTGAAGGGGCTGCTCTTTTCCGGGAGAAGCCTGGACCCCAGGCCTGCAGGGCCTGGTCCACCTGTGCCCGCGGCGTACCCTGCGCTGATCCTGGTGGGCTGAGGGTAATGTGGTCCCGGGTCGGATCGGCCCCCCCCGGCCCCCAGGTCGAGATTGGGCTCAATCCTCCCAGTCCAGGCCTCAGGGCGCCCGCTTCAGTGCAGGGCGCCTGTCCCCGGCCGTAGATTTGCTCCGTGCCCCACCCCCGCCCCCGGAGGCCCCTGCAGGTGCGCCCTGCTGGGGAGGAAGAGCCCATCTCTGACCTCAGGGCGCCCCAGCCTTGGGGAGAAGGCTGCGTCGGAAGGAAGGGGCCGCCGCCTGGGAAAGGGGCTCCAAGGAGGGACCCTGACGGTCTTTGCCCTCCGATGTGCTCAATCTAACATGCAGGGCGCGGCCGGGAGAATGGGGAGGAGGCGTCTCGAGGTCCCCGCAGAAGACGCGCGGGATAGGGAGGAGAGAGGGATGCCCCGGGTCGGTAGAAGGGGCGTCCGGGCTCCCCGCCAAGCAGAAGCGCGGGACAGAGCGCAGGAGGGACCGGGAGTCCCGAGCTGGGGCGGAAACGAGCTCGACAGGAAGGGGCGCTCAGACCACCGCCAGCCAGCGCTCCCCGAGCCCCCTGCCTCCCCTGTACTGCCTTCCTCGACCCCGCGCCCCCTTTCCTAACGCGTGCCCCGCCCCGCAGCGTCCTCTTCCCTCCCCGCACCGGCCCCCCGCCCCCACGGCTGCAGCGCGCGCGGGAGCCGGGAGGGGGCGCCGGCGGTGGTGCGCGCTCTCCGGGCGACGCGGGGGATTCAAGCGCGTTATAAGGCGCGGAGCCAGAGGGCGAGTCCCAGACGTAGCGCTCGGAGGAGAGAGGGACCCGCCGCCCTCATGGCCCCCGCCTGCTGCCCTGCCGGAGCCCTGATGCTCGCGTACGCGGGCCTGCTGGCCGCCGCCGCGGGCCTCGGCTCCCCGGAGCCCGGCGCGCCCTCGGGGAGCCGCGCCCGCGAAGAGCCGCCGCCCGGGAACGAGCTGCCCGCGGGGTCGGCCGCCAGCCCGCAGGTAAGACGCCGCCCGACTACTCGCCCGGGCCCCAGCGCCCCAGAGACCTCCGGGCCTCAGCTTCCCCACCCGGAGCCCGCACCTCCTGAGCTCCAGGGCGCCCCGGAGGCGGAGGGCGCTTGCTTCCGGGGCGGTGGGGAGCGCGGCGCCGCGAGCGGGGACCTGGGCTGGCTTGGGTGTCCTCCTTTGTAAAGTGGGCAGAAAAACGCTTAGCTTGCGGGGGAGGCCCAGGAAGTCTGGACGCCTCCTCACTGCACCTCCCCACGGGCGCCTTAAGGCCAGCCGTGACCTTGGCTTTTGGGGTAGTTCTTTGGCATTGAAGCAAAGTTCTACCAGACCGGGGGAAATGCCTTTTCTTTGGTGACTTCTGCGTTGGGAAGTGAGTAAAGTGTAAATAACTTCATTCTCCTGAAATTGGGAAGAACGTATTTGTAAAAGTGTGAGCAAGTTACTGACCACCACCGCACCCCACCCCTGCCCCCAATCTGTTTGGTGCAAGTCTCTCTGGAAAACAAAAACTGCCTTGCTGCCGGTTGGGGAGGGTGCAGGGGAGAAAGGGGTGGGGTGCCGGGCCCCCAGTGACGTGTGATTTCTGGCCGAGGCCGGTGATGCTTAGCTCAGCCTGCTTCTTCCTTCCCTTGCTACCAAAGAGGGTGCTCAGGTTGGAGGAGGCTGGGGAATTGGGGCGTTCAGAGAGGCCCTCGGTGTGGGTGGGGTCTTTCAGACAGGGAGGTGAGGGCCGTCGGGGAAGGAGCTTTGAGTTTCTTTTTTCTGAAGATGCCTGTGGGCAGTGCAAAGGGCAGAGCCTTGCTGGGGCCTCAAGCCTGCACCTCTGCTCTCAGCATCACTCTGGGAACCATGATGCCCCTGCTAAAGGACACCCCCATTAAAGACAGGTGGAGGCGGCGGCCAGCCCTGCCTGCCCCCTGGGAGGGGCCTCCCCGAAGCCCTCGTTCCCATCACCTCCGGCCACTTCCCATGGACTGAAGGCAAACCCTACCCAGCCAGCCAACCACAACCCCTGGGGGGCAGGGTTGCCAGATGTTGGGCTGTGGTGGCCAGGAAGCAGAGGGGGCTTCACGTGCTTCCAGGTGGGGTTCTGGCCTGGGACCTTCCTTGGGTCCACAGAGGCTCCTTTCTGAGAGCCCCTGGAGGCTGGAGACTTCAGTCGGCCAGGGCAGTTGCCAGATACCCACCCATACTGCCGCAGGCCCATCTCCCAGACCCCCAGACCAACGTGGTCCCACCTGTTTCAGTTCCCCAAACCAAACTGGGGTCCGAGTCCTTCCACAGGCTACTGGTCCAGCTGGAGGGCCAGCGTGGCACACCATGCAGCCCACGTAGAATCCTCCTGCCACGTGTTTCCACTGAGGCAGTGTGAGGCTGTGAAGTGAGGCCACAGGTCCTGGTGTCCGTGGAGAGGAAGCAGTCGGGGGGCGCCTCGCGGGGCCCAACACCCAGGGAGATGTGGGGAAGCCCCAGGCACCCTGAGGCCTTGCCGAGGCTTCCCAGGCTCCTCCATCACAGAAGCCCGTCCCCATCACAGCACACTGGCTCCTGATGCGAAGCCCCAGATCCTTGCAGAGGGGCTGCCAGACCACTGAGTCTGCCTCTGACGAAAGGGCCTGGTGGCTCCAAGACCCCAGGGTCCTTCCGTCAGTCACCGGAGTCGGCACCCATGACCTCATCTAAGCCCTCTGGAACCAATTTCCGTCCCAGCTGGCAGCCCTGCCTGGAGCTCAGACTGTGTGAGGCCCACTGCCCAGAGGGCCAAGGGCCTCTCCCTGCAAGGTACCTCCTGGAACTCTCCTCCGTGTCAGGACTAGTCAGAACGCACTGTGAAGGGGAATGGACATTTCTGGAACCATCACTGTCCTTGCTTAGGTCACGCGTCTCAGAAGTCCTGAGGCAGATGAGTGGTGTCACGTGCCGTGCAGGCGCCTGGAGTCATATCTCAGTGCTGGACGCCCCCTACCCCGGTCCCCCTAACCGCACTGGACTGTAGGCTTATCATCCCTGAGGGCTGAAATTGGCCTCCCTGGAACTTCGGACCGTCGGGCTTGGTCGGGGGGCCTGCTGGTAGTCGGGGGCCCCTGCCTGAGCGCCCGTGGAGCCGGTGGTCTGATTCTCCGACTCCCAGGAAGGTGCATTCACTGCAGCTCCCGGGACAAAAGCTGGGACAGGCCTGGTGGCCCAGCAGAGCCCGATTCCCACGTGCTCTGATTCCCACGCACCCATGCCCAGGGGCCTCTTCTCCCGCAAGTCCAGGCTGTGGAGTGGCCTGTTCCCCAGGGGTCGTCCTCCGCGGGGCTGGGGGCCGGGGCTGTGCTGTCTTGGAGGACGCAGTGACAGGGGCCCGAGGGTGCCGGAGGCCAGTCCTGCACAGTGACCTCCTGCAGAGCGTCCAAGGGAGGCAGACCGGCTGATGGCCGCCATGTTCCAGGAGCCGCCCGTGGAGCAAGTGCGCGGCATCGATGCGCGAGATGCCTGGATGCTCTTCGTCAGGCAGAGTGACAAGGGCGCCAACAGCAAGAGGGGGAGCAGAGGCAAAGCCAAGAAGTTGAAGGTGAGCCCTGGAGCCCCAGCCGGTGTTGCGTGTGTGTGTGTGTGTGTGTGTGTCCTGGGTGTGTGTGTGTGTGTGTCCTGGGTGTGTGTGTGTGTGTGTGTCCTGGGTGTGTGTGTGTCCTGGGTGTGTCCTGGGTGTGTGTGTGTGTGTGTGTGTCCTGGGTGTGTGTGTCCTGGGTGTGTGTGTGTGTCCTGGGGTGTGTGTGTGTGTCCTGGGGTGTGTGTGTCCTCGGGTGTGTGTGTGTGTGTGTCCTGGGGTGTGTCCTCGGGTGTGTGTGTTTGTGTCCTGTGTGTTTGTGTGTGTCCTGGGTGTGTGTGTCTTGGGTGTGTGTGTGTGAGCCCCCACCCACGGGCCTTTCCCCAAACCCCCAGTCCACCACCACCACCCCACACCCCTCACTGGGTGTGTGTGTGTGTGTGTGTGTGTCCTGGGGTGTGTGTGTCCTCATGTGTGTGTGTGTCCTGGGTGTGTGTGTGTCCTGGGTGTGTGTGTCTTGGGGGGGTGTGTGTGTGTGTGTGTGAGACCCCACCCACGGGCCTTTCCCCAAACCCCCAGTCCACCACCACCACCCCACACCCCTCACTGGGTGTGTGTGTGTGTGTGTGTGTGTGTGTGTGTGTGTGTGTGTGTGTCCTGGGTGTGTGTGTCTTGGGTGTGTGGGTGTGGAGGTGTGTGTGTGTGTGTGTGAGCCCCCACCCACGGGCCTTTCCCCAAACCCCCAGTCCACCACCACCACCCCACACCCCTCACTGGCTCCCCCTGGACACCCTGAGCAGTTCCAACAAGCAGAGACCCTCACCCTCGGGCCAGAGGGCACAGAACTGTCAAGCTGGGGCCTAGTGACCCTGAGTTTGGGGCCTGTTCCAACCGTTTACCCTGCACCCCTGGAATGCCAGGCAGCCTCACTGGCTCCCCGCTTTCTCTCCCCTCTGCATCCTGGCACGGGAGGCCTGGGCTGGCCTGGTAGGGCAGTCAGGGACCAAGCTGGAGGGGCCTACAGGCGGGCTGGGGTGACACGGTCTGGTTCCTAGTGGCTGGGGGACGTGGGGGCCCTGGCAGCTGCCGGCCCCCACTCTCATTCAGCCTGGCAGGGACCTGGCACCTGGTCCTGATGGCTGACTCTTGCCTTGAGACCCAAGGAGGGCTGTGTCCCCTGGGGTGAGCGCTCTGGTCACGGCTGTGCTGCCCATGCTGAGTTCGGGCCTCACCCTGCCCCAGATCTGACCCAGTGACTGAGTGCCGGGTTCTGAGCCTGAGGCAGCCGGGCTGCTGGGCTGTCACCATGGCCTGACCCGTCACCCCCGACGCTGAGCTGGGGGCTCCCCCAGGCTCCTCCTTGCAGGGGACTTCCTTGCTCCTGGGTGGGTACCAGCCCAGCCCAGTGAGGGCTCCTTGAGGACCCCAGGCCCCGGTGCTGGGCCAGGCACAGGGAGAGCTTGCCAACTGCTGCTGAGACGACCTTGAGTCGAAAGCAGCCTGGCGTGTCCCTCCCTCCCCTTTTCCCTCCATCAGGAAATCCAGCCCCGGGGCTGGGCTGCAGCCCTCTGCTTCCCCGCTCGCTCGTGCACGTTCCTCCCCCCAGCCCTGCCCCCAGGGGCCCCACCGCCCTGAGGCCCTGTGCCTGCAGCTTTCACTGCCTCCTCAGGGGAATCGGAGGCCCTAGAGGCTGACCTCTACCCCAGGGGTCAAAGCAGGACCCCACCCCCTTGCCAGGCTCGGTGGCAAGAGCTTGCAGAGGGGGTGCCCGCGGTCCCCAGCCTGCCTGTTCAGATGTCTTCACCGTCAAGCTTCTCTTTCAGCTCGGCCTGCCAGGTCCCCCAGGGCCCCCCGGCCCCCAGGGCCCCCCGGGCCCCATCACCCCACCTGAGGTCCTGCTGAAAGAGTTCCAGCTGCTGCTGAAAGGTAGGGCGGGGCCCCCACCCCACCCCCGGTGTGAGCGGGGCCGGGGAGGGCATCCTGGAGGAGCTGAGGTGGGCTAGACCTTTGTCTGTTGACCCGTATCCCAAGGAGGCTTCTGCTCCGGTGCTGGCCTGGGTCAAGGCCGTGGGTCGGGAGCTTGTGGGGGAGGTGGGAGGAGCGTGGTGAGGAGGTGGCTTCCAGAGGAAGGTGGACTTGGCCACTCGGTGTTCAGCAGGGGCCTGGGGACCAGCATCCACGCCCCACTTGCGAGTCCAGTGAGCCTAGCAAAGGCCGAGAGATCTAAGCCCGTGGGGACTGTCAGAGGGGGCTCAGGGCCCCGTAAGCTTGTAAAGTGCTCCTCTGATCCCCGCAGTGACACCAGGGAGATCGGAGGCTCAGCCCAGTAACACAGGCCCCCTTCTACCCCCTGATCACCTGTGCCCCCGCCTCTTCTCCTGACAGATCTCTGCTGCTGGCCTCAGAGCCGCATGGGAGGGCACCAGGAGGCCGCCCTCACGGGGCAAGGAGGATGGTGTCTGGGGGCAGCACAGGGAGGAGGATGGGGCAGCCGCTGGAGGCCGCAGGCGGAGAGAGCAGCGCTGAGCGGGGCTCCGGCACTGAGGGCGGTGTCCCTGCACTGTGGCCAGCTGCTGAGTCGCAGCTCACGCTATTGACTAGATAATGTCATTGTGAAGAGCTACTGAGTCTTTTTCCCCCTTCAATTTAATGTACTGTTCATTTAAATAGACCAGCTTCAGCGGCTGAAGAACCTCCATATTATGTGCAATATAGCTGCAAAATTATTTATTTATACCCAGCTTCTTTTCAAAAATGACCAGTCTGGCTTAAACTATTGCATTCCCTGATACAACAAAAATGTAAACAGAGAAGAAACAGCAGCGGGAAGGGGGAAGAAGCGGTAGGATAGGCAGGTGAAGCAGGAGAACGAGGGTCCTGGGTGAATCAGCCCTGAGCTTCCCAGTAGCCAAAGCGTGAAAGGAAACAGGTGCAGCCGCAGGATCAGGAGGCAGTTTCCGAAGGCCCGCCAGGCCCGACTGCGTGCGCCTGGCGCGCGGTTCCGGGGTAACCGGTAATGGCCCCCCGCGCTCTCAGCAGCGCCCGGGGTTGGGGAAGGGGTCCGGGCGGGACACGGAAGGGCGAGCGAGGTGGTCCCGGCGCGGCCACCGCTCGCTCTGTGCCAGGCGCGGTGCGCACACGCGAGTGCTTGGAGCCTGAGCCCCGCCCGCGCGGCCCCGCCGCGGTGCCGGCCGTCCCCGCGGAGGACGAGGAGGACGAGGAGGAGGAGGCGGCGGCGGCGGGGGGCGCGGGCATGCTGGCGCTGCTGGCTGCGCCCCTGGCCCCGGGTCCGCGGGCGCCGCGCATCGAGGCCGCCTTCCACTGCCGCCTGCGCCGGGACGCGTCGGTGGAGCGGCGCGCGCTGCGCGAGCTCGGCGTCTACTACGTGGTGAGTCCGGGCCGGGGCGGCCGGGGCGGGGCGGGCGCGCTGGGCCCGGGGTGACCGTCCGTGCGCCCGCAGCCCAACGCCGAGGGCGCCTTCCGCCGCGGCCCGGGCCTGAACCTGACCAGCGGCCAGTACACGGCGCCCGTCGCCGGCTTCTACGCGCTCGCCGCCACGCTGCACGTGGGTGAGGCCCGGGGCTGGGGCGGGGCCTGGGGGGGGGCGCCCCGCCGCGCTTGGTTCCTGCCGCCCGGTGACCGCCCCCGTGCCTCCCCCGCAGCGCTGGCGGAGCAGACGAGACGGGCGCCGCCGCGCCCCCGGGACCGCCTGCGCCTACTCATCTGCATCCAGTCCCGGTGCCAGCACCACGCGTGAGTGGGCGCGGGCAGGGCGCGCAGCCCGGGCGCCCGCCTCCTCCCTCGGGGCTTCCCCCGGCCACCGTCAGGCGTTCCTCCCGCCCCGGCGCGCGCTCCCCGAACCCCGACCCGGGACGTGGGGGCCCGGCCCGCCCCAGCCCCTGCTCTGCCCGCCCCCCACAGGGGACTGACTCCCCTCCGGCGACCCGAGACGCCAGCGTCGCGTCCCCAGGCCTGTCCTGACCAGTCTGTGCGGACCCTCCCCAGGCTCTCTCCCAGCCCTTCTCCGTGAACTTGTCCAGCTTCCCGTCTCTTGCTGGTCCGGGAGGGCAGGGCTGCTCCTTCGGTGTCCCCAGCACCCAGAACAGCCCAGGCAGAGAGCAGGTGCTCCACAGCAGTTGCAGAAGGCATGCATGGGTGAAGTTCAAATCTTCTCACTCTGGTTTGGAAAGCCCTGCACCCATTGGCCTGAACCCAGCCTCACTGCTGCCAGCCCCGCACCTCCAGCTGCACCGGCCAGTGTCTCGCTTCCCATCAGAGCCAGGATTTGCTGCCCGGCCCTCACGGCACACCTTCAGCCCTGTGGAGCCTGTCCTTACTCCTCTTGGGGACCCAGTTCAGATGCCACCTCCACCGGAAGCCCCGGCTAAGACAGCCGTTCTCATGGCACTTTGCTGGTGTCGGGCGCTGCGGTGATTGTGAGCACATTGTGGGTGAAGTTGGTGGTTCTGGGGCAGGGGTCTCAGGCCCACCCTCTTTCTGTTTTGGCCGCAGCTCCCTGGAGGCTGTCATGGGGCTGGAGAGCAGCAGCGAGTTCTTCACCATCTCGGTCAACGGCGTTCTGTATCTGCAGGTGTGTGGGGCAGGCTCAGCTATGGGGGGGGCCACCACCCGGACACAGCCGTGGGGGTGACTGGGCAGGGAGGGGTGCTGATGGGTGCTCAGAGCTCTGGGTGCAGTGCCCTCAGCCTCCAGGTCCGGGCAAGGGTCAGGGCGGCACAGAGCACTCCCGCTAGCCCAGGCAGAGCCAGGCCGAGACCGGGGCTCCTTTCCCCAGACCTGGCCCCCCCAATATTGAGGACTGGTGCTTCTGGCCGTAACGAGCCCTTCGGAAGGGACTCAGTGGGCAAGGGGGCGGGGGGCAGTGACAGAGGTCAGCTCTTTGCCCAGGATGACATCACGACCCCCTGGCCCATTGGGACTTCGGGAAGCAGATGCAGTTATTTCCTACACAAAACCCCAACTGACAGTCTCTTTCTAGAACTGTGGGGATTTGGGCAAGGGCTTGAGAAACTGATGAAAAGATGAGATTTCCTAAGAAAGAAAAATTTAGGTACAGATGTGCGGAATAAAGCTCACATGTAAATAGCACTAACTAGGCCAGGCCCGTTCTGAGCACTTAACATAAATTACCCATTACTCACAGCACTTTGAGGTAGAAAATATTATTCCCCTGTTTACAAATAAGGGAACGAGGGCACAGAAGTGTTAAGTAATTTGCCCAAGCTCGCACAGCAAAGCCAGGATCGGAGGCCAGGCTGTGGCTGCAGGCGGCTGTGGTTGCTGGAAGGCGTTTAGAGGTCTGGTCCCTGGCACTGCTGCGTGAGCTCAGATGGCACACAGCGTGCCTGGGGTCTTAAGATGCAAATGCCCAGATTCTGCATCTCTGGGAGTTCCCAGCTCACATCTGGGGATGTGACCCTGCTGATGCCTGGACCACATTCGGAGTAGCCAGGCAGAGTACCAGTCCGACCGTGGCTCTACCAGATGGGTCAGTGGCCGGGCCTGTGGGGGGAAGGGGCACCGTCACACGTGAGTTCAGCACGCTTTCAGGCTTCGAGTGCAGCAGAGGGAACTGTTTGACGCTCGAGCCCCGCTCTGGCCCTGAGCAGAGGCTTGCTCCCCTGCACATGCACTACAGGGAGCCCATTGGTGCCAGGGCTGATGGAGCTGGGGAGGAGGCACTAGACCAGGCGTCAGGGGTGCTGGGTTTGAGGGCAAGGCCTGCCTGCCGGCCCTCACTCCTGTCCTTGGGCGGGCTGGGGCGGGGCGGGGCGGGCATGGTGTGTGGTGGGCGCACCTGCAGGCCGGCCGGCATCCAGGCTGACGCTGACCTTCCCCGCAGGCGGGGCAGTACACCTCCGTCTTCCTGGACAATGCCAGCAGCTCCTCCCTCACAGTGCGCGGTGGCTCCCACTTCAGTGCTGTCCTCCTTGGTGTATGAACGGCCACCCCAGGCTCTCCCTCTCGCCGGGCAAACGGAGCAGGAGTGCGAACAATCTCGGGGCCGTGGCGGAGTGGCGGGGGCCACACGCAGGAGGGAGCCCGCCGAACTGCCCACACTGGCCACCGCAGTTCAACCCAGAGATGCCACTACAGGCAGCCTGGGGAGGTGACACGCAAACTGGCAGTCCCAGACTGGGAATGATTTCAGGATGCCAGCTTAAGTTAAACGGGAGACGTTTCAGTGTGCCCAGGAGCACGTGCTTTGTCCCTCCCCAGCTGCAGACCTGGGCCCCTCCTGGCCCCAGTGGCCCCGGCAGCCTCAGCTTCGTTGCTGTGGCCCAGCCCCACCTTTTCCATCTTTCTTAGGGTTCTCACGGGCTGCCTGCTGGGAGTGCCAGGACGGAGGGCAGAGGCCTCCCAGCCTGCCTGGTCCCCACCTGCCCCTCTCCCAGCCCTGCCTTTAGCCTGCAGGGGCCACGGGGCCCAAGCCTCTCCTTGTGGCCCTGGGGCATAGCAGCCTCAGGCACCAGAGAGACACTGGATGGGGGCTGACGGGGACAGTGACAGTCTGGAGCTGTTTTCACTTGTGACACGTGCAAGGTCACTTGCACGCTCACCCAGCCTTTCCACATAGGAGCTGCACCCTCCTCCTCCGTCACAGACCCTCTCGTGGATGAGGGCCCCTTGCCCACCCCCTTGCGGCCCTGGCTCACTGCTGGGATCCACCCACCAGATGAAAGAGCTAGAACAACCCTGCAGGTCAGGGACGGCCAGGCCCTGCCTGCCCATCTGCACGGATGAAGCGGACGCTTCTCACAAGCTGACAGGCTCTCGGTGCCCAACCGCAGCCTAGCCTCGCTGGGTCTATCCAGCTCTGGGGCTCTTGAAAGAATCTTCCCCACGGGGGTGGGACTATGGCCCCAAGCTCAGATGGGTGTCCTGAGAAGACCAGGTCCCAAGTCCTTCTGTGCTGCTGCAGCAGTGATGGGATGCGGGTAGCAGTGGTGATGGGGGTCTGGGAGTTGCTGCAATTTCTTTCAAGGTGCAGGGCCCCCGCTGCCTGCTGAGGAAGTTACCCAACCCCTGTACCTACACACAAAACAGGCTACAGGAACGGGGTACCATAAGATGTCCTGGGGGCCAAGCTGGTCTGGTAAGCCATTGCCCCCTTCTCAGGCCTGGGAGAGAAGTGGGCAATGGCTGCAGTCACCTCTCACCGTAACCTTCTAGCTGGCCTTGGGATGAGCAGGTGACTGTGGCCAGGCCTAGCTGATGCCCCGGAGCCCTAAGCTTCCAGCGCCACAGTCAGGCTCAGACCTTTCCCTCCCAGCCAGGGGACCCCAGGCGCAATGCACACAAACCACCACTCTGTGCCCTTTGGCAGTCCTGGCACAGTTCTCAGTAGGACTCGTACCCGCCCTACCAGGAAGTACCAGCTGGCCGGGTCCTGCCTGCCCACGCTCTCTGATAAGGGATGGTGTGGCCACGCCCTTTTCTGGATTTCACTTTGTATCCAGATATTTTAGAGAAGCTATCTTTTACCCTTGAAAAACCCACAGATCTCTTTCATTTTCTCAATATGAGTGTGTCACACAGCAATTTATTGAAGTATTTATTGTATAATATTGTCAGGTGGAATATATATATATATATACACACACATATATATATATAAACTGACTTTTGAGAATTATTTTATGTGATTATACAAAATTACAGAAACAAAGGGCTGACCTTAAAATATAGAGTCTTAGTCATTTAGGCCAGGCTCACCAAGGACGGAGGAGTGAGCTCTGGGAGGGGAGGCGGAAGGATGTTTCCAGCCCATGGGGGCCCTCAGACCCATGGAGAAGGTGGCAGGGACAGCCCGTCCAGGGAAGACCAGCGCCAAGCCTCTCCCAGCTCTAGGACACTAGCGGTCTGGGGATTAGGGATACATGGTCAAAGACTGGTGCCTTGTTTGCTGTAAGAAAATGTTTATTGAATAAATTGTCCCACTTCCCAATTCTGAGACGCTGAGGTTCTTTCCTTCCGCGACGCCACACCGCGTCGTCCCAGTCCTCAGCAGGAGTGAAACCTGGCTCTTAACACTCTGGGGAAGGGTGTGCTGGAAACGCTCCCGAGGTACTTGTAGGGAGGCCGGTCCCACTGACAGAACTGACGAGGTGATAAGGCCATGTGCGCAGGCTGGGCAGGGCCAGCAAACATGACAAAACAGCTTCAAAAGCAAATTTTCAGAATCTTACATCATCCTGAGGCAGCATTTACACAGACCTAAAAGCTGCTTTACTAAGTAATTACAGCAATACCAATGGCCTGCTTTACATATAAATAAGGGCTTGAAAAGAATTTTAAAGTTTGTTTTTCTGAGTAGGCTCATCATGCATTTGTAACATCTCTGACGGAAGTGTGATCGTGACCATCAGCCCCAGCCCAGCACAGAACCAACTGAATGCACGTTCCTAAGACTAAGACGGGAGGCTGGACCCGGCCACAGGGAACAGCAGCTTGGCTGCTCAAACCTGGAAAAGTACGCACTTTGCACCCAGGGGACCCAGACGGGAGACCCAGTAAACCCAGCCCTTCTTAGAGTCCCTCAGCCAGACTGCATCTGTCATCACAGAACTGGAAATAAGCAGAATCCCGTGGTGTTTCTGGAGGGCCCGTTGGGGGCACGCTGCTCCACAGAGTGACCACCTCACCTTGTTCCCCTGGCTGAGCCTGGGATCATGCCGCGTAACGTTTTGTAACCTTATTTTTGTATAGAAAGCTGAAAGCAGCCAGAGTGCTCCAGCAGCCCTGGGCTCTAGTCGTGGCCTGTCCAATGCAGTCATTACCTCGATTTCCTCATTGTAAAATGCCACTTCCCCAGGCAGTTATCAGGAGGGTGAAACAGCACAGGAAAGGTGCGCGTAAACCACAGAGCACTGCACAACGAGCAGCTTACTAAGGATGGGCCGTTACCACTGGCCAACCCAAGATGCCTATAAGGGTTTTAACGAGGAGAGACCCAAAGCATGTTCGAAAGCAAACACAACCTCTGAAAGGTCAAGAGCTGCTCAAAATGTAATAAGATAACTCCAAAGTCTAGAAAAAAAAAAAAAAAACCTTTATTTACAACCATGGGAATCCCACAGGAGTACACGAAACACATAATGTGCACAACACACAAAATGAACATTGGAAGTCAACACCATGCCGCGCCCCGGCCCGCAGCACCTCAGTGCCCTATCCGCACCACCATCACGGTGACGTTGTCCGCCGAGCCCCGCTGCACCGCCTTGTTGGCCAGCCTGTTGCAGGCGGCTTCGTAGCGGGCGTCCACGGCGGGCTTCCCTTCTCGGCTCTGGATCTTCTCATCCTACCGGGCAGGAAAGGGGCACTGGTGAGTGGGGACCCTGCACCCCATCACTCTCCTGAGACACCACTGCCACAAGGAAGAACTGCTCCCCAGTCCCCATCAGGGCGGGCAGGACAAACTGACCGGTGAGTCCCCGGGCTGGAGTTCCCACTCCCAACTACAGGGAACATGGGGGAGGAAGGGGGCTTCGGGACTCCTCCTCTAAAGCCCAAGTGCAGCTGGGACGACTGGCACCCTCTCCCTTGTGAGACTTCTTACCTCAAGGCAGGACAAGATGAAGTTCACGGCTTCTTCTGGGTTAAAGACCTTGAAGAGGCCATCACAGGCCAGCAAAATAAACCTACAACACAGAGAAAAAATATAAATGGGTTTTAGCAGCAAACTTTATTAAATGGCCTGGCAGTGGAGGTAAAAATATTTGTCCAACTACTCAAAGGCTAAACATTTTTTAAAACCAATTTAACTTCTATGAGACAAAGGTTAAAACTACTTAAAACTATTTGTAGGTGAAATGTTATACATCAAAACTGGGACTACTCTCTGTTCACCAAAAATTATGGATTAACCTAAACCCACTTCTTAGACAAACTCTAGGAAAATCACCGAATAAAATCCATCAGGTGTTATGATAAATACATGCTAAATTTCTATCACCACACGCCTCGAGCCATTTCCCAAACATAATGCGTGGGCCAAAAGGTTCGTTCCGTTTTTTTCTGTAAGATGGCTCTAGTAGCACTCAGTTGTCTTTAACTTCATTCGAAACAATTTTGTTAGATTGTATGTGACAGCCGTCATATCAGCGTACATTTAAAAAAAAGACTTATTGGGCTTCCCTGGTGGCGCAGTGGTTGAGAGTCCGCCTGCCGATGCAGGGACACGGGTTCGTGCCCCGGTCCGGGAAGATCCCACATGCCGCAGAGCGGCTAGGCCCGTGAGCCATGGCCGCTAAGCCTGCGCGTCCGGAGCCTGTGCTCCGCAACGGGAGAGGCCACAACAGTGAGAGGCCCGCGTACCGCAAAAAAAAAAAAAAAAAAAAGACTTATCAAAATTGGTGAATTTTTGTGTAGCCGTTTTAACATTGAAGATGGGAGGAAAAAAGCAACATTTTCGGCATATTATGATTATTTCAAGAAAGGTAAAAACGCAACTGAAATGCAAAAAAAGATTTGTGCAGTGTATGGAGAAGGTGCTGTGACTGATCGAATGTGTCAAGAGTGGTCTGTGAAGTTTTGTGCTGGAGATTTCTCACTGGACGCCGCTCCATGGTCAGGTAGACCAGTTGAAGTAGACAGTGATCAAATCGAGACATTAGTTGAGAAGAATCAACGTTATACCACGCTGGAGACAGCCGACACACTCGAAATATCCAAATCAAGCACTGAAAGTCACCTGCACCAGCTTGGTTATGTTCATCGCTTTGATGTTTCGGTTCCACGTAAGTTAAGCGAAAAAAACTTTCTTGACCACATTTCCGCATGTGATTCTCTACTGAAATGTAATGAAAATGTTCTGTTTTTAAAACAAATCATGATGGGCAATGAAAAGTGACAATAATGTGGAACGGAAGAGATCGTGGGGCAAGCTAAATGAACCACCACCAACCACACCAAAGGCCGGTCTTCATCCAAAGAAGGTGATGTTGTGTATATGGTGGGATTGGAAGGGAGTCCTCTATTATGAGCTCCTTCTGGAAAACCAAACGATTAATTCCAACAAGTACTGCTCCCAATTCCACCAACTGAAAGCAGCACTCGACGAAAAGTGTCCAGAATTAGTCAAGAGAAAACGCATAATCTTCCAGCAGGATAACGCAAAACTGCATGTTTCTTTGATGACCAGGCACAAACTGTTACAGCTTGGCTGGGAAGTTTGATTCATCCACCATATTCACCAGACATTGCACCTTCGGATTTCCATTTATTTCAGTCTTTACAAAATTCTCTCAATGGAAAACAATGTCGATTCCCTGGAGGACTGTAAAAGGCCCCTGGAACAGTTCTTTGCTCAAAAAGATAAAAAGTTTGGGGAAGATGGGATTGTGAAGTTGGCTGAAAAATGGCAGAAGGTAGTGGAACAAAAGGGTGAATACGTTCTTCAATAAAGTTCTTGGTGAAAATGAAAAATGTGTCTTTTATTTTTACTTAAAAAAACCAAAGGCACTTTTTGGCCAACCCAATAAAACTGATAGTTTGTGGACTTAAGGAATGTTCTCAAGCACTCACTCCCCACGTGAAGGGAGAACCACCTTCCACTTTCACCATCTGAGAACAGGACTACCTCCCTTTCAAAGCCCCCTCTAGACTTCCCAAGGAAAGTCTTTCTGAACAATGATGGATGAGACGAGACAGTTCTGGTTCTCCTAGGACAGTTTCCCCACAGATCTAACACCCTTTTCTCCTCATTTGAATACCCAGGTCCTGGTTTTCCTCTTTTGACTGGGCATTCATTCAACACGTATCTACCAGGGCACAGGTCCAAGCAGGTGCCGGCCCCTTCCACTGACGTGACAGACCCTAAGCAACTGGCCATGATCCAAAGCAGAGGGAGCTCGAGCAGTACATACAACAGGGGGCCTGGTCTAATGTGGGGACAGACGAGACTCCCCTGAGGCATCATCTAGAAAACCAGAGGAGCTGGTGGAACCGTGTCCTGAGACGCTCACTCAGCAGGCAGGGGGCCGGGGTAAGCCTCCTCCCTCGCAGCACTGGCCTCCCCGGTCTCCTTCCACTGCTGCCTTAGTTCACCTCCCCCATCCCCACCCGCAGCGAGGGCCAGTGCATCAGTTCCTCACTGGCCGCTGGGCTCTGTCCTACTCCAGCCTCTAACACTGACTTGCTGAGGGCTTCTGGCACTAGGCATGGTGCCTCACCTTCAAGCAGCTCAGAATTAGGGGCTGGACAATTAAACAAGGGGTCTCTTTCTCAACCTAACTTGACTCTGCTTAAAAACCTCCCAGGATTCTCCACCAATTATGAGCTAAAATTCAAGCTCCTCAGCAAAGAATCCAGGGCCTTTACAATCTGTCCCCAGGTACCCTGCCATCACTTTCCTGACTCCCTATTATGGCATCTGCCTGGCCACATCTTCATCCTGTCCCTGTGTCTGCTCTGCCAAAAAGCCCTTCTCTTTTCTCCAGCAAGGATGCCTCTCTCCCCCCACAAAGTCTCCCAGAGCACCCCACACTCTTAAGACACACTAGACTGGAACCGCCCATTCACAGATGCTCCCCCCGGCAGACTGTGGACCCCACGAGAGCAGAAACGGTATTTTATTTATCCCTGCACCTCTAGGGCCTAGCACAGTGCCCGAGACATGGCTGCCCACCCCAGGTTCACTACACAAACTGGAAGAAATCAGAAGAGAAACAAAACCATGTGCGTGCACACCTGTGCCTCTGGGAGGTTTTACCTGTCGTTGGGGGTCAGCTGGCAGCGTCTGATATCTGGCACAGAAGTGACCCCACAGCGCTTGTACTGCCCATCCCCAATGGAGCGGGACACCTCCAGCACACCCAGGACACGCCCGTCCCTAAAATGAGGGGAAAAGCAAATTCAGATTCCATCTGACAGTCACGGGTCACAGTACTCAGAATCCGATCTTAAAAGCAGAAAAATTGGATAGAGTAAAAGATGTAACCTGCGGAATCCACATCTCTTAGCCTCTAATACATAGCAGCGTCTGAGCATTTCTGTGCTGAGTCTTCTTTGTTCTAGGTCGTTCACACTCCTGCTGCCCCTGGCTCCTCAGCCCAACAGCACACTGATGGGGACAGCGCCCCCTCTAGCTGGCATACGGCAGCCCTGGGCCTAATCCATTGATTTGCCCACAGTCCATGGTCAAACTTGATTGGATGGGGACCTGGCTTTGTTTTTATCGTAAAGCTTCTCACGTGATTCAACCATGTCACCAGAGTTAAGAATAGCTGGAACAGAGGGATATTTTGCATTTCACTCTAATCAGATTCGGAAAATACCTGAAAATGACTATTCCCAGATTTGGAAGCGAGTTTTTACACTGGGTATGAATAAGATTTAATATGACTTAAATACAAATGGCAGTGTTCTGCACAGCATTATACTTCCACCCATTCTATTTTTAGATGAGGGATAGGGAGATGGGAAGGTGACCTATAAAAAGACTCCACATTGTAAGACAGAGTTCTGTCAGCAGGAGAAACAGTCCCTAGCCTGACACTCCCAAGGACAATCCGGGCGGTGTACTTGCTGTGTGACCTCGGGCAGCTGCAACCTCCCCAAGCATCTAGACCCTCATGTGTAAAACCAGAACCCATGCTCGACAAGGTGCGTCAGAGCACTCAGCAAACAGCAGCTGTGCGTGCGTGGAGGTGTACTGTCACCACGGGGCTCCCAAACGACAGAACAAGCTCTGGAGATGCTGTGTGATGGACACACATGGCCAGAAGCTGCTCGCCTGGGTCTGGGCTGCTGTCTCATAGAGTCAGAGCTCAGCCTGGCCCCTGGCCCTTCACTGTGCCCACAAAGTCGCCCTCACCCTCCCAGTGGTCACAGCTGAATCACCAGCAACGAAGACTTCTGCTGGTGTCTGTGAAGAGCTGAGCAGTCTTCTCAAGTGCAAACAGTAACCGCGCAGCAAGAGGGGCCGAAGTGCACAGGGGCCGAGCTGAAGAGTGAGGTGGGGCGGGGGGCGGGATCCCTCAGCCTCAAGAGCGCCTTTGAGGAAGCAGCTCAAAGCACGAGCACCGTGAGAAGCCAACAAAGCGCTTCTTCAGGATCGAGGAACTGGGTGCCTGGCGCGCACCCAACCCCACCCCCAAGTCATAAACCCAGCTTGTTTCAGTGAGATTGTGTGCAATGGCAGGTCCCAAAGCCCCAGTTACTACCAGCACAACTCAGTACACAAAACGTGGAACAATTCTTGAGTCTAATGAAGAAAAATGTGTGTGCCACAACACAGAAGCTGCCATTTCCATTCTTGTTTACTGAGCAAAGTTCTACACAGAGTGGAAATCTTACACTCACTCAACTACTGGAGTGACAGGAGAAAGCAACAACGGACAGAATCGCAGACCCAGGAAAAGCCACTTACACTTCAGAAACGGACACCGCAAGCTGGCTGTCACTCTGCCTGCACTCAGTGTCACGGGCTATCTAAGACGTGTGTGTGCAAACGCCAGTCAGCTCCAGAGGCCAGTGCCAACTCTAAGGCTGTGCATCACAAGAGCACGAAGCCACACCACCTGCCTTCATGGTCAGTGACAACTGGAACAGGACCACACCCGACGAGGCCTGTCCGGAACCAGCCACGTGGATGTGTGGGCTTGCACTTCCCGGCGCGCTCCAATCCCCCTCAGCAGAGCTCCTCCACACGCACCCGATACGATACGCGGCCAGCTTCCTAAACGCACAATAGGAAGCTGCGTGCTCTGCAGCGGGTTCTCCCTCAACAAACGGCTGAAAACCCACTCTCCTCCCGCTACCCTCCAAGTTCTCCCCCAAGACCACCATGCTGAGGAGGGAGTGGGCTTTGAGGTCCACACTCACGACCCACGTGCCTTCCCTTGGTACCAATCGTCCACAGGCCTGGCCTCCCACCCTCAAGCGACTTTTGCTCCACATTGCTTTGTCCCTCATCTCCTTCCCATCTGCCCAGCCGTCAGAGAACTGCTGTTCTATTGGTGGGAAAGTCGTTCAACAGAGTCCCCTGATCGTAGCTCTTTTTGCTGCCATTTTCTGTTCCGGTTCTCCCTTCGCAATCGGAGAGGGAGGCACTGGGACAGCCAATCTGGCTGTGAGGACAAGCCAGACCCTGCTTGGACTTCAGCAACTCTGGCAGGTGAGCAAATGCAGGGACTCGGTGGTCTTGCCAGGCTCGGAAAGCTGAGGCTGGGAGGTGGACGCTCCATCCTCTTCTGACCATCCCAGGATTGCAGATGCCAAGATCCGGTGTATTAATACGATGCGTGCTACAGAGAAGACTGCAGGTATGATTCCAGAAGTGTTTCTTTTTGCCATCAGAGACCTGTACCAGCACAAGTACTGCAAATCTGACACTAAATGCTACATGTGCAAGCTTCCCTTCAGCTGTTCAGTTGCCTTCCTTGTAAAATAAACACAAAACTGTTTTCACCTTCTCCGAGGAAGTCACCTGAAGGAGTGTAACGCACTGCTGCATACAGTATACTACCTTCAGTGTAAGCAAGTAGGAAAATAAAAATACATACGTGGATTTGCTTATTTTTGTAAAAAGAAACACTGAAAAGAATCAGGAAATAAGGGTGAAGGGAACAGAGACAAAAGCATGTCTAACTGTGCCTTTTATTTAACTTAGATAATTAACCACGTAAATGTGGGGGGGGTTTCATTTTTAAAATTGTGGTAAAAATACATGTAACATAAAATTTACCATCTTAACTACTTTTTTTTAAAAAAATAAATTTATTTATTTTTGGCTGTGTTGGGTCTTCGTTTCTGTGCGAGGGCTTTCTCTAGTTGCGGTGAGCGTGGGCCTCTCACTATTGCAGCCTCTCTTGTTGTGGAGCACAGGCTCCAGACGCACAGGCTCAGGAGTTATGGCTCACGGGCCGAGTTGCTCCGTGGCATGTGGGATCTTCCCAGACCAGGTCTCGAACCCGTGTCCCCTGCTTTGGCAGGCAGATTATCAACCACTGCGCCACCAGGGAAGTCCCTTAAGACCTTTTTTTTTTTTTTTTGCGGTACGCGGGCCTCTCACTGTTGTGGCCTCTCCCATTGCGGAGCACAGGCTCCGGACACGTAGGCTCAGCGGCCATGGCTCACGGGCCCGGCTGCTCCGCGGCATGTGGGATCTCCCCGGACCGGGGCACGAACCCGTGTCCCCTACATTGGTAGGCGGACTCTCAACCACTGCGCCACCAGGGAAGCCCTTAACTACTTTTACACGTACAGTTGAGTGGCATTAAGTACATTCACGTTGTTGTGCAACCATCACCACAATCCATCTCCAAAAACCTTCCCATCTTCCCAAACTGAACTCTGCGGCCATTAAACACCAACTCCCCCTCCCCCTCCCCCGACAACTCCCACCCTACTTTCTGTCCCGGTGATGATTCTGACCACTCAGGGACCTCATATAAGTGAAACCATACAGCAGTCACTCTTCTGTGACTAGCTTATTCTAACACTTAGCAAAATGTCCTCAAGGTTCATCCATGCGACAGGATTTCCTTCCTTGTTAAGGCTGAATAGTATTTCCATTGTATGGAGAAACCATATTTTGTTCACGACTTCATCTATGGATGGACACTTGGGTTGCTTCCACCTTTTGGTTCTTGTGAAAAATGCTGCTATGAACATGGGTGCACGCCTATCTCTTCTAATCCACTGCTTTGAATTTTGGGGGGTATATACCCAGCAGTGGAATTGCTAGATCATATGGTAGATCTATTTATTTTTTATTTTTAAATTTATTTTTCATTGAAGTACACTTGATTTACAATGTTGTGTGATAGATCTATTTTTAATTTGTGAGGAACTGCCAAACTATTTTCCACAGCAGATGCACCATTTTACATTCCCACCAGCAGGAAAAGCCCTGAAGTTGAAAGCAAAATGAAACTAATGATCATAATAACCAGAGTGTAACAAAACCGCAGTGAAAATAATTATCCCATGTTTACACACAGTACTCCGTACATCCTCAGTGAAGCACAGACTAAGGATAAGAGAACCACAGGAACTCAAATTCATTAATAGTGATACTGTTGATACTATGATTTCCAAGCTATTTTGGCAAATAAATATACTAATGTTGTCAGGAACCAAGATTTTCAGCATAAAAGAAGACACTACAAGTACTGAATCAAAGAATTTAAGAGAAAGCCCTATAAGTGTCCAATATGAATGAGAAATAGCAATCTAAGCTCACAGCTTAAAGAGAGAGAGAGAGAGAGAGAGAGAGAGAGAGAGAGAGAGAGAGAGTGTGTGTGTGTGTGTGTTTCCTGGCTCTGTCCTAGAACAGACGCAGAATTGATGACGCTGCAGTTGAAACAAGCATCCCCAGCATATGGAGCTCAGCTTTAAGACAAAGGCAGAAGTGTCTGAAGCAAGCCGAAGCTCCCGCCCACTGGCCACAGATGAGGTCATGTGAGCAGCAAGAGCACCCTGCCTCCACAGCTAGAATCAGCGCCTCCAATACATAAAGCCACCTGCAGTGACTCATGGAGCAAGGAAAAGGGGATGGAGAGAAGCAGAGAAGGGAAAGAAAACACTAGTTTCCACAACTGTGGGTGGCTCTCACTCTGCAAATGGTGATTAAAGAATTCAACATTTACCCTGCTTTCAGGGAGAAACTATGGTTCTTCCCCTATTGATGAAGGAAAGCCTTTCTTTATAGGATGCCTGTCAATACACGTAGAAGGAAGCACAGAAGTAGATGATCATCTTTGCCATCCCTGTGAAATAAATGATTCATGCAAGGCTCACTAAGGGATGCTAAAACCGTCAGCTGAAAGGCTGGTGGGCCACAATGTTCACAAGGTGCTCAAGTGTATCTCCCCGGATCATGGGCTGATAACACAGAAACACGTCCTTTCACTCTGGAGCCATCTGTTGTCACCACATGGTAGCCATGGTAGCCAGCATGGAATCAGTATCACACCAGTGACCTTACATGGCTACTGAAGTGAGGGACTATCAAAAGTACATAGCATCCCCCGTCAAATATTTTTGCTGAAAATGTCTTATCTGAATTTAAAGAAGCCTTTAGACCTAACTTCTAGTTCACAAGAAATACACACAAGCGACTTAAACAATACTATGAAAAAACAGCACTGGTGACCCTATACAAGTGCTGACTAGTGATGATCCAAGCCTAGTACAAGTGGAGATGATTCTACATGGAAAGATGTGAGTCCAAGGTAGATGCGAACACTGACCAGACCCTGGTTTCAAACAGAGACACTGTGGGGACAACTGGGGAAATACGAGTACAGACGGGATATTAGATAACCTAACACAACCTAAGGAATTATTATTTTCTTAGGTGTTATGTCTGCAACTAACTTTTAAATAGTTCAGCCAAACACACACATAAACAGACAAAGCAAAATGGCAAAATGTTAACTACTGAATCTAGGTGGTAGGTATTGAAATGTTTACTCTTTTAAAATGTTTTCTGCATGTTTGAAAATTTTAATAATAAAAGGAGGAGGGGGTGGTGGAAAAGAAAAAGCATGCCACCCCTGGCCTCAGGCAGGAGATGGGCCACAGCCTGGCCCTGCTGCTCAGGAACAGAAAGCCCCTGCTGTCTCTGAGCCTCCCACCCCGTTTCTCTAAATTGAGGGGCTCACCCTAAGCCCACACTGTTCTTAGCAAGTAGGGACTGGGAAACAGGAAGTAAATGCAATGCAGCTAATCTTACTTTCAGCCATAGGACTGCCAATGTCAAAATCTTTTCAAGGAGTTCAGGCAAAAGCAGCATCTTAAAGTTATAATAAAGGGCAGAAAAGGTGATGCTGACACTAACACTGGGGTCACATTCTCGGGCATTAACTTCCACAGCAGTCATGGGGGAGAAGTCAGGCACAGAGCACTGGCCAAGGTCTGAACCCAGCCTGCAGTTCTGTCGACACTCATGTAGCAGCCACAACCAAGACCCAAATCACCTTTGACTAACCCAGGAGTTTTTTTAACCAACCCTAAGAATTCTAACTGCTCTCCAGAGACCTCCCTGCACCCCTGGCTAGAAACAGCCTGAAGCAATAATAAAAACTGCCCCAAATAAACAACAAGAGAAACTACACATCCAAGGACAAATAACTGCACTCTTACACTGATATATTACTTCTCCCTTATCTCCAACAGGAGACAAAATCCTCATGGGGTCAAACTGTAAGATGAACCAGAAAACACCTCTGATCAAATTCATAGTGCAATGTCCTTAAAGTATAATTCTCCTAAAGTGCAGAAAAGACTTAAGCCCTCCTTTAACTACCTGAGAGATGGCAGATGATAAACTAGAGCCGGCACACACCCTTCAAAGGTGTAAAGAGAGATGAACTGGAATTGCCACGGACGCAGCCAGGTAAGAGCGGCCCTCTGGGCTAGATAAGTTGTTCTCCAGGAAGACCAGAGGTGATCAGCACACACTACTGTCTTACATTTACTGTCTTAACCACTTTAGATTTTCTCTCTGGAGAATTTGCCGAAAACTGTAGCTTACCGGGTTGTGACAAATGACAGCTTTTATGAGAGTTACCAGGACCAGAGACAATGCTGCAAACGGTGAACTTGCATTTGAGACAGGTCTCCTGTTGCAAACGTAGGGAAGCATGTTTCTTGCATACATTTTTTGCTCCCACTTGGACACAGGTGAAATCCTACAACACTCGTTCACCTACTTCGACTTCACCAGGTTAGACCTCATACAGAGTCTCATTACGCTGAAGACTGCATGACACAGAACGTTCCACCCTCAGAGGTCTCAAGGCTGCTTTTACGTAAGTGAACCCTCCTTCCCGAGTTCCCGTCACTCCCGGTTACCTGACATTCCCTCCAGCCTTCTGTATTCTCATTCGTTCCTCATACTGGGTTGGATTATGCTCCTTGCTGAGGCTTAAGGCTGCATGTTTTTGACTCTCCTCATTGTAACGACACAGGATTGCCTGGGAAGATGGAGAGTACACTGGCTGTGAAATTTAATGAGCCCAGCACCTAAAGTTGACAGCTGAAGAGAAAGGCTAACAATGGAGTTTCAGATTCAGCCTCCTGCTGACAAACTTGAGGTCAGTGGATCCAGCATCAAAAGTACAAGCAGCAAAGTGGTGTCACAAAAAAAATTCAGGGACAGAAGCCCCGGGCTTGGGTCTCAACTCTGGTGCAAACTCTGCTGGATGACCACAGCTCACTGCTCACCCTCACTAGGCCATCATCTTCTCATCTGTGACGTGAAAGGGAGGACCTAACAGGTACCAAGGCCCCTTTAGGCGTTACCATTCCAAGAGTTTACAATGGCAAAGACGAGGGCAGTTTGGTGGGCTGACCAAGTACCTCTCCGTGGGTTCCCGCCACCATGTTTACTGTGTGGTAACTTCCGGACAAACCTCTTATTCTACAGAGGAGGAAGCCTGAGGCCCAGGGGATAAGCATCGTGCCTAGAGTCAGAGAGCAAGGCCAGGACTCAAACTTGGGCCTGACTCCAAAGTCTCCCTTTTTTTGGCCAATTTTACTCATGTTGTTTTTTTAAGTCCTTTGATCTAAACACCTATGTACAAGAGACAGTCCACTAGACAGACCCACTAAAACATCACCAGAATATGAACTCCACTAGGGCAGGGCTGTCATCTGTGATGCTACAGCTCCTGGCGCTCCATATTTATAGATCACCCTAAAAGCAACAGGGGTGGGAGCAGCTATTTCCACGTCTGAAGGTGCTAGTAAGAGTGGGAAGGTCACTTTGTCCAGTGACTGCTGAACAAGCATGGAGAATGGCTGAAAAGCAAGCGGCAATGGAGGTGAACATCCGCTCCTGGCAGGGGAGGTGGGAGGGACTGCAGAGACCCTGCAGAGCACTGCCCTCCAGCTCTGTCATTCCCCACAACTGGGACTGGGACACAGGATGTCACCAGTGGGAAATCATCGCGTTTCTCCCTCAGCCAGGTGTACTGGGCTCAACGGATATATGTCACATCATCTAGCACTTTCTAGCTACAGCTTTTGAGTTATTCATTCATTATGGCCTGAGGTCAGAAAAATGAAGATGAATATTTAAGGTACTTGCAGGCCAATTAAATTCCAACTCACAGCTCTGTATCTGACAGACAGGGTATAAGCCTTCTCAGAGAACAAACAGCCTCAAGCTTAGCTGCT
Organism: Orcinus orca; assembly: GCF_937001465.1. Classification (NCBI taxonomy): domain Eukaryota; kingdom Metazoa; phylum Chordata; class Mammalia; order Artiodactyla; family Delphinidae; genus Orcinus; species Orcinus orca. The sequence goes on from NC_064565.1 coordinate 117,997,422, forward strand.
GTTCCCTGACCCAGAACTTAAACCCTGCAGCAGAACCCCCTGCAGCAACCCCAAGAGAAGATTCCAACCCAGCCATCATCACTGTAATCTTATTCAGCAAGTGCTTCTACAGCTCTTCTCCCATGTGACATGCTGTTATCTAAACAGGTGCCTCCAGAGTCACATACCCGACTATCTCCGAGGTTGGCAATATAAAGAATGTTGTCTACAGCCAGAACACAGGTAGCAGTGGACCCATCTTTCCAGGCAGGCTTCCTGGGGGGAAACACATCAGAAATACAGTCACCACCAACATGCTAGCACTTTGAGGTTAATTTCCAGAGTTGAATGGGGAGTCTTATACTTTTTAAATGGATGGTTTGATACGTGCTTTTTTCTGTTCCAGATTTCGTTAAGTTGTGAGAGATTACTTGGTGCTAGGAACTTTTCAGACAGTGAGCATCAGCATTAAACTGCATTAGCAGGCCTGGAATGTGTTTAGGAAAACAACACGCGTGCTCCACTCATGTGTCTTCATGTGGTTATTACACTTACTGGCTTGAAGCTTGCTTCAGGAATTCTTCATCAGTATGCTTGAAAGTGTCCAAGAGGCATCTTTTCACGGTTTTCTCTACACTGATTACATCTCCTATTACAGAAGGAACAAAAGAAAACAAACTCTTAAGGAGGGAAGATTATCCTCCCGCCACTGTCATTTTGTTTCTGTATTACAACCAAGAACAGCCTGTACTTCCTCACCTCTAAGTGCCACCTGCATTTGGTTTTAGTAGTCTCCCAAATACAAAGGCAAGACACTCACTTGTACCCAAAGACATTCCACGAGAGGGGCCTATCACTCAGAGACACGAGAAGTTCCATACTAGGCACACCTGCACGGCCACTGCACCTGCTCACCTCAGAGCCGCCTCCTCTCAGCCCTGCTCTTTTATTTATTTTTATTTTTATTTTTTGCGGTACGCGGGCCTCTTACTGTTGTGGCCTCTCCCGTTGTGTAGCACAGGCTCCGGATGCGCAGGCTCAGCGGCCATGGCTCACGGGCCCAGCCGCTCCGCGGCATGTGGGATCTTCCCGGACCGGGGCATGAACCCGTGTCCCCTGCATTGGCAGGCGGACTCTCAAGCACTGCGCCACCAGGGAAGCCCATCCCTGCTCTTTTAGAGTCACCAAGGACTCTGCTAAAGCCAGTGACATGTCACTGATCAGCACAAACAGCCAACACCAAGATGAACATGAACCGATTTAGCTCTCAGTCTCACCTTTAGGAAATTTCCTGATTAAGTTCTGATGCAAATTCTGTGCAGCAAATTTTGAGGCTCGAATTCCTCCATGTCCATCGAAAACAGCAAAATATGAAACCCGGGTACTGGAACAATGAACTGAGAGTCAGAGAGATTCTCACAGCAAAGACTACTCCTCTCCATAAAAGCTGTTAACTCTTAGACAGCGAACATTAACATTACCTGAGACAAACATTTAAGTAACTTCCGTGACATTTTTAAATTAAGAATTAAAAACTCACACTTGTTTTTAAAAATCAAGATCTATTAACCCTGATTTTTCACTAAACTAAAATTCAGAACTTTTTTCTATTTAAAGCAGATTTAGTTTCAAACACTAACACACAGATAAACAGTTACTGATCCAAGACGGTCAAAAATATCTGTAAGAGTTATAGCTGATTCACTTTGTTGTATGGCAGAAACTAACACAATATTGTAAAGCAATTATACTCCAATAAAGATATTAAAAAATTATTTTAAAAAATCTATGAGAGACAGAATAGGTAATTTCAGGATTCTTGCTCAAACGCCGACCAATATAGAATTCTTAAAGCCTATCTTACTATAGTCTTATTCCTATTCCCCTTTCAAGTTTTGCCAAAAAACATAAATAGAATAAATGTCATTAAAAAACTGTTTCAAGAAGGATAGAACAAAAATGCCTATGAGAAATGACATTTATTCTGCAGAGCTGCTCTTTTTTCAAACATTTTTGAAATTCCTTTTCAATTTGGGACATCACAAGCCATGAAAAAATAAATTTCATGTGGTTGATAACTCAGAATCTTACAGCGTAGTATTTGCTAGTTATGGCTTAGTGTTCCTCAATTAAATCTATCCCGAAAATATCTACCCCCGTGGGGCTCTCCAGAAGCCCCTTTCCTGGGTTCAAAAGCAACTCCAAAGCATATTCCTGCTCTTGGTGAGCAATGGCTTTTCCTCCATGCCTTTTCCTTCATTTTAGTTTGTACAACTGCAGGAAATCTTCTTGATGCCATTTCTGCTTTTTTGTTCTCTTTCTGGGCCCTCGCTATATGCACTAGCTCTCCCGGTCACCATTCACCTCTGTAATTAGCAGCTTCTACCTCTATCTCCTGGGTCAAAGAATAAGAATACTATCTGTCAGAACCTCTTCAGGTACTGGTGGAAAGCACACACCCCAAGACCCAAAATAGGGAGAGTCATTTCCCAATTAGCAGGGTTTCTGAAGTTCAGCAGGACAATTGTTGTAGGGCTAACCCGTGCACTATAGGATAACATCCTGGCCTCCACTCACCGTATGCCAGTAGTACATCCCCCACTGTGACAACCAAAAATGTCCCTGGGGGGCAAAACCAACCCCAGCTGAGAACTACTGATGTTGAACCAAGCAGCTCAAGAAATACGTCTTTCTAATAAACACAAACTGGATACAGCCCAAAGTTCCCATCAGAACAGAGACTTTTATGCCATCAGGCTGCTAGAGCACAGACACTCACATGAGGGAGGAGGGGGGCCTACACTCCTCGGTGATGTCATTCAGGATGACATGGGCGTCCTGCATCTCCTCCCGCTCGCCCTTCCGCTCAGCTACATAGCCTTTCAAACCAAAGATCACCGAAGAGCCTAAGAAAAAGAGAACAAAAAGCCAATACAAAACTGTGCCCTTCTCTCCAGAAGCCCTAGTCCCAGAGCAAATGAGAGGGAACTATGGCTGTTCTACTCAGCAATGCCCTAATGCTGCAAACAAATAAGCTATACCCCTCAAGGCATCTCCCGGACTGCAAGTCTGTTACAAGATTCAGACCACTGTTGGACAGGGCCGGTCTCTGCAAGGCTGAGCAGTGGAAAGGAGACAGCAGACGACAGCAAGTTAGTACAGAATGGCTTCTCTTGCGAGGGCATTAAGTCAAAGCACCAGAGCAAGGAATGTGCTGTCATCCCACAGAAGTGGGACTTGAACTGGGGCAAGGAATTCTGTGCAAATCTAGTCTGTCAATAATTTAATAAGGACAAAAAAATTTCTAGTTTAGAGGAATGCAAACAAGTAGAGTTTATCCCTAATACCCTGTTGGATACACTGGAAATATATATTTCCATGCTTGAGGCTGGAAGAATTTGAACAAATGGTAAGATCAGCTGCTTTTACTTTAACTGAGGAAGGAAAGGAAAAAGGAGTTCACTGGAGGCGCAGAAATTTCTCTTTAATGGCTGGTTTAAGCTTTTTCTGACACCTAGATCCATAGAAGTGATAGAATGAGCGCTTTCTGAAGAGTGGCTGGTGGCAGGCACAGTGCTCTCCAGGCTCAAGGCAGTGACAAGCCAAGCTGAGCGCACGTCTTCACAGCAGAGGCGGAGCAGGTCCTCTCACACCTGCACTGCAGCCTACAGCCTCTGCCTTGAGATCACTTATGGCACAAGACAAAGTGGCCAGTGCGATAAGTGAAAATCCACAGTTTTTCTCTTTAGCTGATACTTTTCATTTCTTCCCCACTCACTGTGACATGTTACAAAGCTGACTACAAATTTCAATTGCTTTTTCCAGCCTCAGGCTGTCTCTTGGGACCTGTCTACTGAGCTATTCACAGAATTCCAAGTGCTAACCAACAGGCTGGGGACAAGGAACTGGGGGGCCAATAAGCTAAACACTCACTGCCGAAGGCTAAGTAAGAACTACCTGTGGTTTTTAACCCTTGAAGGACAAATGCAGGTTTCCTATCTGACCAAAGGTAACAGATGTACATGGAGAGCAAGGAGAGAGGAAGCAAAAGTAAACTTGGAAATCCGTTTGCAAATAAGAAACCCTATCCACTTCTTAAATACAGACATTAAAAGGAAGTATTGGGTTGGCCAAAAAGGTCATTCAGTTAATGAATACATTATTCAATGAACTTCCTGGTGAAAATGAAAAATGTCTTCTATTTTTACTTAAAACCGAACGAACTTTTTGGCCAACCCAAGATTGTCGGAAAGCTGAGCTTGCTTTTTGCTCTGGGTCGTTTTACAACATGAAGTCTAATACATTTGTTTTCAAACTGTCTGAAAACCTTTACAAACTTTCTTTTCCACAAGCTCTTCACTGCCATTCTTCTCTTCTTCAGAGGTTTTTCTCTTTGCTCCTTTCCCTTCATTCTTTACCACCTGGGATATCGAAGTGTCAAGAGAACCTGGAAATATAAAGTCAAAGCCAGACAGAAACACAGCTGTAGACGATAAGAGTCCCTAGCAGGCCAGGCTCCCTCCCAGCCCTCAGAGACAAAAGACATTTGAGAGAGGCCTGGCAGAGAGAGAGGCACAGCAGTCACGGCTATGACTTTGAGGGGTGGGGCAGTGCCTGGGCACCCACAGTGGGAGACCACAAATTAAGATCCAGGCCCTGCTCAGACTGGCATAAGACGACATGCAAGAGAGGCTTCTCAGTGGTAAAAATACACATTCATATCTTGGGGCTATGGCACATATATGATGTTTTACATCCACAAGCCCTTACTTATAAATAAGTTTCCAAAATCTGCAAAGTGAAATGTCCTGAACCAGTTCAAAAGAGTAACAAGTGTAGGGCTTCCCTGGTGGCGCAGTGGTTGAGAGTCCAACTGCCGATGCAGGGGACACGGGTTCATGCCCCAGTCCGGGAAGATCCCACATGCCGCAGAGCGGCTGGGCCCGTGAGCCATGGCCGCTGAGCCTGCGCGTCCGGAGCCTGTGCTCCGCAACAGGAGAGGCCACAACAGTGAGAGGCCCGCGTACCACAAAAAAAAAAAAAGAGTAACAAGTGCCAAAAAAGGCTTAAAATAAACATCAGGCTTTAAGAACTGTATGTATCCTGAAAGGCAAAATAGGACTGCTGAAGCCATTCCCACTTGCAAAGGGACGAATTTGTATTCAAAGCCAGAGCTAAGAGCACCTGCAGTGTGTATGCATTTTGGAACAACAGAAGTCTAGTTTCAAATCTCAGTTCTGCCACTTCCAAGGGGTGTGCCCTTAAGGCAAGTTACTTAACCTTCCAGCCTCAGTTTCTTCACCCGTAATAGGGCGAATACTGTCCTCTCAGGGGCTTGTTTGAAAACTGCTGGGGAGAAGGTATGTAAAGCATTCATCACAGTGCCTGGTCCATCAAGTATCCAATAAATGGCCCTAAGTATTCTCTGCATTTAGGTATAAAAGCATGCAACCATTTATTATTTATTCAACTATTCTTTGCCAGACATTTCTGAGTACTGAGAAAAAAAAGGAAAGAAATGTCCCTGCCTGCAAGAAGGGTCAATTACTTGCAAAGGACAGATTTCTGCAACAGTATAACACACACATCCCACCCCACATAGTAAGGCAAATTAACTGGGACAATGTCACGGATTTCCCAAAGATCTCTTCATTAGCCTCCTGTCACTTACTGTTTGTGTTCCAGTTTTCCCAATGTGTATGTAAAAGAATCTTCCTTTCTTTTAAATTGAAAAACAGAGAAATGTTTTAAACTGTTATTGACTTCTAAGTGAATCGCATTGTCATCAGAGAATGCGGTCTACGTATGAAGCTGATTCTTTACTGGGACTTACTTTATGGGCTAGAATGCAGTCAATTTTTGTAAATGGCTCTTGCCTGCTTGAGAAGAAAGATATGTCTTCTCAAGAAAGCCTAAATACTGCATACAAGATTGGATTCTATATCCAAAAAAAAAAAAAAAAATCAAGCTTGTTAACAATGGGTTGACGTCTTCTAAGTCGCTACTAGTTTATTGCCTTTTGCCCTGTGGATAACTAAGATGTAACTATGCTGAATCTTCCTTTTTTAAATTAAATCTGTTAAGAGCCCTAGTTGCACACGTTAACTTTCATTTTAACTAAGTGCACTGTCTTTATTGGGAAGGTTTTAGGGTAAATTGCATGAGAATGCTGTAATTTTTTGGTATGGATACATAGCCTGAAAACCTGAGACTTCTTATGTAAGACGATTGTGATACTTTTTCTAAATATAGGAATGATACCTAATTTAATCCGTACTTTCTAGACTAATTCCAATGAATTTATGGTAAAGAATTACTAATACAAAAAATATACCTGAAAAGCAGCAAGTGTTCTATTTGACAACATAAGGAAGGTTTTTTACACTAGAGGATAAAACTGCACGTGAAAAAGGACAGCCTGCATCCCCACTGTCCCCCACCATTGCCCTACCTTCCCCCTCCCTTTGGGGGAATTCCATGTGAGAAGTTCTCAGTTAGTGGAATAATACATTCGTCATATATGACAACCTAGAAGAATCGGCTCTATTTTCCCCTTCTGTGTAATTGGGACATAAAAGGAAAAGTTAAACATTTACAGGAACAGGTAGAGCCAATGTTAATAGGCTTGACAAAAATGAAATCAAATCAATAAAAAGAATCTTGAGAACATAAAAGGACTGACTGGAAAATAATTAACTAAGGTCTTGAATTTTAAGAATTCAAATTCCTGCACATGGTCTGTACCAGTCAGTAAAGCAGTGTCATTCTGACTTCATTTTCTTAAAATCAAAATTCTTTTTTATGTAAGTGGCATAAAACAAATGACTTATCAGGAAACTGAAAATTTTTAACTGTGCTTCATATATTCAGACACTTCTGCTGGATACATTTGGGTCTGTCAGGAATATAACAAGGCAAAACCAGAATGACAGACTGAGATTTTCTTTTAAACGTTAATAACAGGGACTTCCCTGGTGGTGCAGTGGTTGAGAATCTGCCTGCTAATACAGGGGACATGGGTTCGAGCTCTGGTCTGGGAAGATCCCACATGCCGCGGAGCAACTAGGCCCGTGAGCCACAACTACTGAGCCTGTGCGTCTGGAGCCTGTGCTCCGCAACAGAGAGGCTGCAATAGTGAGAGGCCTGCGCACCGCGATGAAGAGTGGCCCCCGCTTGCCACAACTAAAGAAAGCCCTTGCACAGAAACGAAGACCCAACACAGCAAAAATAAATAAATTAATTAATTAATTAAAAAAAACACGTTAATAACAAAGATCAAAGTAAATTACTGGACTCTTCACTTCTTAAAAGTCAGTTGCAAGAAGTAAAAAATAATCACCAAAAAGTGATGTAGCATTTAAGCGTCTTTTTGCTCCCACCTAATGGTATCTATTTAGGGTTTTTTTTGCGGGAACTTAGTTCCCCAACCAGGGATCAAACCTTGGCCCCAGCAGTGAAAGCACTGAGTCCTAACCACTGGACTGCCAAGAAATTCCAGGTATCTATTCAGTTTTAATAAACCTTATGTTGTATTATGATTTAATATCATCCTAAGGCTTGTTACAAGCTATAAATAAATAAATTTTACGTAAGGGTAAAATAGTGCATATTATTTCCACCAGCACGTTGGACATTTTTCCCTACCACTTACCTGAATCACCACTGCTGGCTGGTGGGAGATCATCAAAAAGCAAAGGTCCCCCCGATCCTGAAACACAGCAGAACACTGAGTGAGCCCACAAAACCAGGAGGAGGCTTAAGTTTCAGAATCCATCCCACCAGGACACCTACACAGGTCATTGAAATAAACTCAAAACTCTTGTGTCAATCCAGTGGCAACTCATACAGTGCTAAATAATGTCTTGAACCTATTTTATTTTAAAGTCCTATCATTTCAAAGGAAACAAAAAAATCTGCCTTAAAGAGTTAAATCTTATTCCAGCTAGTATATTAAACACTCAAATGAACCAGAGAAAACTGCTCAACACTTTTATGCAGTTTCTCAGGGCTAGCGACTAGCGGATTTTTCTGCCTTACCTGATGCCATGGATTCAAAACTTAAGACAGTCCAACACCTAAAACATCTGTGTGTTGAAAATGGGGGAAAGGGAAAAAGATTGAGACAACTACAATCCCAGGATGACATGTTGACACACACCTGGGAGAGCCTGAAGACTGTACCTGAGTCAGTACTGCTGGCCGGAGGGAGATCATCAAAGAGCAGAGATCCTTTCTGAGCTTCTTTCCCTAGAACACGGAACACCTGCTTAGAGAGCATTTGGTCATTGGCCAGATGGGATTCAAAGGGGGACATCTTTAAGTTTGCCATTAAATTCAAATCTTCTCCCCGCTGCTGGACAAAGCTTATTTTTTAAAAATATTTTCTTGACAGCCATTTAATAGGGACATTTGTTTCCAAAAAGTTACAGTCAACATATAATACAAGCAATGAAAGATGACCCAACAGGCGTTTTAAGGGCTATTGGGTGTTTTGAGGGAAACAAGTATTTTTTTTGATAATTTCACTATGTAACAAATATTTTAAAATCTTTCTTTAAAAGTGAATCCTGGGGGGAAAAAAAGAAAAAGTGAATCCTGGGAAGAAAAAACTGACTCTAGAGCAAAACAATAATTCTATCTTGGTACCTCAATACAGAACTTCAGAAATAAAGGGACTCTTCAAAGATCTACAGGTCTTAAAAATCCTATTTCAGTACCATTCTGAATTAACCACCAGGGAGAATCTTAAACACACGGAGCACAGAGATGGTGAGAGGCCTGAGGGAAGCCAATCTGCCTTAACAGCACAGTGCCCAATTCAATAAATATCTATGAAGAAAATGAGGGATTTCAGATACTCCAAGGTAAACTCAGGAGAAAGCCAGGAAACTTTCTAAAAACCTAAAGATTGGGCTTCCCTGGTGGCGCAATGGTTGAGAGTCCGCCTGCCGATGTAGGGGACACGGGTTCGTCCCCCAGTCCGGGAAGATCCCACATGCCGAGGAGCGGCTGGGCCCGTGAGCCACAGCCACTGAGCCTGCGCGTCTGGAGCCTGTGCTCCGCAACGGGAGAGGCCACAACAGTGAGAGGCCTGCGTACCGGAAAAAAAAAAAAAAAAAAAAAAAACCTAAAGATTTACCTACCAAAAGTACTTATCTGAAATGTTTTATACTCAATTAATCCCTTTCCACATAAAATGTAACCATTATTCCTTCTCCAGCTTTCCCCAAAATTTCTATTGAAGCTATGAAATACATGAACTGGCCCACAGGAACGTGGGGGAAACAGAGGGCTAAAGATGAAGGTGTGGACATCCATGTCCTATGAAGTTCAACACACTGATCTTTCTCCTCTGAGTTCAAGTACAGAAATGTACTCATTTAAAAACCAATTCAGAGATACGTTCGGTAGATTACTCCTTTCTGCTCATGGACGCCGCAGAGTAAGCATCGTTGACATCTCCCCTCCGCCCCTCCACTGCCATCATGTCTAAGTCAGAGTCACCCAAAGAGCCCGAACAGCTGCAGAAGCTCTTCATCAGAGGTTTGAGCTCTGAAACAACCGATGAGAGCCTGAGGAGCCATTCTGAGCAGCGGGGAGCGCTCACAGACTGTGTGGTAATGAGGGATCCAAACACCAAGCGCTCCAGAGGCTTCGGGTTTGTCACATACGCCACTGTGGAGGAGGTGGGTGCGGCCACGAATGCAAGGCCACACGAGGTAGATGGAAGAGTTGGGGAACCAAAGAGGGCCGTCTCAAGAGAAGATTCTCAAAGACCTGGTGCCCACTTAACTGTGAAAAGGATTTTTGTTGGTGGCATTAAAGAAGACACTGAAGAACATCATCTAAGAGATTATTTTGAACAGTACGGGAAAATTGAAGTGTTTGAAATCATGACTGATCGAGGCAGTGTAAAAAGAGAGGCTCTGCTTTCATAACCTTTGATGACCATGACTCTGTAGACAAGATTGTCATTAAGAAATACCACACCGTGAATGGCCACAACTGTGAAGTAAGGAAAGCCCTATCTAAGCAAGAGATGGCTAGTTCCTCATCCAGCCAAAGAGGTCGAAGTGGTTCTGGAAACTTTGGTGGTGGTCGTGGAGGTGGTTTTGGTGGGAATGACAACTTTGGTCATGGAGGAGACTTCAGTGGTCGAGGTGGCTTTGGTGGCAGCCGCGGTGGTGGTGGATATGGTGGCAGTGGGGATGGCTATAATGGATTTGGTAATGATGGAAGCAATTTTGGAGGTGGTGGAAGCTACAATGATTTTGGCAGTTACAACAATCAATCTTCAAATTTTGGACCCATGAAAGGAGGAAACTTTGGAGGCAGAAGTTCTGGCCCCTATGGCGGTGGAGGCCAATACTTTGCCAAACCCCGAAACCAAGGTGGCTGTGGTGGTTCCAGCAGCAGCAGTAGCTGTGGCAGTGGCAGAAGGTTTTGATTACTGCCAGGAAACAAAGCTTAGCAGGAGAGGAGAGCCAGAGAAGTGACAGGGAAGCTACCGGTTACAACAGATTTGTGAGCTCAGCCAAGCACAGTGGTGGCAGGGCCTAGCTGCTACAAAGAAGACATGTGTATGGGCAAAAAAACTCGAGGACTGTATTTGTGACTAACTGTATAACAGGTTATTTTAGTTTCTGTTCTGTGGAAAGTGTAAAGCATTCCAATAAAGGGTTTTAATGTAGGTTTTTTTTTTTTTTGCACCCATGCTGTTGATTGCTAAACGTAATAGTCTGATCATGACGCTGAATAAATGTGTCCTTTTTTTAAATGTACTGTGTAAAGTTAGTCTACTCTGAAGCCATTTTGGTAAACTACGCCAACAGTGTGAAGTTAGTATTCCTTCAAGGTGATGCCAGGTTCCATTCAAAATTTATTTACAACCTGTTTTGGTGGAGAAGCTACTGTCTTCCGAAACCTTGGTGTAGTTGAACTGACAGTTACTGCGTTGTGACCTGGAGTTCACCGTGAAAAGGGTCACCCAAGCCAAGTCATGGAGTTTTCTGATTATTAATATATGATTGTTGGCACATCCTATGTAATATATCTAAATTGGATTATGGTACCAGATATAGATGGGAATGAAGCTTGTGTATCATCCATTATCATGTGTAATAAACAAACAATTTAATACCCTCTTAAAAAAAATAAAAGTAAAAACCAATTCAATGTGTACGCTCTAAAAGTTTCATCCATATTGTCTTTTTGCCTAGAAATGAGCTGGGTATCAATTTTACTTTTTTAAAAAAGTAAAAATTTTAATTAAAATTTATAAACTCCAAGAAAGGAAATTTCTTCAGGAGTCTTTAGGTCAGAAGTACATTAAATACCTGGTAATTCCTAATTTAACAAAAAGTAACTCTTCTGCTTTATACCCCTAATGCAAATGGGAAATGTCGACTCCATAAATTACATTTTTATCCCTTAGGATTACCCTAAAGACATTAAGTAATTACAAATACTTTCATTTTTCTCACAAGTGACATAAAGACTCTGTGAGGAGTGTCCAAAAAAACAGCATTAGGAGGACACTAAGAGGCATTTAGGATAACCATTTACTCACTGTATTAATCCTCCTACAAGAATTGCTAATATTCTAGCAAGCCACTTCCAAGGGAAACTCAAACTGTATTGGTCTAAGCATCAACATGCCCATTCCAACAGACTCAAAACTGAATGGGATGACCCAGAACAATCACACTGGATTCAGCGGGGCCAGAGCACCAGGCATCTTGGGAGAGGGGGACATTATAGGGAGGAGGCCAACCTGAAGACAATCAACCCTTCTACTTACACAGGGTCCGATTTTAATTTCTGAATTAAACTACCCATCTAAGTCAGGTCTTTCCAAATCCAATGTCCAATGGGGCAAAGTCCTCTTTTACCCAGGTATTAATACATTTCGGTCCTGGCAAGCATTCCTCATAATAGAGTTTCCAGCTTAGCACTAGCCTGGCCTCTCTCCTTTGGCGACAACTCAGTTTAAGTCAGTTCCTCAAACCTACCACCAGCCCCAGAGAAGGGCTTATCTTCCCATGCTGAACAGAATGAGCCTCTCCTCTCCTCTGTCACTCTGGAATACTGTGAGTGGTATTTCAATTAAACACAATGAGATCATCTCATATTTTTGTTGGCCACAACTGAAAATGGCTTATATAAATGATAATTAACATTCGCTGCCTGCCAGGAACTATTCTAGTGCTCTACAAATTTTAATGGATTTAATCCTTACAATAATCTTATGAGGTGGGTACTATTATTATTGTAACTTACTGATAAGAAAACTGAGGCGCTTAGGTTAAATAACTGTCCGAGAGAGAGCCAGTGAGGAGTGGAGATCCAAACCCAGGCAGCCTGCTTTCCCAGCCCATGCTCCTGGCGACGTGCTACACTGCCCCCACCCCACACTGTTCTAGGAACTTCACAAGGATCATCTCATTTAACCCTTACACAACCCCACAAGGAGAATCCCGAGGCTCTGTAAGATCTCTGGGACACCTTTTTGCACCATCAAAAGGGTCAGAGTTAGAATAGCTTGCATCTGGATTCTGTAACAACAATCTGTAGGTCACAGATGCTATAAAGGGAACTTCTGGTTAGCCAGAACCTTACATTCTGTTTTGGATAAATAGTAATTCAAAGTATTTGGAGCTGCAATCATTGGACCAAGTGTGACCTTGACCCTAAACTTTGGAAGAGGCCCCTGATCTAAATATAAGAACTCTCATAAAGAAAGAAACAAGACAGAAAACAAGTTTTTCACTACCGATAATCTTATCTAGATTGTTGGGTTTTTTTTTTAAGTTATCTACATTCTGAAGCTAAGTCTACTGAAAGTTACATACTATGCTGAGAAAAATACTCTTGGGCTGATTATATTCAGATTAGCTATAAGTTGCTACGTACAGTAAAGCAACAACAAGCTTTTAAATATTTTGCCTAAATTGCTTCTTATACCTAGATTTTCTCTTCAACTACAAATGTGACACAGCTGACCTCCTCATCCGAGGATGTGGAACCTGTGGATACGGAGGGCCATTGTACTAGGCCATTTTATTGATATATAAGGGACTTGAGCATCCTCGGATTTTGGTATCCGAAGGGGATCCTGGAACCAATCCCCCACAGATACTGAGGGACTACTGTACATGTTTTCCAAATACCACAGACGTATTAGAAAAAGGCCCCGCCTCCCCGCCACCGTAACAGTTTATTGTATACTTTCCACTTTCCTTTATGCTCGTGAACTTGTGTATGTGCATTTTAATTTTTAAAAGGTAGAAGTATACTATACACAACACTCTACATATATCATTATTCATGTAAGCCATCACACTGGGTCTAACGATTCGCTTCAACAGCCGCACACTATTCTCTATGGAAAGCACTGCCACTCACTTGGTCTGGTTCCCTTACTGATGGGCATGCAGCATGATTCTGGTTTTTTACATGACAAATAATGCCACAATAAACAACCCTAGGCTTATATCCTTATTTTATCTGCTAACTGCTGGTCAAAGGGTAAATTAATAAATCTGACAAATGCCAAAATTTGTTCCAAAAAAAGTTGTGGTAACTTTCACCCCCAACACGCTTTATGAGAATATCCATTTCTCTACACCCTCATTACCATCTTGCCAATTTTTAAATCTGATGGGTGAAAAATATGGCACATCAGTGATCTGCTATTCCTTTCCAGTGACGGAGGAAGCTCTGGTTGATGGGTCATTTGCATTTCTTCCTCTATAAACTGTCAGGACACATCCTTTGACCATTTTTCTAACGGGTCATCTCTTTTTCTTATTAATTTATCTGCGCCTTTCCCTTACCAGGGATAGTAACCTTTAGTATTGTGTACCACAACCACTTTCTCTCAGTCTGTCTTCTGCCTTTGTGCTATTTTGCCTACAGAAACTTTTTATTTTTACATAGCTAAATCCATTCTAATTTTTATGACTTGAGTTTTTTCTTATTAACCCTGAAGTTTTACAATTAGTCCAAGTTTTTTCTAATATCTTAGCCTTTATTTTATATTTAGATCTCCAATTTTCTAAAAGGAAATATTGTGAAGATGGCCTGCCAAGCAAATATTTATTTAGTCCCTGACAGCTGACCATCAGCTTTAAAGTGTACTGGTGTAGTGAAAGAACCGCCCTATAAAACTGAAACCAGGTTACTGCCCACACAACTTTAAACCAGGACACCTTTAACTTGTTGGGACTGCCAAATATAAGCTGTCAATCTTTAAAGACATCAAGTCAGCACTTTTATGAGTATGATGTACCAGAGAAATTCCATTTCTATCTGATAATAACAAACATACTCCCTTTTTTAGGTAAGCTATGTATACTGTATATAAAAAACCTGATTTCACTCAGCAGTCAAAACATGTTAGGGGCTGGTATGAAAACTCCTAATTTAGCACAAAATCTGAAAACATTTAATGTGTTCTTTCCACATTTTTCTTCAGACCATAAAAATTAAGAGGCTTGGGGTAGGAACATTAGATGTAATGTTTAAAACAAAAAATCAAAGAACTAAATAAAATACACTTGATGTGATCTGAGGAGTGTGATACTTCCTCCCTTTGGACACTTAGTGTTTTCACAAAATCCATTAAAGAGTGCATTTTTTTCCCCTTCTGAATGGCTGTGAAAGTTAACTCATAGAATAGCATCTACTAGGCACTAGCATCTAGTAAACGCAGACCTCGTGCTCTACCTGTGCTAAACACTGTACACACAGCACCCTGTCTAACCTGTGGGCTAACAGGAGGAGGCGACATTCATGTTTCCCAGAAGCAGGAACTGCCACAGAAGACAGCAAGAGCAGAGTTGGGATCAGAAACCACACAGTCTGATAACATGTCTGGAACAACTCTTTTTGGGGACTGTGAAAGTGTCTAGGTCTTTTATTGTTCCCTGAATTAGCTCAGAAATTGGTGGCACCTGCACATCCTTTGTGAGGTCATGATGGTGCGATTTAGCCTCATCTCCCCATCCACTTCATGAAACCAACTTTATTTTCCTTTCATTCTCTCTACGTTCAATTTTGTCAATCAATATGATCAATTTTTCGGAAACAAAAAGTATGACGTTTTGAATTAAGTTTTCAAAAATCAAAGCATTTCCACAAAATTGTGAAATCAGATTCTGTTCTTGTTCAAATGATTTTGTTTAACCTGTTAAGACTCACCTTGTTGGTTTGAACTAAATGCCTGTCAAGATAACTTTGGGTCCCAATTCTGTCACTCACTTCAGTACTTATCCCTCTCAGCCTTCTGTCAGCTACAAATTCAGAAAGCATGCCTTCTTTGTTTTCAAGGCTGTTTAAAAACATACACCCAGCCAAGCAGGACAGTGTCAGTGCCCTCCCCACAGGCAGGGAGCAGCTCACGAATCCACGCTTCAGGGAAGGGGGCGTTTAAACTTCACGCAGCACCCCTGCCACCCTGTCATCTCAGCCAGGGCTGGATACGCCCTCCCAAGCACCAACCTGTAAGAGTTGTCAAGTTTTGTATCGTTTCAAGGGTCCCTTTGCGATTCAAGAAAATGACAGGCCCACAGGCACATCTGCGAGTCCAAACGCTGCCCCAAACATATTCAGATAGAGGTTATACTCCATCAACAGAGTAAGGAAGAGTGCATACACAAGCCAGAGTTTTCACCCGTACCTAGAACAATCTAGAAAACAAATCTCAGAAACAATCCACAAGATGAATGTTTGGTAGGGAAAAGTCACGGCACCGTTACTGGGAATAATAGTCCGACAAAGACTGGCCAGCCTGGTGGTCCACGTGTGACAAGCCAGAATCCAGGCCCCATGGAGGGCACAACACCCCCTTCTCTGGGGGCCTTTCTTTTAGGGCCCCATGTCACAGTAGCCCTCCACGCTGGTACGCCCAGGCCAACTAGAGAACGAAACGTTCCCCAAAGAGCACACCGTTCCCTTGCCTAGAGTCTCTGCAAGTCCCAAGTCTACCCATCTTCCGAGAGGCCAGATTCCAGCACCACCTCCTTCCCCGCTCTCTGTCCACGGACTACAAACGTCGCTCCTCTGGACACTCAGCGTGTCCCACAGGCCTTAACCTTAGCCATGTTCAATCTTCATCACTTGCATGCAGAATTAGGCTCCTGGAGAGCAAAGGCTGGGCATCACCCTCCCCTTCCCCTTCCCCTACTACAACGGCAGCTCCCGAACCAGGCTCTGCAGACCCGCGCCGCGCGGTCCCAAATCGCCCGCGGATCCCCTACCGCAGACGCGGGCCCCCCGCCCCCCGCAGGCTTTCAGACTGAGACCCGGCGCTGAGCTGAGCCTGGAGTCTGAATGCGTTTTTAGAGTTTTCCATGTTTTCTGCCACCAAGCTGGGCTCGTAAAGAAAGCCCTAAACCACAGCACCCAGCTGCGTACCTAGCCGTGAACACAGTCGCAGGTCTTGCCAACCCCAACCTGGCGTGGCTGTCACCCGCTGGACACCCAGGACCGACCGTGCGGCCCCCGCGCTGCTGCCGTGGGCGGCTCCAACCCCAGCCTCCAGGAAGGACCTGGCACAGCGGCCGAGGTCGGGGGCCGGCAGGGGAGCGGGCCCTTCCCGGGGCCCCGGAAAGCACAAAAACTACCACGAATCGTTAGATCCGACGAGAGGCGCAGAGAGAATGGATTCTCTCTTCTGGGCCTCACAACCCCAAGGACTGAGTCGGCGATGACTTCCATCTCCGGGGTAGAGACGAAAAACAAAGCCGAAGAAAACGCAGAACTGGGAGCGCGCCCGGAACGACGCGGCCCACACGGCGAGCTGTTCGGACGCAGGCCGGCGACCCGGCGCGCGACTCCCGTGAGGGGACGGCGGCGGCTGTGCGCGGCCCGCGGCGGCCACACGTGTGGGCCGCACACAAAGGTCCCCGAGCCGCGGTCCCCTCCTCCTGCGCAGCGAACATGGCGGAGACCGCGAACTCCCCGCGCCGGTGTAGGCCGCGCTCACCCTCCCGCGTCCCCGCCGCCGCCTCAGGCGCCGCGGCCTCAAGGCCGCCGCCCGCCCGCCCTCCTTCTCCTCACCGTCCGGGCGGCCACCCGCTTACCCGCAGCCGGGCGCGGCGAGCGCTCGGGCTCCGGCAGGTCCCCGAACAGGTCCATGGCGGAGGCTGGGAGGCGGAGGCTGGGAGGCGGAGGCGGCGGTGGCAGCGACGGCGGCGGCGGCGGCGGCGGCGGCGGCAGACGCGCAGCCCGCGAGCGGCGGCGGGCTCCACACCCTGCGGCGGAGGCGGAGGCGGAGGCAGCGGCGGCGGCGGCTGTTGCGGCGGCTGGGCGGTGGCGGCCCGGGAGCCGTCAATCACCCGAAGGCGGGCCCGGAACGCCACCAATCGGCGCGCGGCGTGGCCCGGCCGCCCCAGCGGCCTGCGCGCCGGCGGGGGGGGCGGGGCGGTGAGGGGGCGGGGCGGAGGCGCGCACGCGCACAGATCTACTCCTCGCCGGCTGCGCGAGCGGATACCTGGGCGCAGCGCCGCGGGCTGTGCGATGTTTCTGTGGGACGCTCGTCCCGGGCCCCTCCTGCTGTTCCTGGGCACGGCCGTCCGATACCAAGAAGGCCCTTCCAGATAGACATGTCTGAGCTCGAGGGCAGCTGTAGTGAGCCCTGGTGGCCCGGAAGGCTTTATGGGGTTTTCACATCGGTTCCGTCCCTTCATCCTCACACCGCCACGGTGGGCCTCCATCCCTGGCCAATTTGAGATTGAGAAGCCGAAGCCTCATAGAGCGGCCCCTTAAGATGCAGGGTGGAGAGGAGGCATGTCTCAACTGCCGCCATCCGGGCACGTGGGGGGGAGGGGAAAGGGAGAGTCCATGGCAGGTTCCAGAGAGCAGTGACGTTAGGGAGCTGGCCTGGCACACAGCTGGGCCTCGGTGTTCTGTTGAATATACACAGGTTCATAAAACGTCGACATCAGGCTCTGATGACTGATCAAGCCAAAACCGAGGCCCCTCTCTTCATGTCTGAACACAGACGAAAAGACGAGCGTTGGCCAAGCCACAAAAGTGACCAAACATCCTTCTGTCTTGGCCAATAAGAGTGACTGCTGCTTCTTTACCAATTACAAGTTTAGGATTTCTCTAGTCTTCCTGCCTTTGAGATACGATTTATTAAGACATCCAGTCAAGGAATTGCCTCCTTTTCCTGGCATAATCCAATCCAGAGCAAAGCCCTGCTTCCTTAAATGTTTCCCCAAATCAACTAACACAGACCCAAATGTTGTAAGTCCTCTGCATGTCCCTTTACTGAGGTTGCCCGTGGTAATAGTCTCCCTGGCTGGGATGAGTAATAACCCAATTCCGACGACTGCAGGTGTGTTTCTGGTGATCTCTGGCTGAGGACATTGTTGGGCCCAGTGGGCCTTCATGCCTCTCATCTACTTGCCCGCTCACTCACCACTATTTGAAACCCTCACTGCTCTCTGCTCTCCCTTTAACAGATGAACTGCCTCATCCCTGCAGAAATGCTCTAAAGTAGCAATACAGTCCCATTTCCTCACCTCTCATCCACTTCTCAGCCCACCCCAAACTAGCTTCACCTCATCACTTCCCCAAAACAGTTCCTGCTAAGCTCACCAGTCATTTCCCACTCTGTGGCTAAATGGAGGTGATGTTTTTAGTCGTCACCATACATGAATCCCAGCAGTATGACACGGTCAGTGTCTCTTTCCCTTTGGTTTGTGGAACACATCGCTCTCCTGGTTTGACGCCTGTTCTCTGTCTGCTTTGCAGGCCCACGTCTTCTGCCCGGCGATTAACTGATGGCATTCTTTAAGACTTGATCCTGGGTCCTCCTCATGCCACACTCCCTCCTTCGGCAAATCTCATCCACACTTGGCTTGAATTACCACTCATCTAAACGTGGTTCATTAATTTATGTTTCCTACCAGCTCCAGATCCCCATGTTCAAATATCACTCATGTGACATCTATTGGATGTCTCAAAGGTACCTCAAGGGTTTCCCTGGTGGCACAGTGGTTGAGAGTCCGCCTGCCGATGCAGGGGACACGGGTTCGTGCCCCGGTCCGGGAAGATCCCACATGCCGCGGAGCGGCTGGGCCTGTGAGCCATGGCCACTGAGCCTGGGCGTCCCGAGCCTGTGCTCCGCAACGGGAGAGGCCACAACAGTGAGAGGCCTGCGTACAGCAAAAACAAACAAACAAACAAAAAAAGTACCTCAAACTCAACATGTCCCAACCAAAATCATTTTCTCGACTCCTCACCGTATCCCCTTCGATATTTCCTTCCAGGATTGACACCTCGCTGTGTCCCTACCCCAGAATCCCTCTTGGGAAGATAGCGTCTCCTCGTATTCAGCTCTTGTGTGGTCACCTTCTTTTGAATGTGGCTGGTGTGACTTGCTCTGGTCAATAGAGTCCAGCAAAAGTGTCAGGAGGTATGTGGTTACGTGGATGTAATTCCTTCACACAGGTTAGTGACACCCATCCTGCTAGTATGACCCAGCAGGATCCTATGAGGCCTTCTCAGAATAGACTCCCACCCATGTCCTCCACCTGCCTTTTGTCTGTAGAAAAACTTTAGTCAAAGAATTAATTTAATCAGAGAAGTGAGAAAATGCAGAAAGAAAGGAAAACAGTCAAACAAGACAAAATAATAATACTTTAGTCATTAAACAAAGTCAAGGACATTTAGTTCTTCCTCAAGGACTCTAGATAATATTCTGAACCACATCCTTTGAGCTGTTTTGCAGATACTGAAACCCACACCAAGTGGAAGAAGTTAACTGTATGCTGCCCACAAGCACATAGACCCCAAACCAGTTGGAACCAGAAGGTTGATGGTGCTGATTCCCAATTACCTCACCACCAACCAATCAGAAGAATGTCCATGAGCTGACCACGCCCTGTTCCTTGAACTCTGTAAGACTCCTCACTCCCCCCTCCAGGGAGGGACACACAGTCTTGAGGGAAGTAGCCTGCTGTGGCCCCCTTTGCCTGGCAAAGCAATAAAGCTATTTCTTTCTAGTTCACCCAAAACTGTCTCCGAGATTTAATCCAGCGCCGGTGTACAGAGGCCAAGTTTCAGCAACACTAAGAGACTCTCTCCTGCTGACTTTGAAGAAGCAAGACACCGTGCTGTGAGCTGCAGAATGGAGAGGGCCACAGCGAGGGCCCGAGGGTGGCTTCCGGCTGACGGAGGCGGAGGGCTTCAATCCAGGAGCGCACAAGGAAATGAGTGCTGCAACAGCCGGTGAGCTTGGAAGCTGGTCCTTCCGAGTCGAGCCTCAGATGAGACTCCTGTCCAGGCCCACACCTTGACTGCAGCCTTGCAGAGGACTCTATCGTGCCTGGACTCCTGAACCGTGGAAACTGTGCCATAACAGTGGATGTGGTTTTAAGCTGCTCGATCATGGTAATTCGTTATGCAACAATAGATAACAAATACACCCTCCATCACCAAGTCCTATCAGTTTTATCCCCTGACTGCCTTTTGAATCCACCCCCTGACCCCTGCGCCCACCAAGTCTGTGTCACCGACTCATGGCCTCCTTTCGAGCTTCTCCCTGAGGCCTTTTCTCAACCCCTGTACTAGTTTTTCTCTCTCTGGTCCCGGCATATTTTCTCATGTGGGTCCTTTGGCTTGGGATGTTCTTCTAGGTCCTCCACTCCAGGAAAATTTCATTTGTTCCTCGGATTTCGGTCATCGATTCCTCAGGAAAACCATTCTTGAGTGACCTAAGTACGATCCCCCTTTATGGCTTTTGTCATAGTTGCCGTTTTACAGTTATTTATGTGATTATGTCATTAACGACTGGATCTCCTAACAAAATGTAAGCTGTAGGAGGTCAGGAACTATGTTTGGTTTTGCACATTACTGCATCTGACACACAGTAGGTGCTCACGTACACTGGCTAGATGAATGATGAATGAATGAATGAACGAATGGATGAATGAGTGAATGGATGAATATGTCCATTTTTGATGCTCAAAGTTCATGACACAAGCCTTCCTACCTCAGGAATGTCAGGAAGTTTGGAGCCAATTTCGTGCTTGCTCAGGGCTGCCCAGACTAAGTTCACTGTTGCGCTCTTAGAAAAAGATCACAGATTTCTGATTTTGAGAGCTTAAACTGTCTAGAGATAAGGAAGGTACCGGATGTCCTAGGACATTATCAGCTGCCTGAGTGGCAGACGGTATTTTCCAAAGTTTGCTGCAACAATGTCTCCCATCCCCTGTGCTCTTCTAAATGGGTCCTTGCCACTCCCCCCATCAACAGGTAGGTTCTGAGTCTCCTCCCCTTCAACCTGGGTGAGCTGCGACTACTTGGACGGATAGAGAGTGGAAGATGCGCCATTATATGACTTCCAAGGCTAGGTCGTAAAAGGCCCCTCAGCTTCTGCCTGGTTCTCTGGAGGTGCCTGCTCTCGAGGAAGTCAGTCACCAAGTAAGAAGTCCAACTACTCTGAGGCTGCCGTGATGGAAAAGCCTCACGTAGGCACTGTATTCAACAACCCTGCCGAGGTGCCAGCCAGCAGCCAGCAGTGAGCGCCAGCCGAGTCGAATGAGTCATCTTGGACATCCATTCCAGGGAAGGAAACACTCAGACTAGGGTTCTGAGCCCCAGCCAGCAGCTGACTGCAACCTCATGAGAGACCCCAAGCAAGGACTGCCCAGCTAAGCCCTTTATGAAATCCTGACCCACAAAACCACAAGCAAAATAAAATAAGGTTTCTTTTTGAAAATGGAAGTATAGTTGATTGACTATATTGTGTTAGTTTCATGTCTACAACAAAGTGACTCAGTTTTTTATATATATATATATATATATTTTTTTTTTTTTTTTTTTTTTTTTTTTTTTGGCGGTATGTGGGCCTCTCACTGTTGTGGTCTCTCCCGTTGTGGAGCACAGGCTCCGGATGCGCAGGCTCAGCGGCCATGGCTCACGGGCTTAGCCGCTCCGCGGCATGTGGGATCTTCCCGGACCGGGGCACGAACCCGTGTCCCCTGCATCGGCAGGCAGACTCTCAACCACTGCGCCACCAGGGAAGCCCTATATTTTTAAAAAATACATCTTTATTGGAGTATAATTGCTCCACAATACTGTTAGTTTCTGTTGTACACCAAAGTGAATCAGCTATATGCACACATATGTCCCCTTATCCCCTCCCTCTTGAGCCTCCCTCCCACCCTCCCTATCCTACCCCTCTAGGTCATCGCAAAGCACCGAGCTGATCTCCCTGTGCTATGCGGCTGCTTCCCACTAGCTATCTATTTTACATTCTGTAGTGCATATATGTCGATGCTACTCTCACTTCTCCCCAGCTTCCCCCTCCCACCCCGTGTCCTCAAGTCCATTCTCTATGTCTACATCTTTATTCCTGCCCTGCCACTAGGTTCAACAGTACCACTTTTTTTTAGATTCCATATATATGTGTTAGCATATGGTATTTGTTTTTCTCTTTCTGACTTACTTCACTCTGTATGACAGACTCTAGGTCCATCCACCTCACTACAAATAACTCGATTTCGTTTCTTTTTATGGCTGAGTAATATTCCATTGTGTGTATGCACCACATCTTCTTTATCCATTTATCTGTCAGTGGACATTTAGGTTGCTTCCATGTCCTGGCTATTGTAAATAGTGCTGCAATGAACATTGTGGTACATGTCTCTGTTTGAATTATGGCTTTCTCAGGGTATATGCCCAGTAGTGGGATTGCTGGGTTATATGGTAGTTCTATTTTTAGTTTTTTAAGGAACCTCCATACTGTTCTCTATAGTGGCTGTATCAATTTACATTCCCACTAATAGTGCACCACACCCTTTCCAGCATTTATTGTTTCTAGATTTTTTGATTATGGCCAATCTCACTGGTGTGAGGTGATACCTCACTGTGGTTTTGATTTGCATTGCTCTAATAATTAGTGATGTTGAGCATCTTTTCCTGTGCCTCTTGGCCATCTGTACGTCTTCCTCGGTGAAATGTCTATTTAGGTATTCCACCCAGTTTTTAACTGGATTGTTTGTTTTTTTGATATTGAGCTCCATGGGCTGTTTGTATATTTTGGAGATTAATCCTTTGTCTGTTGTTTCATTTGCAAATATTTTCTCCCATTCTGAGGGTTGTGTTTTCGTCTTGTTTATGATTTCCTTTGCTGTGCAAAAGCTTTTAAGTTTAATTATGTCCCATTTTGTTTATTTTTGTTTTTATTTCCGTTACTCTAGGAGGTGGGTCAAAAAGATCTTGCTGTTGTTTATGTCAAAGGGTGTTTTTTCCTATGTTTTCCTCTAAGAGTTTTGTAGTGTCTGGTCTTACATTTAAGTCTTTAATCCATTTGAAGTTTATTTTTG
Organism: Orcinus orca; assembly: GCF_937001465.1. NCBI lineage: Eukaryota > Metazoa > Chordata > Mammalia > Artiodactyla > Delphinidae > Orcinus > Orcinus orca. The sequence continues at coordinate 118,020,743 of NC_064565.1, forward strand.
TGTATGGTGTAGGGTAGTGTTCTAATTTCATTCTTTTACATGTAGCTGTCCAGTTTTCCCGGCACCACTTATTGAAGAGGCTGTCTTTTCTCCATTTTATGTTCATGCCTCCTTTGTTGTAAATTAGGTGCCCATATGTGCATGGGTTTATCTCTGGGCTTTCTATCCTGTACCACCGATCTATATTTCTGTTTTTGGGCCAATACCATACTGTCTTGATTAGCTTTGTGGTATAGTTTGAAGTCAGGGAGCCTGATTCCTCCAATTCCGTTTTTCTTTCTCAAGATTGCTTTGGCTATTCGGAGTCTTTTGTGATTCCATACGAATTGTAAAATTTTTTGTTCTAATTCTGTGAAGAATGCTACTGGTAGTTTGATAGGGATTGCGTTGAATCTGTAGATTGCTTTGGGTAGTATAGTCATTTTCACAGTGTTGATTCTTCCAATCCAAGAACATGGTATATCTCTCCATCTGTTTATGTCATCTTTGATTTCTTTCATTAGTGTTTTATAGTTTTCTGAGTGCAAGTCTTTCGCCTCCTTAGGCAGGTTTATTCCTAGGCATTTAATTCTTTTTGTTGCATTGGTAAATGGGAGTGTTTCCTTAATTTCTGATTTTTCATTGTTGGTGTATAGGAATGCCAGAGATTTCTGTGCATTAATGTTGTATCCTGCAACCTTGCCAAATTTATTGATTGGTTCTAGTAGTTTTCTGGTGGCATCTTTAGGATTTTCTATGTATAGTATCATGTCATCTGCAAACAGCAACAGGTTTACTTCTTCTTTTCCAATTTGTATTCCTTTTATTTCTTTTTCTTCTCTGATTGCCGTGGCTAGAACTTCCAAAACTATGTTGAATAAGAGTTGCGAGAGTGAACATCCTTGTCTTTTTCCTGATCTTAGTGGAAATGCTTTTAGGTTTTCACCATTGAGTATGATGCTTGCTGTGTGTTTGTCATATATGACTTTTATGATGTTGAGGTAGGTTCCCTCTATGCCCATTTTCTGGAGAGTTTTTATCATAAATGGGTGTTGAATTTTGTCAAAAGCTTTTTCTGCATCTATTGAGATGAATCATATGGTTTTTATTCCTTAATTTGTTAATGTTCTGTATCACATTGATTGATTTGCTTATATTGAAGAATCCTTGCATCCCTGGGATAAATCCCACTTGATCATGGTGTATGATCCTTTTAATGTGCTGTTGGATTCTGTTTGCTAGTATTTTGTTCAGGGTTTTTGCATCTATGTTCATCAGTGATATTGGTCTATAATTTTCTTTTTTGTGTGTGATATCTTATTCTTGTTTTTGTATCAGGGTGATGGTGGCTTCGTAGAATGAATTTGGGAGTGTTTCTCCCTCTGCGGTTTTTTGGAAGAGTTTCAGAAGCATCAGTTTAGTTCTTCTCTAAATGTTTGATAGAATTCGCCTGTGAAGCCATCTGGTCCTGGACTTTTGTTTGTTGGAAGATTTTTAATCACAGTTTCAATTTCATTGCTTGTGATAGGTCTGTTTATATTTTCTAATTCTTCCTGGTTCAGCCATGGAAAATTGTAGCTTTCCAAGAATTTGTCCATTTCATCATGGTTGTCCATTTTATTGGCATATAGCTGTTTGTAGTAGTCTCTTATAATCCTTTGTATTTCTGCCGTGTCAGTTGTGATTTCTCCTTTCTAATTTTATTGATTTGCGTCCTCTCCCTTTTTTTCTTGATGCGTCTGGCTAAGGGTTTATCAATTTTGTTTATCTTCTCAAAGAACCAGTTTTTAGTTTTATTGATCATTGCTACTGTTTTCTTCATTTCTATTTCATTTATTTCTGCTCTGATATTTATGATTTCTTTCCTTCTACTGACTTTGGATTTTCTTTGTTCTTCTTTCTCTAGTTGTTTTAAGTGTAGGGTTAGATCGTTTATTTGAGATTTTTCTTGTTTCTTGAGGTGAGATTGAATTGCTATAAACTTCCCTCTTAGAACTGCTTTTGCTGCATCCCATAGGTTTTGGGTCATCATGTTTTTGCTGTCATTTGTTTCTGTGCGTTTTTTTATTTCTTCTCTGATTTCTTCAGTGATCTCTTGGTTATTTAGTAGCGCACTGTTTAGCCTCCATGTATATGTGTTTCTTACAATTTTTTTTTGCTGTAATTGATTTCCAGTCTCATAATGTTGTGGTCAGAAAACATGCTTGATACGATTTCAATTTTCTTAAATTTTCCATGGCTTGATTTGTGACCCAAGATGTGATCTACCCTGGAGAATGTTCTGTGTGCACTTGAGAAGAAAGTGTACCCTGCCACTTTTTGGTGGAATGGTCTATAAATATCAATTAAATCTATCTGGTCTATTGTGTCACTTAAAGCTTGTGTTTCCTTATTTATTTTCTGGTTGGATGATCTGTCCATTGGTGTAAGTGGGGTGTTAAAGTCCCCTACTATTATTGCGTTACTGTTAATTTCTCCTTTCATGGTTGTTAGCATTTGCCTTATGTATTGAGGTGCTCCTATGTTGGGTGCATAAACATTTATAATTGTTATATCTTCTTCTTGGATTGATCCTTTGATCATTATGTAGTGTCCCTCCTTATCTCTTGTAACAGTCTTTATTTTAAAGTCTATTTTGTCTGATATGAGTATTGCAACTCCAGCTTTCTTTTGATTTCCATTTGCATGGAATATCTTTTTCCATCCCTTCACTTTCAGTCTGTATGTGTCCCTAGGTCTGAAGTGGGTCTCTTGTAGACAGCATATATATGGGTCTTGTTTTTGTATCCATTCAGCCAGTCTGTGTCTTTTGGTTGGGGCATTTAATCCATTTACATTCAAGGTTATTGTCGATATGTATGTTCCTATTACCATTTTCTTAATTGTTTTGGGTTTGTTTTTGTGGGTCTTTTTCTTCTCCTGTGTTTCCCACCTAGAGAAGTTTCTTTAGCATTTGTTGTAAAGCTGGTTTGGTGGTGCTTATTTGTCTTAGGTTTTGCTTGTCTGAAAAGCTTTTGATTTCTCCATTGAATCTGAATGAGATCCTTGCTGGGTAGAGGAATCTTCATTGTAGGTTTTTCTTTTTCATCCCTTTAAGCATATCCTGCCACTCCCTTCTGGCCTGCAGTGTTTCTGCTGAAAAATCAGCTGATAATCTTATGAGGATTCCTTTGTATGTTATTTTTTGTTTTTCCCTTGCTGGTTTTTACATTTTTTCTTTGAATTTAATTTTTGTTAGTTTGATTTATATGTGTCTTTGTGTGTTTTTACTAGAGTTTATCCTGTATGGGACTCTCTGTGCTTCCTGGACTTGGGGGACTATTTCTTTTCCCATGTTAGGGAAGTTTTCAACTATAATCTCTTCAAACATCTCCTCAGTCCCTTTCTTTTCCCCTTCTTCTTCTGGGACCCCTATAATTTGAATGTTGGTGCATTTAGTGTTGTCCCAGAGGTCTCTGAGATTGTCTTCTTTTCATTCTTTTTTCTTTATTCTGCTCCTCGGCAGTTATTTCCACCATTTTGTCTTCCAGCTCACTTATTCGTTCTTCTGCCTCAGTTATTCTGTTATTGATTCCTTCTAGTGTATTTTTCATTTCAGTTATTGTGTTACTCATCTCTGTTTGTTTGTTCTTTAGTTCTATAAATTTATTTATTTATTTATTTTTGGCTGCATTGGGTCTTCATTGCTGCACGCGGGGTTTCTCTAGTTGCGGCGAGTGGGGGCTACTCTTCATTGTGGTGTGCAGGCTTCTCATTGCGGTGGCTTCTCTTGTTACAGAGCATGGGCTGTAGGTGCACAGGCTTCAGTAGTTGTGGCATTCAGGCTCAGTAGTTGTGGCTCGCAGGCTCTAGAGCACAGGCTCAGTAGTTGTGGTACACAGGATTTGTTGCTCCACGGCACGTGGGATCTTCCTGGACCAGGGCTCGAACCCATGTCTCCTGCATTGGCAGGTGGATTCTTAACCACTGTGCCACTGGGGAAGCCCCGAATTCTTCTAGATCTTTGTTATACATTTCTTGTATTTTCTCAATCCGTGCCTCCATTCTATTTCCGAGATTCCGGATCATCTTTACTGTCATTACTTTTTCAGGTAGATTGACAATTTCCTCTCCATTTATTTGTTCTTGTAGGTTTTTACCTTGCTCCTTCAACTGTGACATATTTTTTTGTTGTCTCATTTAAAAATTTTTTTTATGAGTGGGATTGTGTTCCTGTCTTACTGGTTGTTTGGTCTGAGGCTTCCAACACTGCAGTTTGTAGGCTGTTTGGTAGAGCTGGGTCTTGGTGCTGAGATGAGGACCTCCGTGAGATCTCACTCCAATGGATATTCCCTGGGGTCTGAGGTTCTCTGTTAGTCCAGTGGTTTGGACTTGGAGCTCCCACTGCAGGAGTTTCGCCTGACCCCCGGCTCGTGAAACAAGATCCCCCAAGCCGCGTGGGGCAGCAAAAACAAACAAAGAACAATAACAAAGTAAAGAATAAAATTAGACTAGGAAACTAACAGATATGTTAGAAAGAATATAAAAATAAAAATATAGATGAATCAACAGCTGGGATGTACAACAGTACCACAATAGTAAAAACGAGATTTCCAGGAAAAATGTCGGAAGTGTCAACTGCAACCAAGCAAAGGGTCTGAAGCAAGGAGTGCCAGGCCAAGCACAAATGAAGGCGTTGCCATAAACTGCCAAGTTTCGGGGTCTGTAAAATGCAGCAGTAATGATTGAACAACCTGTCATTCAGGCATGTTTTGTGCACTGCGAGAAAGGACTGAAAAAGGAAGAAAATGACAACTGTTTTTTTTCCGTGGCAGTGGGGAAAGGAACTTTACAGCAACACTGGTTTGGGGAAATTGGAGTAAATGTCAGAAAATCTCTCACACTGTGCAAAATTAATTGGCGGTGCTATTTTTATTATGAAACGTGTCCTTTAAGGAAGGGGCAGAGGGGCTTCCCTGGTGGCGCAGTGGTTGAGAGTCCGCCTGCCGATGCAGGGGACACGGGGTTGTGCCCCGGTCCGGGAAGATCCCACGTGCCGCGGAGCAGCTGGGCCCGTGAGCCATGGCCGCTAAGCCTGCGCGTCCGGAGCCCGTGCTCCGCAACGGGAGAGGCCACAACAGTGAGAGGCCCGCGTACCGCAAAAAAAAAAAAAAGTCCTGCACAACATTCCAGAAAAGGCAAAAGTACGGAGACTGGAAAAGATGAGTGATTGTCGGGGGTTGGGAAGGAGGGATGATGAGGGAGCACAGAGGGTTTTGAAGGCAGTGAAACTACTCTGCATGAATGACAATGGTGGCTACATGTTATACATTTGTCCAAATCCATAGTAAGTACCACAGACACCGAGAGTGAACCCTAGTGTAAACTGTAAACTTTGGGGGACAATGACGTGTCACAGCATCTGGCAAGGGATGTTGATGATGGGGGAGGTCACGCACGTGTGGGGCCAGGGACGATATGGAAACACCTGTATCTTCTGCTCCATGTTTCTGTGAACCTAAAACTGTTCTAACAAATAAAATCTAGTCTAAAACATCCTACACAAAATTATATACAAACCGAGTTCCGCAGGACCTTGATCCCACCATTACCATTGGGGCTCATAAAAAAAAACACAAACATTGCTCATTCTCCGTGAATCCCAATCACAAAATACCTCATGTCCATAGGCCAGAGGACGCACACAAGAAAACACGTGATTACCTCAAACGATGCCGAGAGGCAACCCCCCAATCTCATCGCCTTCCCTTAAAAGAAGTTTCAACAGTAGTAAATCAGGGAACTAGGAATGCCCGCTCTGAACAAGAGTGTGGAAAACCGCCACGCTCATCTGCCGAAGGTGAGAGTGTAAATCGAGGCCGTTTCTCAGGGCCGCCATCTGACAGGATTTACACTCTCCAACGACTTACCATTTGCCCAGCCATTTTAATTCCAGAAATTTATACGGTATGTTACAAAGTACCCAGGTTGTTCGCTGAGTATTGATCTTAGCAAAACCTTGGCGGGGGAGGACACCTGCAGGGTTAGGATGCGCGAGGAGGGTCTGCGTGCACGGGTGCGGTGGGCCAGGAGGTCCCGTGAAGGAGGGGCTTCTTCCTCCTCACCCGTGTCCCCAGCACCTAGGACAGTGCTCGGCACACAGCAGATGCACAGTCTACACTGTTGAATACACGATTCTATTGTTGGGTTAAAAAAACCTGCAGAATGGTATGTACAAATGGGCCCATCTGCATAAGAAGAGAAAGACATTTATCCTATCCCATTATATGATTCTGGATTCATGGAAAGCCTCGTAAAAGACACCCAGGAAATTGTTAAACCTGGAGACTCCTGGAGAGAGGGATGAAGGTGCAGAATAAGAGGGAAGACCTTGGACCTTCCACTGCAGGCCTTCGTGGTGCCCGACTTTTCCTGGGAGTGTGTATTCCTCTTACAACAAAAATCTAGTTGAAGAAAAGGTTACTTGACCTATCTGAGCCTCAGTTTCCTCATTTGTGAAATTAAGAATAGTAATGCCTGCCTTAGAGGGTTACTGTGACATGTAAGGAACTGATAAGGTCACATGAATAGAGCGCTTGACATACTGTCCCTTGGTACCTGGTGCGTGTCAATAAGTACAGAAAACATGAGTATTTTTTAAGAGACTCCGGGACCCAGCAGCACAGTCCCTTGAACAGGCCCTGCGACGTCTTGCCTCCAGGCCTTTGCACTTATTTCCTCTGCCTGGACCACCCCTTCCCAGGACAGCGGCTTGCTTGTTCCCCCATATCATCTGTTTTCCGCTCAGACAAAACCTACAGTCACCTCTATCATCAACCTGCACCCTGCTTCCACACCATCACTCCCTGTCCCCTTGACCTGACTGATTTTTCTTCTTGGCACGTAAACACCATCTGCCACAGCATGTATTTCTTGTCCCTTTCCCTCATTACAGTATAAGCTTGAGAAGAAACTTTATCTCCAGCAACTAGAATAACGCCTGACAAAGAGGAGGCATGCAAGAAACATTGTGGAATGAATAAATACCCATTGTTTGAAATGTACCATCACGGAAACGCAAGGGAGAAACCTTGGAAGCTACATAAAACCAAGGGGACCAGGAAATGCTTCCCACAGGTGATATCTGAGCCAACCTTGAAGGCAAGCAGTGAGCCAGCAGCGCAGCAAGACGAACACCTGGCAGGGGAATGGGACAGGAGCGGGGCACAGGGGCGGAGCTATGAAGTTCCGAGCCGACCCACCGGAGCTGTGGGCCTACTACACCTGCTAATCTGCGGAGTGCTGGGCTTTTGAAGGACTTAAGTTCAGGAGGTAATACTAGATGTAGAGACTTAATGGCCACTGTCATTCTCCAGGTGAGTGATAAGGATGTGAATCGAGAAGGCAGCAGCAGGAACAGAGGAAAAGGGATAAAAGGTATAAGATGCAAACTCATTCATTCATTCCTTCACTCTGCCCGTTAAAGATGTAGAACTGACACTTCCTGGACGCCGCTCGCAGGGTGGGACTGAAGGAAAACTGGGTGTCTCCCCGAATGTCCGGTTTCTGCCCTGAGTGGCTGACGATGGCCGTGCTGCTCTCAGCGTTCCAGAACATGAAAGAAAGGGCAGGCTTTGCAGGAAAGCTGAGCTCAGGTTTGAGCTGAGTTTGAAGAACCTGTGGGATGTCTGAGAGGTGACAACCCAGGCATTTGGATCAACCCGACTACAGCTCCAGAGAGGACTGGGCTGGAGGTCCTTTTTGGAGTCAGTGACGCAGTAGGTGAAGCCACGGAGATCATACAGGTCATAGTTTAGAGATAACAGGTCCGAGGAAGACGTGGGACATGGTGATATTTACAGGGTGGGCTGAGGAGAAGAGCCCTGTCTCGAACTTGAGAAGGATGGTTGAAGACGAAGCAAGAAAGCTAGATGGAGAAGCAAGAAGTTACTGACAGTGTCAGATGCTGTAACACTTAGGGAAGATGGAAATGAAGGGTCTACCTGGCAACTAGGTCTTTGCCAGAGACTGCCAGAAGTTTTCAGTAGAATGGTGGGAAATGGAAAATGGTGAAATTTTGTGACGAGCAAGCAGGCAAGGGAATGAAGAAAGTAAGAATAGAGACTATTCTCAAGAAACCTGACTGTGAAGGAAATGGCAGGACAGTAACTAGGAGACCCCGATGACGTCTAAACAAGTTTCCTGGGACGGAGGGGATGGAAGGCAGGAGCTTAGGGTTTTGCAGCTAGTTCAGCTGTAAGGGGTGACAAAGCCCGTGGCATGGTTATTGACTGAGAAGTCTACTGCAGTACATACATTGACTGAGAAGCACCTACACGACTTTCCCAGATTAAGGTGGGGCGGGATCTGGAGGGGAGAGGAAGATGGTGCCCCAAGTGCCACCTGTTGACAGTGGATGGACAGCATGACAACTAGGGGCAGAACAGACACGGACGGCAGGAGTGCGCGATCTTCAGGGCAGGGCAGTTTCTTGTATGCGGGTGGAAGAGCAAAAAGCCTGCATGCCCCCATGAGGAGCTAGAAGGCCTCTGGGTCACGGGTTTAAAACCTTATCCCTCCTCCTTTCAGATCCATTTAAACCCAAGGACTGTCTTTAATAACCTGATGAGCTCTGGGCTTCTCTGGCTACTCTCCACCAAGCAAGCCTTTGTCTACCTCTGGGCAGTATGCGGTGGCTTGCGGCTCTCTGTGGGCTCTTGCCCATCTCAAGAGAATGCAAGTTCCTCGACAGCAAAGGTCTGGACACTCTCGTCTCTGTGTTCCCTGCACGTAACAGGTGCTCAAAGCACCTGTAGAATGAATGCTGGACAAAGCTGAGGCTTGTCTCCCGAAGGGTCAGTAAGGCTTGTGTTCCCTCCTCGAGAAACCTGCTTCCATTGCCACAGCCTGAAACGACTCCCTCTTTCCTCGACACCAGTCGCTGTGAGCTTTGGCTGCACTTTTGAACCATCTGGGGCGCTTTTAATATTCCCGACGTCCAGGCCTCCTGGCGACCGGAGGCGATCAGCGGTCCTGGGCTGGAGCCGCAGGAGGAGGGCCCGAGCTGCGGGGCGCCGGCGCCTTCATCGCTTCCTCTCCTGGTCCCAGGGACGTTGGAGGGACCGCAGCCTAGCCTCTGCCGGCCGCAGAGCCGCTTAGCCGACTGAGCGAGGGCCCCGACCGCCGTTGGCCTCCGCTGGGCTCCCTTGAGCCCCAGGCTCGGAGCTCGAGGCGGCGAAAGGAGGGGCCTCTGAGCCGGAAGGCCTCTGGGAGTCGTAGTTCCGGCTCGGCCTGCAGGGACCTCGGGGAAGGGAAGACGAAAGGGCTGGAACTACACTTCCCAGAAGTCATCGCGGCACCCCCTTTGGCGTGGGGGCGGGAGGGCGCGGCCAAGGCCTCGGCACCTCCAAACACCCCGAGAGCCTCCGAGCGCCTCCCGAATGCCTCCGAGCACCTCCGAGCGCGCTCGAGTGCTGGGCGCCTCCAAACGCCTTTCGGGTGAGAATCAGTTGTGTTTTGGCTGTGGTTTGTGATGCCCATCTCACATGTCAGTGGAAACACTGAGTAGACAGGAGGATATAGGGAAGCCAACAGAATGGAGATGGACTTTAGCTCGAGGGCACGTGGATGTAACAAACCAAATGGACCAGATGGGCTTCCTGGGCAGGGGTGATAGGGAAGAGCCGGGCACAGAGCCTTGGACGTGCATGCCCACATTCAGAAGTTGGCAGGAGGCCGAGGACGGCCAGTAAGATAGGACAGCCCGGAAAGCGAGTGTTCCTGAGGTTGAGCGGGGAGAGCCTTTGAGGAGGGAGAGAGTGATAACACCTAAGGAGTGCTTCACTGGAAGGTTGAGTAAATTGAAACAGAGATACAGCCACTGGATTTGGAAACATGGACGTCACTGAAGCTCTTGACAAGGGCAGGGGTGGGAGCAATAGCCTGACTGGAGAGGAAGAAGAGAAGTGAAAGGTGCCAAAGCAGTAACAGTAAGTGTAGACAATGCTTTCAAGGAATTTTGCTTTAAAGCAGAGAAATGAAGCAGAGGTTAATAGGGTACGTCGGGCCCGGGAGGTTTTAGCTCTTCTTTTTCTATTTATTTTTTATTTTATTTTTTTACTTTTTGGCCCTGCTGCGTGGCCTGTGGGATCTTAGTTCCCCGACCAGGGATGGAACCCGCGCCCCCTGCATTGGAAGAGCGAAGTCTTAACCACTGGACCACAAGGAAAGTCCCTCTTCTTTTTCTAGGTGGAGATGTTACAGCTTGTTTGTAGGTCAACGAGAATGACCCAGAAGGAAGGAGAGATTAATGATGCAGTGCAGAGAGCAGGGTCACTGAGCAGGTCCGAGGGTGTGGGACCCAAAGCCCGTGCGGAAGGCTGGTACCACACTGCATCACGATGGAAGGCAGAAAGCCTCGGCAGAGGCGCAGGTGGGTGTGGTTGGCAGAACAGGGATCCCCGAAGATGTCCACATCCTCATTTCCACACCCTGCGACTATGTTACCTTACATGGCGAAAGAGGCTTTGCAAGTCTGATTACGGGTTAAGAACCCTGAGGAAGGGAGATTATCCTGGATTATCCAGGTGGCCTCAAAGTAATCACAGGTAGAAAGAAGAGGGAAGAAGTAGGGGAGGGTCAGAAGGAAATGTGACTATGGAACAAAGGTCAGAAAGATGCAACGTTGCTTGCTTTGAAGGTGGAGGAAGGGGGCCACCAGCCAAGGCATGTGGACAGCTTCTGCAGTGGGAAAAGGAAGGGAAGTGGATTCACCCTCAAGCCTCCAGAAGGGAATGAAGCCCTGCGTTGGCTTTAGCCTAGTGAATCCCCTGAGACTCCTAGCTTACAGGAGTGCAAGCAAATAAACATGTGTTTTTTTTTTTTTTTGCGATATGGGGGCCTCTCACTGTTGTGGCCTCTCCCGTTGCAGAGCACAGGCTCCGGACACGCAGGCTCAGCGGCCATGGCTCACGGGCCCAGCTGCTCCGCGGCATGTGGGATCCTCCCGGACCGGGGCACGAACCCGTGTCCCCTGCATCGGCAGGCGGACTCTCAACCACTGCGCCACCAGGGAAGCCCCAACATGTGTTGTTTTGAGACACCAAGTTGGTGGCAATGTATGGCATTCATAGAGGACGAAGACAGGGGGCCAGGGATTGAAGTGGGAAGGAGGGGATTCACGGGGAATGACGAATCAAGGCTAGCAAATGCCTAGAGCAAGGCTTGCAAGGGTTTGTTGGGTACTTCAGAGAGAGGAGGTGGTGTGAAAGTTGTCTGGAAGAATGGGAAGGAACGCAGGCAGGAAACTGGTGGTCCCAGGCCGCACCATAGGCAAAAGCTGCTCTCACCCCACGGAGGCTGACAGTGGTCTCTGCTCTGGGAGCGACTTATATTTGTGAGAAAGAAAAGACACTGCTCTTGAGGGGGTCCCGAGAAGCTGACTCATAGGTGGGAGGGGGCCCAGGGCCAGAGTTCTGGGTTAGTGGCGTCTGACCTTAGGGGTGTCCTGGTCCCAGCAACATCTTTCCCCCAGGTCAGCCTCCTGCACCTCGAATCCTGTGTCTTGGGCTCCCCTGGGCCCCCTTCTAGGACCCCTTGGGAGGATGTGACAAGTGTGGGTATGAGAGGAAAGAGTGGTTCCTCCTAAACAGTCCTGGCTGATGCTCCCCAGATGGCATCAGAGCTTATCACAGTGGCCTTTGGGTACTGCTGGGAGCTACACGGGACAGACGTCTTACAGGTGGACCTGCTCTCGTGTCCCTGCGGACACATCCTACATCAATCTGACTGGGGCGATGTAGATAATCCCAGGAAAAAGTCTCCGTCTCTCTTGAGCTCTCTTTTATGGACCTGCCTCCCTACCCCAACCCCTCAATAACTCATCCCCAGTGGCTAAAATTAGGCTGCATCTGTTTATAGCCTGGTGGCTGAGGTCTAAGACTAAATCACCGGGGAGCCACAGTGAAAAACCCCTGGTGGCCAGGATCTGCTAGGGGGCTTTTGTAAAAGGGTTCTCGGGAGAGATGTTTTTCAAGCAAAGGCACACACTGGAGAGGAGACCCAGGTGTCAATCCTAAATTGTCACACCTTGACCCGGCCTGGGCACTGCCAACCCAAAGTAAGAACAAGAACAAGCTGCTTTGGGGTCCTGGAGCTGGAGATGCAGGGGCCGGGATACCTGTGGCAGTGACTGCTATCAGGTGACCTCATGCTGTCTGCAGACCCAGGCCAAGAGGGCCATCTCCCTACACCCCAGCTGCCCATCCCATCACCCTCCTTCCAAGGGTTCTGACCTCCTGGGCTCAATTTGGCCTTAAGTCCAAACTGCCTGGGCCGTGAACTGGGTGGGTCTCCATGCCCCCGAGGTCACTGGCAATGGGGAAGCTCTCTCTTCAGTCAAGAAAACTGACCACCTAATTAGACCGACGTCTGCATCAAACTCATGGACCTTAAAACAGACTTTTGAAAGAAACTTCCAAACCACATGGCTAGTAATCAGGCATTCGTTTTATTCCTGGAAGCTCACAAACAAGAGAATGGTCCAGGGACAGGCCGTTTCCCTGTTGCTTAGTTACTCTGGAGACAAACTCCATGCAGTGGTTTCCATCGCCAGGATGCACACAATTCCCAGGGAGTGCAGGCCGGGCCCAGGGACCTGAAGGGGAAACCGATCTGGAATGGCCTGGCAGTAGGGAGGTAGAAACACCGTCCAACGTGAGACCACGCCGCGGGGTGTCCCATCTCCACTGCCATTACACTACTTACTTTGCTGACAAAGGGTCAGAAGTTTTAAAACCACTCACAGCATTAGATATGGGAAAAAATGTGCTTGGTTTAGTCTTTGTGCGTTTGACACCTTAATGACACCACAGCATTCAGCAATACTTCAGAAGGGTAACTAACTCTCCAAAACCCTTTACTTAACAGAATTGGAACAACTGAAGGCAACGTAATACACAAGCTCAAGTGTGCTAAACACAAGACATACAGAGAGCCATGCTTCCCTCTGGCAGCTCTGGGCAGTGCTGCAGAATGCCTCCCCTGCGTCCTGGCTGAATGGCCAGGGCTGCCAGGACACTCGTGCCCAGCGCTCAGGAGAGGCTCAGCTCCACTCTGTCACCTCTGCCCCCAGGCCCACACAGTGCCTGAGAAGTCTGGGATAGGTGAGAGACCTGGTAGCCCTGCAAGATACTTCCTCCTGCCTGTAGCTCCTTCCCTCCACCCACCAGAGGGCTAGGGGGGCAGGGGGTGGGGGTGGGGATGGTCCATAAACGTTGCTCCCTTAAGAAACAGGGGCCTGGCTGGCCTGGTTATCGGGGACTGCCCTGCAGCACCCACTGGAGGAGGGCAGCAGAACTGGGAGATATCCAGGGCCCTACCCCTGTCCAGATACCTGGACCCCAGGGAGGAGGGACTAGAGCATGGGAAGGCAGGGCCCACCCCTTAGGCCCCAGGCTGCCGTTGGTCACCAAGGTCTCCAGACACTCTGGGCTATGCGGGCAGCGGTCAGGCTGCCCAGGGCTGCGGGCACCAAGTCCGGCCCCTCAGCAGGCGCCCGGCTCAGTTCAGCCTCGGGGACCTCCTCCAGGTCGGAGGACTGGTCGTCCCCGGAGCCCCGGGGGCTGGGCAGTGGGGACCCCAGGGCGCCTCCTACTGGCCAGTTGCTCCGCCCATGGGCTCCCGGTGGGCCGGACAGGGCGTCCCCCAGCAGATCCCGGAAGCTACTGCCCTCGCGCAGCGGCATGGACTCTAGCAGGTGGTTCAGGAGCTCGGCGGCGACGGTGGCGTCGATTGCCTGACACGTCGACACGAACGTGTGCACCTCGTGCATGCACTGGATGTAGCCGGCGGCGAAGCGCTCGCTTGCTTCCGCCTGCAGCTGCTCGCGTTCTGTGTTCAGGGGTGGGAGGGAAGAGGGCCGCGCCCGGTTCGGTGAGCGGCAACTGATTGCTGTGGCCCGGCCCGCCCGGCCCCCGGGGACAAGGCTCACCCAGGAGACGCGCGGGGCGCGCCCTGCTCCAGGAGGGGAAGTCCTCGGTCCCGGGCAGGGGCAGGCCAGGCGAACGCGCCCCCGCCCGCGCGCCCCGCCGCCACTCACCGCGCGCCCGGCCCCGCAGCGCGCCCTGCACGCGCCGCACCGTGAGCTCCAGCACCTCGGCGTTCTCCAGCTTGGCCTGCACCTGCGCCGGCGGGAGCGCCCGGTGGGGAGGGTCGGTGAGGCGAGGCCGGACGGCGACCCCCGCCCGCCCGCTCGCCCGCTCGCCCGCAGCCCCTGGGCGCCCGCCCGCCGGCCTCACCTCGGCGCCCGCCAGCAGCAGCCGCAGCTCCTGCAAGCTCTCGTTGATCCGCGCGCGCCTCTTCTTCTCCACTAGGGGTTTCCGGGCCTGCGGGAAGCGAGCAACTGAGCCCCGGCGCTGTGCGGCCCCCCGCCCCCCCATCCACGGCTACAGCCAGCACCTTGCGGTCCCCCCGCGCCTCGCAGCCGTCCTCATCCTCCCGGGCCGCACGGTCCCGGCCGGGCGCCAAAAGCGGAGCCATGACCTCCACCTCCCGGAGCGCCGTGCGCCCGCGCCCCTGGCAGCGCAGCGGCCCGCAGCCACCGCCGCCCTCGCCCCCTGGCGTCTTACGCCGCGTCCTCACGCCTGCAGCGGCGCCCGCCCCTTTTATAGCGCCTTATTTGCATCTCAAGGCGCCGATTGCTCGTGAGAGCCAATGGCAGAGGCGTGCTTTGTCTGGCCCCGCCGCCGGGGTCGGCCGGCAGCTGGCGGGGCGTGGCCTGCGGCCGGGGACTGGGGGGTCCAGCCGGGCCCTCCGCGCCGCCCCGGCATTGTGGGGCACCGGAGGGGGGGCGATGACCCGGAGAGCTGTGGCTCTGGGTGCGCTTGTTTCCCTTCCTACCCCAAGCAAGGCGCCCAGGCCTGCGGCGCGTGCTAGCAGGGGCGCATCCATCTGCCCATTCATTCATTCACGCTTGACTTTGTTCACCCAAGGTGCAACAGGAGAGGAACGCTCCTGCGCAAGTGCCGGGGTCCTGGCGGCCAGAGCCACAGCAAAGGCCGCGGTCTCCGGGCCTGGAGGGAGCTACAGGTCCGGGCTGGGGTGGCTGCAGAGCCCCGGGGAGGTGAGGGCCCCTAGGGCAGCGGGGGTGGGAACGGGCCCTTGGCCCCAGTGCGTTTCTTGCGGACCTGTGGGTCCTGACATCCGAACGTCGACACCGCCTTCAGCCCGCTCAGGGATCCTAGTGGGGCGGGGTCCCCAGGCCCGCCCGCACCGCTCCATCTGTAGGCTCTCCTTCTCGGGTCATCCTCTGTCCCCACAGGCCGTCTGTTCTCTCCTGGTCATCATCGCCCTCACCACCGGAGTTCCCCGCATCTCCTTCTAGTCCCCTTTGCTCCCCGACCCCTCTTTCACTTCCCTTTCCCCCCTCAGCACCCACCGCCGCCCTCCCTTCCCTGCCCGCCCTCCCCCGAACCCACGTTCTCTGATTCCCTACCCGAGCTCGCCCTTCCCTGGTCCCCGCCCTCCCTGCCCAACCACCCTTCCCCGCACCCTTGTTTGTTCGCCCCGGCCCCCCTCCCTGCCTCCTGTCCCCCTCGGCTCCCTTTCCCCCCCAGCCCTCCCGCGCTTCCCGCCCGGCTGGTGGAGGCCGCCGTCTGGTCCCCGTAACTTGATGCCCGTGACAGTTGGCAGCTGCAGCCGCTTCGGGCGGAGAAAAGCGGCAGCCTGGCCAAGAGCGACAGGTGTTGGCCGCGCCTTTGTCTTTGCCGCTTTGTCACTCGGGCGGGAGCGGGCGGTGGGTGCGCCTGTGTCCGCCAGACGACCGCCACCCCCACGGCTGGCCGCCCATCTGTTGGCCCAGCCTCCGTGAGGGTGGGGTGCGCGGGCGGTGGGGCAGCTCCCTGGGGACCCCAGCCTGGCCGCAGCCCCACCGGCCTAGGTCCACGGCGTCTCCTGGCACAGCCAGAATACCAATTTGCCTTCAGACCGTGAAGCCTTTGCACACACACAGCCTTACACCTGGAACACGCTGGGATCTCCCTTCAATGGCCGTTTCCTCACTGTTCAGGTCTCAGCTTCCCTTTACCCAATCCTCTGCTTCCCTCCCGGGACTGGGATTGTCAGGGTCTGGTCTGTGCCCCTCCAGGTTACAAGCATCCCTGGTGGTACAGTCTGACCTAGGACCCCTTATCTACCCCCAGCACAGAGCCTGGCCTAGCAGAAGCACTGGGTAGGTAGGGAAATCGAGAGAGTGTCCCAAGCCTAGCTGGAAGGCAGCAGGGGAAAGGAAAATCCAGGGACTGCAGTGTGGTGGGGTGGTAGGACTAGGCCCCAGACACCCACCTGTGCCCCCAGCCATCTGAAGATGGATCTGGAAGCCCTTCAGGTGACTGTTTCACCTCAGCTCCCCACCGAGGGACCTCCGTAGGTAAGACAAGTTTGGTGAGTGGCTTGATGGTTCCCAAAGTCACCTCACTGACCTCTGTAAGTACCTGGGAACCCCTTCTGCTGATTCTTACCTGGCCGTCTCTTTGCTTTTCTGTGAGCAGGGCCCGGGAACTTCCCCAGCCCTGCGCTGTTCACCCAGGTATGAACCCACTCCTTTCCTTCAATCACCCTGTGTCATCCTCAGTCTCCCCCACAAGCCAGAAAGCTTAGTTCTCTTCCTCCCTTCCTCCCCTGCCTGGTCAGAGACCTGATACCCTTCCCCCTCTACTCCTAGTGGAGGGACTGACAGAGTGGGGGAGGGGCTTGAGTAGTGAACCCCAAGAGAGCCGATAGCTGGCCTGTAACTTTACTTTTCTTCACCATTTAGACATCACCTCAGGGAAGGAGATCCCACCCCCACGCCAAGAAACTACAATTAAGCTTCTACTACTCTGAGGAGCTCAGATATGGAAAAATAAACTCAGTGATATTTCTTGTACTCTGATTCATACCCCTGCCGTTATTGATTATATTGTTTGAATAAGATCAAACAAGTAGTTTAGAATGCTCTCCCTGAAAGGCAGTTTGTATTGGAACGGGATGATCAGGGCTCTGGGGAAGGCCTCTGGGAAAAGACTATTAATCTTTTCCTGATTGGATGGGGAACTGAATGTGGGAGGTGGAGGAAGAATGATAAAGGCAAATGGTGCAAGCGAAAAATGAAAGGCAACTAGGAACTCCGGGAAAAACAAAAAGCTGCTGAAGAAGAGAAGTGTAATCTTAGCACTCACTTGGCCCAGTAGCCAATTCTTTCACAGTCAGAACAATGTAACACTGTTCATAGGGTTTCAACATTTTAGAGTCAATCTATAGAAAAGGCAAGGAAGGCTTAATTATGGTTACAGGATATAAAGTTGCTTTGTAAAAACAAAAGGACAGATGACAGTTGTCAGGAGAAGGGAGGAGGCTGGAGCATGGGCTAGGGACCTCATAACCCTTGTCTTACATGGGGTGGGGGGATTGAGGAATGCTGTCTAGAGTTAAGGAAGGAGAAATTAAGTACTGGGATATGCCTCAGTCTGACCAAGTACCCTTGGGGAAGAAAGTATAGGGATAGAGCAGGGAGTGTGAGGCAGCAAAATCCTTCCTGGTTAGACTGGAAGTTGCCCAAGGCCTCATCTTCGAAGTCAGTCTCCATTTCCTTTAGTGCGCCCATTGGTTGGCTGGCTTGGCCTTTTCCTCCCAGAAGCCTGGCTACTCCATCTCAGGACCACCACACCCTTTCTTTCTCCTTTGCATGGCCTCGTCTAGCAGGCACACTTCCTGCCATTTGTCCCTTGGACTGATCCCCCTTTCAAAGGTTGCCTGAGTACAGACTTCCTGAGCATTTGGGCTCTTTGATCCCCTCATATCCAAAAACAGAGGCCAACAGAGGCTGGGCAGGGCTGCAGTGGCCACAGGGGGACCAGTTAGCGGCAGGGGTGGCGAGCCATAAATCCCCAGGGAACAAAGACAGTGACCAGCCTATGGATGTCCAGGCCCCTTGTGGGCAGTCAGCCCAGAGGCTTGGAGAAGCTCCTTTTGGTTTAGAAATAAGGGGAGCGCATGCCCTTGGGGATATATGGTAGATAAAAATGTAGTTAAGAGCCCCCGAAGGCACTCAGACGTTCAGTGAAACAGCCACATCTGGCCACTTAGCAGGTTTGCAGAGGCCTCCATGCTCACTGGGAGGACTTTGCCTTCCCAGCCCCCAAGCACCACTTGGATTTAGGCAGCCAGGACAGGAAGCGGCGTCGAGCCCTCCCTCCTGCTCAGGGAGCTTCTGGAAGGCTGGGCACCAGGGCCGGATCCATTCATCTCCCTGCTCCGACACCACAATACGGTCCTGGTGTGAAAAGTGGGGTGGGGGGGGAACAGGCCTCCACTGTTTGACCAGGCCCTGCACGACTTCATCACTGTGGAAGGAAGGACTGGGGGGTGGGGTGGGAGGAGGCTGCCATGCTGCCTGTATCACCTCTGATGGAGACGCGAGGTCCTTTAGACCACTCTGCTTTCAGCCCCGTGGCCATCACACAGGCAGCCAGCCCAGGTGAGACAGACTATCCTGGAGGGGGCAGGAAGAGAATGGAGCAGGTGCCTGGGGTCACCGCAGAGTGGACAGGGGCACCAGGGGCTGAGCTGAGTGGCCCTACTCCCCATCTGTGAGTGAAAAACCATGGGGGAACAGGACTCCAGGATTAGATCTAAATCGTTGGGAGTTCACTGGGGTGGGGCTGCATGTCAGAGAGACACATAGAGACAGGAAGGGACCAGCGAGAGGCACCCTGTGCAGGGGAAGAGGTGAGGGGTGGCCTTTGTGACAGAAGAGTTCCTAATCCAGAATTTCTAGGGTTCTTTTTTTTTTTTTTTTGCAGTACGTGGGCCTCTCACTGTTGTGGCCTCTCCCATTGCGGAGCACAGGCTCTGGACATGCAGGCTCAGCGGCCATGGCTCACGGGCCCAGCCGCTCCGCGGCATGTGGGATCTTCCCGGACCAGGGCACGAACCCGTGTCCCCTGCATCGGCAGGCGGACTCTCAACCACCGCGCCACCAGGGAAGCCTGGGTTCTTTTTTTTAAAAAAAGATTTTGATAATCTTTGATCTCTATTCAGGTTCCTGTTCCTCTGTGCTACATTAAAAATACACACAAATAAAAATAAAAATATACTTGCTTTATTTACCAATTTTCTAAAAGGCAAAAAATCATAAAAAGACACAAGCAGTCCAACAAACACATTGCACTGGGTGAAGAAAGTCCGGTTTGCACATAAACAAACCACTTGTCCGGCAAGGCTTAACACGTCGTTACACAGACTCTGAGAGCTTATTTACATATCTTTTTAGGAATATATTAAAAAGAAGGCTCAGTTTAAAATCGAGAAGAAGTTTTTTATAACACCCGTGTAAGCACACATACTAACGAAAATGTAAGACCCGATGCGTGGCACCGTGTAAACAATTTCACAAAATGCTCCTGCTGTCAACTTCTCAGCTCACGTCAAAGCTACGCAGCAGTTAACAATCAATGAATATACATAAATGCTAAGATAATGCTGCCGGTAAACATTGCTAACAGGAAGGAACGTGTTGGCAGTCTTGCGTTTAGGGAAAGTCAATGCAACTTTCGCTCCCATCTAATCCCTTAATGATCTGCCTTTAGTGGCAGGAAGCAGTTTGTAGCATCTAGTCTCCACAAAAATGCATAGACTACACCTTGTCTTGGGTATCTGCAGGTGATGTTGCTTTGTAAATTAAAAAAAATAAAAAATTAAACTTTCTGTGTTCGAGTTTATGAAAAATAGGATTGATATTCAGGCATAAAGTGGTTTGACTATGAAAACCAACTGGATTACAAGGAGACGTCACCTGTTCTAGTAGCTGCTTCTCCAGCAAAGAACAGGGGAAGCTGCCCCCTTTTAACTTTCTACAGACGCGATGCAATTGTAAGTCAGTTGTTTCATCACTGGCAGCTTCTCATTCACCCTAGGGACCGATGTAACATTTTTGCAGACAATCTTTGGGATAGACGATGCAATACGAGGTTTTGCAAAAAGTTGGGCCGTCTGGTCTCACTTTTCCCCGAGTGTCCCATTCACCTGAAAGTGCTAGTGGACATCACCACAGAGACCGGAAATGGCACCAATGAGGTCAGGTTCATGGAAAGAATTAGGGGCCGGTGTCCCAGCCCAGGTGTGGTGAGAGCGGTTAGATCACGGCGCCCTGGAAAACACAGACGCAGCCACCAGCTAAGTCAGGAGAAAGCACTGGCTCAGCTGGGCCAGAGCTGATGTCTCGGAAGTGCCGATCAAAGAATAAATACGGGTGGGTCCCAAGTGTGGCGATCAAAGCCTGGTTTCCCCCTGGCAGAGGGAAGTCACAATAAGGGGATGACCGACAATGTGCTTTTATCTACATATTGGCTCTCCCGGTCTGAAAAGGATACGAGAATGATGTCAAAATATACACAAGGGTCTGTGTATTTCTGAGGATGTATATTTCTATGATGGAGTTGGTCACACAAACCACTAGGCATCTTTAGTCCAGAGCGAGCATTTCAACTTCGTTCACCCCAAACTTAAGCTACGTCAGGTGAAATGTTTGCTGCTACCACACTTGAAGCTGAAGCTGCTGGTCTGCCATTTAATGCAAAACATTTTGAAAGAGAATTAGCGGAGGCTGTGATCTCCACTTGGTATGTTTTAAAAACATCTAGTCTGACTAAATAATTTAGATAAAAAGCAGCCCCCCAGAGAGGACATAATTTGATCTGATCCAAACACACTCTGGGGAAGCTCTGAAAGGCTGGACCCTCAGCGCGGAGTCACCTGTGGCATCCTAGCTGTGGGTCACAGCCCGGTGCGATGCCTCGGGACCGCCCACGGGGAGCCAGCAGACACTGGTGCTCTGGCTGAGAACACTCAGCCGCTTCCGCGACACAAGGAGGGAAGCAGTCCTTCTCAAGTTAAACAATGATGAAAATCTCCTCCCCTGTCCCCGAAAACTCCATATTTATATTTTAAATACAAAAAGCTATTTCTTCCCAAACTTCTCCTACCCGCCACGGTTTTAAATCACCCCTTCGGAAAACGATGGGTTTTTTCTAGAACAAAAAAAGCCATGTAAGTATATCCGTCCATTTCATTAGAAACACAGGTGAAGACCCTCCCCCTCCTCAGAGCGCCATCTAATGTACGCCACTGGCTGTCCCGCTGCGGGGGGTTACGTCTGCCCTTCGTTTCTGTGACTCAGGGAGGGTCCGTTTTCCTCTTCTGTGGTGTCGGTTGTTCCGCTGAGTCCCAGAGTAGGGGTAGCTTCCTCATACCGCATGCAAACGTTGTCTTTTCCCTTGTTTTCACAGCAAACGCATTCCTTAAAAGAAAAAATGCAAATCAGTAACAAAAATGAGATCTTTGGTACGAAAAAGTAGTTCAAGCTGAGAGAGGTGCAGGTGATCAGGTGTCAGCAGTGAGGCTGCTGGAGGGTGAGCAGGTGCCACTGGGCGTGGGACCCCTGCCTGCTCTCCAAGGAGCCAGAGCTCTTCCCAAGAGGTCCCTGCTCCCAGCTCCCCAGGCCCCTCCCTTGTCTGCGAGGTGGCTGTGCATAGCGAGGGGACAGCATCAACCAGAGGCTCTAGTGCCAGCTCCTCCTCTTTCTGCCTGTGGGACCTGGAGTTGCTACCGACCTTCTCTAACCTCAGTTTTCTAATCTGTAGAATGGGATAGCAACAACGTACTGTCTCATTTGTTCATTTCCCATCTGTTAAGCACCTGTCGTGTTCCAGGCACGTTCTAAGCACTGGGAGTCAGCAGTGAACAAAGAGGAAAATCTGTGTCCCAGCGGAGGTGATCTCCTAGTAGCCGAATGAGAAATGCTCCACAGTGTATTAAAAGATGGGAAATGCGGGGCTGACATGGAACGAGGCATGTGAGGACTTCTGTAATTTTACTGACGTTCCACTGAGAGAGTGACTGTAGTGGTTTTAAAATACGCCCACAAATTCTTTGACACCCCTTCCTCAGAAGGGGGAGGCCTGGACTCGGTGACCTGCCACTAACAAAGAGGAGGTGATGCAGGTGACACGTGGGTTGTAACAGGCACTGCAGCCCCTCGGTTCTCTCTGGGGAGGCCGGGATCATGTCATGAGGACACACAAGCAGCCCAATGGACAGATCCACACGGCAAGGAACTGAGGCCTCCTGCCAACAGCCAGCACCAATGTGCAGGCACGTGAGGGAGCCTCCTTGGAAGGGGATCTTCCAGCCACCATCCTGTCTTCAGATGGCACGAGCCCTGGCCAATATCTCACCTTCGCCCTCAGGAGAGACCCTGAGCCAGAACCACCCAGCTAAGTTGCTCTTAAATTCCCAACCCAAAGAAACAGTGGGAGATGATTAATGATTATTATTTTAAGCTCCTAAGCTTTGGGGTTATTTGCTAGGTAGTATTAGATAAATAACACAGCAGCATGTGAAAAAAAGACTTGAAGGAAGCTGGAGTGAGCCATGTGTCTGTCTGAGGAAAGAGGAGTCCAAGCAGAGGGAAGGGCAGGTGCAAAGGCCCTGAGGCAGAAGCCTACTCAATGATTTCAGGGAACAACTGGAGAGGAGGGAGTGAGGGGAGATGGGAGTTGTGGGGAGGGGGTGTCATATTTTAACAGCTTTGCAGCAATTTATTCTGATTGAGAAGGGGCACCGCTGGAAGGGCTCAGAGCTGAGGGGTGATGTGATCTCACTGTAGGGGACAAGGGGGAACAGAGTGCAGCGGGGTGGATACTGTGACAATCAGGTGAAGCAGCACTGTGGCGTGGACCAGGGTGGTGATGCTGGAGGTGATGGGAAGGGGCTGGTTTCCAGCCACCTTGAAGGTCAAGCCAGTAGGACCTGCTAGTGGACTGGATGGGGCACGACAGAAAGAGTCCAGAGGGCTGTGGACCGAGCAAGAGGGGTGATGGAGTCACCCTTGAGTGGGTGGGAAGACAGTGGGTGGGCTGGCTCTCTCTGAGCATAACCAGGACAGCAGATGAAGTTCGACAGAGGTGGACGCTAGGGAGTCTCGGCACAGAGACACTACTTTCGGTCAGGAGAGAGCTGACAGCGCCAGAGCGAGTGTAGACAGAAGAGGAAGGTGCAAACCCTGAGCCTGGGCACATCCACACTGATGGGTACAAGAGCGAGGGGCCAAGGGGCCGGGGCCAAGGGAGGGGTGCTCTCAGAGGAGGGGCCGGCCGTCGCTGAATGCCGCGAGTGGGTCGGTTAGGGTGAGGACGGAGACGTCAGTGGATTCAGCTGCTGGACCTGCAGGCCTTGACGAGAGCAGCCTCCCGGGCAGTGCTGGTATGGGGGTGCTCTGAGGGGAGTGGGGGAGAGGAGCTGGGGTACAGAGACACCTCTGGGACCCTCGGGAAGGAACAGAGACAGGAGAGGCAGCCTGGCGAGAGTGGGAGGGAGGGTGGGGACCTGCTGTCTCCCTGTTACTTAATGGTCTACGTGGATGTTGAGGGTTTATGACAGAGGAAGTGTGTGTGTGGGTGTTTTCACTGGAAACAGAATTGAAAGAAAAAAAATTCAAATTTCAGCATGTGATTGAGACTAGATATTTAGGAGACCTTTTTGGAAACAGTGTTGAAAAGCCGTTGGAAGAAAGTTCTTTGAAGGAAACCTAACAGTGTGGTGGTTTTTTTTTTTTTAATGAATTTTTTGCGGCACACGGGCCTCTCACCGCTGTGGCCTCTCCCGTTGCGGAGCACAGGCTCCGGACGCGCAGGCTCAGTGGCCGTGGATCACGGGTCCAGCCGCTCCGCGGCATGTGGGATCTTCCCGGACCGGGGCACGAACCTGCGTCCCCTGCATCGGCAGGCGGACTCTCAACCACCGGGCCACCAGGGAAGCCCTTTAATGAACTTTTAATCTTAGAAGTTTTAAATGTACAGAACAGTTGCAAAGACAGCACAGAGCTTTCTCATCACAGTGCCTTTTAACGCAAAGTCAGAAAACCCGCTCCAGAGCTCACCGCCACGTCAAAGGCCGCGGGCAGGCCGCCCGACCGCATCCACGGGTGGACGTCCTGCAGCTCCTGCCACTGCCTGTCTGTGAACCTGGGCTGGAGCCTCTGCAGCACCTTCAGCTTCTCCCTGTCCTCCTGCAGGACCGTTTCTAAATTTCTTCATGAAATATTTAGAAATAGGAAAGCTTTAGAACGTCTCAAGGGCTTTGTTTTTTAAAGAATATACTTGTTTTCTACCAACACTTCCAGTGTTAATCATGTAATTTTAGATGATTTTGTTTAAATTTCCTTTCCATTTAAAATAAATTGCCCTACTTAAGGTAACGTCATCTCCCTAGTAGATAGTCTGTAGTTTTTCTATGAAGATGATACACCGAGTTCTGATTTTCATTTCACTTTAGCGCAGCCATGGGAGCCGGGTATCTGCAGACACTTGGTTCTGTGCCCGGGAGGTTCTCACCAGTGAGGTGGTAGGTAGACAAGCCCTCCCCTGCCACCTGCCGACACTGGCCTGCCCCGCAGCAGTCCTGGAGACAGAGCCCTGGGCTCCCCTGGCCCAGAGGCCTGGCTGTTCTGAGCCTCAGGGTTAATCTGTCCTTCCTCCCCGCCATGTCCCTCCACCGAGGGGGCACTGCACAGGGGCATGGACCCTGATAGGTTCCAGGCTCCTTGGAGTGGTCAGAGCTGAGGCACAGACCCAGGTCCCTACAGAGCAGCCAGCAGCCTTGGGCTGGTCACCCACCTTGACTCTTGGTTTCTGCATCTCTAAGACACACACACACACACACACACACACACACACACACACACACACACACATCACTGACCACATAGGGTTGCTGGCAACAGAGCAAAAGAGACGACGTTGGCACGAATGCTTTGTAAACGTCTTGTGACACCGTGGCGGGTCCCCAGAGCCCGTCATCCTGGAGGCCTGTAGCAGGTCACTCTGCGGGCTCTGTGTGGCCAGCGGCACCATCTAGAGGAGCCCTGCTTCTATCTGTGCACTCAGCTCAATCTGAGATAAGGCTCCCAAGGGAAGGCCTCTGGCCTTGTGGTTCTGGGGAAACCTGAACCCAGCCCTTCACTGTCCCGAGCCGCCGGCGAACGGTTACCGCGAAGGCATCTGGTATGCCATCATGACGCTGTCGTCCGTGTCGGCCCCGAGCAGCCAGACGGGGTCCTGGAGGACATCCTTGAGGCGCTCACTCTCCGCCTTGTCCACCTTCACTTTTGCTCTGTGGTTATTCTCTGAAGAGTCGACGCTTCCAAAATACTTGCTGGTGTGACTTGTGTTGCTGCTGCCTTTAAAAACACAAAGCATGGCAGGTCAAAACCTTGACTACTGCGCTGACCTTGCACGCTGTGCTCGTGTAAAGGAACGGCAGCATTACAGAGCTGAAGGGTTTTGTTTGGTAACTGGTGCCTGGGTTGGTGGACCTTCCCTTCTCTTTCCAATTCTCGAGTTGTCTGGGTAATTTAAAAACAGGATATCAGCTGGTACCATGGAGGTGATTCTCTCCTGGGGAGGCCCCGAGGAGTCCAGGTGGGGCTATATGTTAGAAG
Organism: Orcinus orca; assembly: GCF_937001465.1. Taxonomy (NCBI): domain Eukaryota; kingdom Metazoa; phylum Chordata; class Mammalia; order Artiodactyla; family Delphinidae; genus Orcinus; species Orcinus orca. The sequence continues at coordinate 118,046,235 of NC_064565.1, forward strand.
CCGTGCTCTTCTCTCCCAGGCTCACTACCTCCGGACTAAGCCAGGCCACAGAGAAGCCGCCCCTGTGAGCGGCAGGCGGCTGTCCCGGAGCGCCTCCCGGCAGGCCTCCCGCAGGGAGAGGGGCCCGCTCACTTCAGGGAAGCGGGGGTCTTACAGTCTGGGGAGAGTGTGTGCTCTTCCCGTGGGGCGGTTCCAGATCACACCTGAACGATCCCGGTCGGTCCACACGCTAGCTTCTCACCAGGGGATCTAACTCAGGAAGGCGAGCCGCTGCCAGCCCTCCCGGCACACCCGGGGAGCCCCAGGGACAGTCCAAGCAGGGCCAGCTGGGGTGGGGGGCCTGCAGTGCCGCTGAGGTCGAGAGCGACGGGCAACAGAGGGAAGTGGGGCAGGCCGGGGCTGCCGTCCGCGCGGGTGGAGCGGGGTAGGAGGAGCCCAGCTGCCTGTCTGAACGGCCGAGGGCCCCGAGGAGCTGCTCGGGGTGCAGCCGGATGCCTGCATGTCGGGGCCCTGCCCAAGTCAGCCTGCGGCTTTGGGGTGACTGGCTCCCTGGGGGCCGGAGAGTCAAGGACACCCAGGTGTATCACGTGAGAATCTTCCAAACACACCTGCCACCTCCCACCCCGCCCCGACTCCCAGGTGCTCCCAGCACCACCTACATACCGGCCCCACTTGCAGATGCATCGCAGCCCAGCGAGCCGGAGCCCAGGGAGTAGGAGGTGACGGAGGCCCCGCTCCCGGACGGGGCTGAGCCCGTGGCCGAGCAGAGGTCCTCGCGCAGCAGGAGGCGCAGCAGGCCGCTGGGCGTGCACAGGGCGTCGCTGCTCTGGACGTCCTTGGGCTTGTCGCACTTTGGGAACAGGGAGGAGACACCGAGTCAGGTGTCTGGTCTGCACCAGACTCCCAGGGACACAGCGGGTGCGCCCTCCTTGGACCGCTGGCCCTTCCTCCACGTGCCACATGCGCAGACCCCGTGCTTACTGGGACCACAGCGGGACTCTTGGTAGTGGGATGGATGCCATCTAATTAAATTTAGTTTGGGGAGAGTCCCACTAAAGACGGCAGCTCTTGGATCCCTGCGGGGGAAGCCTCAGGCTTGCTCCTCCGCCAAGGCGGGCAAGTGTCTCCTGCAGCACCCCAAAGCTGCTCCTCGCAGAGGCAGGGCTCTGGCTTCCCGGCTCCTGCGCCCCCAGAGTGGGGACGGGCTTGGACATGAGGGGGGCTTGGCCTGGGAGTGCCCCAACCCTCCAATCCTTGGAACCCAGACTGTAGGCCCGGGAGTCAGGAGGGCAGCAGCCGTGCTGGGACAACCACCCTGCTCCCACTTGCTCTCCCAGGAGCACGGGCAGGGGAGCCCCGCCCAGCTCCTTCCTCGGAGGGCCCACGGATCACACTGCCTCAGCGGATGCGACCACACACCGAAGCTCTCAGGACACAGAAGCATTAACTGGAAATCAAACTACAATTTCATTAACCGAGTACGAGCACACGCCAACGTCCCTCAAGACGTGGGAGGATGCACACCCACGGCACTGGCTTCCAGCTCCCTCCTGGCCCTGCTCCTTCACCGTGAGCCCCTCTGCTGCCAGCTGCCCTCCAAGGTGCCTCCGTTCTGACCTGTCACCTGACTGTGCTTTATCCTCGAAGCATTCACTGAAACCCTGGAGGCCCGTGACGACGAGTCACGAAATCACCTGTGGCTGTTTGGCGCCTGCATCCGCCAGCAGACGACCGATCTCCCTTTTCCCCTTCAGATCCCAAGACAATAAAAACTGGTCTGCTCTGATAGGGTCTTTTACCCGGAAAGTGTTATTTCCTAGCACACGTGTTTATGTCGGAATTGAAATGGTCTGGTAGTAACCTCAGTGCAGGGACCACCTGAGGTGAGGATGTTCGTGACCCGCCCGAGGCGGCCGCGTTCGCCACCTGCCTGCGTTAGACAAAGGGCATCAGGAGATCCTTACGGTTGGCGGTGCCTCGGGCTGCCGGTCCCAGGATGAGCCAGGCTGGCAGTCGGGCCCCGCTCGCACGGTCTCTGTGGGCCCCGTGGGCCCTGCGGCCGCACAGCCGCCCTCGGGGGCCTCCTCCAGCTGCAGCAGGCTGAGCTGCAGGGGCGAGCTCCCGCGGGACTGGAAGAGCAGCGGTGAGGTCCTGCCTGCGGACCCCGCGGCCGAGGGCAGGGCGGCCTGGGCGGTCACGCGCGACACGGGCAGCCCGCACTCTGCCAGGGCACACGTGTGCGGGTGTTTGGGGGATGAGGTCCGACCAGGGAACTCAGGCTGCGAGGCAGGAATCACCTCGGACGGCAAGTTCGGCTGGCTGGGGAAGAAAGCTGGGGGCAGGCTCGGGGTCACCGGGGAGAAGGAGCAGCTGGGTAAGACCAAGGCCACGACCGGGGGCAAGGGGCCGGCAGACGGTGGGGGCTGGACCGCCAACTCGCGCTGGGTGTCCACGGGCAGCGCGAGGCCGGCGTGGGGAGTTCCAGGTGCCGCTGCCACGGTCCCTGGAGCTGGCACTATCCCTGGGGCTGGAAACATGGGCAGGGAGTAAGCAGGCACCGGGGTGGGGAAGGGCATCGCGGGGCAGCTGGACTGGGATGTGTCCGACGGTGACCAGGCGGTGGCATTCAGGCCCACCAGCGGCAGCCGCTGGGGCGGGGGCCCCCCGGACCCAGGGCTCCCCGAGGAGTCTCGAGGCTTGACCCGTTTGGACTTAAGTTTTCTGTTCTTCCCCGTTTTTTTCCAAGATGAATCTATTCCAGAGGTATTTCTTAGTCCGGGAGCAGCTAAAATAATGGGAAAACAAGAGTTAAAACATAAAAATTATGTTATATATCCTGTTACGTCAATTTTCAGAGATTTGTAGGACCTCAGAAACCTGAAGGTGCCTCCCAGTTCAACAGTGAGTCCCACCCTCCCCATCGCCAGCCTGGGGATCTCGGGGCCACCACCCAGTCTTCCCGGATCCTCAGGAAAGTGAGAAAAATCAGGGCAAAACGTTAGGTTTTCATAAAACTAGATTCAATCCATTTAAAGGACCACCCTTTGTTGCGAGATCACATTCCTTGCTTTCTTCTCATATTAAAATGCCGTTTCTTTCATGAAGTAATAGTGACAAGTGGCATCAAGAACGTTTTATTTGTCCAGAACAGTAAGAAAGCTGGAAGTCCACGCTATTCCCCAAGGGCGGTTTGTGACACCTTAGAGGCAGAACCGCTGGTCTCATCTAACCTTATGTCAGTGTTACGAGCTTCATCGCTGCTGTTCCTAAAAAGAGATGTTTCCTGCTTAGAAAGCTTGTGATTCCAGCCCAGTGAAGTCAAAGGGCCGAAGGAACGCTCGCCCTTGGAACCAAGGTCTTCCTCTCTGATGGTGAGCGCTGCTGAGAGGGCCTTTCTCAGGAGACTGGAGGGGCTCCACCCAGTCACATACGGGACCCTGGGCATGTCCCCCCCCACCTCCCCTGGGCACCGGCCGGCGCTGGGAGTACTGTGGGCTCGGGGGTCATGCCGAGCTGTGGGGGGAGGGTGGGGTGGGCAATGGAACGGGTCTCAGGAACCTCAGCTTCTCCTCTCCTGTCACAGAGGGTAACTCTGGGCTCCTGCAGCAGGTGTGCGAGGACATCCCCTGGCGGCCGTGCCACACGATAAAGGCAAATGGGCCAGCCCAAAGCAGACTGCTAAGCGGGTGGAGGTTTTGCCATTCAGCCTCTCTGCCTGGTGTTCTTCCTACAGGAAATCTGCCCCCTACTGGGACCCGGAGCTACGGCACTGGGCTCCTGGGATGCCACACCAGGGTCTGGGAGGGGCTGCTGTGGACAGCTGTGCAGTCTGTGCACTGCACAAAATGCGTGGCCAAGGGGGCAAGAGGGGGCTGGAATTCTACGGTGGTGTGGACACCGTTTCCTGATTTCCACAGAGGTTCCCGATGTGCTGGCAGTAACCCTGGGTCTGGGGATAAACTCCTTAAGGAGTGTGTCAGCCTCTCACTTCTGGGACATCTGTTTCGGTGTGTCTGCCCAGAGACCAGGGGGAGTTGGGTCCTCATGGTGTGTGTCCCCTGGGCTCACTAGCTCTCAGCTCTGATCCCTGTGTCACGGCCTGGGAGCCCAGGGAAGAGGCGGCGTCTCTTACCAGCTTGGCCTTGTCAGTGGGGCCTGGGAAGGTGGCTGGGGGTTGGGAGCCAGGCTCCTGGACCAGAAAAGGGGCAGGGAAGCTCGTCTGTTCCACTTCATCCCTTGCCCGTTGACCACCTGATGGCTCTCAGCCTAAAGGGCAGCTTCACGCACCCCTGGGCTCTGTCGGGCTTGGAGTCGGCAGCCTGGCCCTGAGGCCGATCCACCAGGAGCGTACGTGCTGTGGGGAGGAGGGCGCCATTCCCTCCTACGGTGTCGTCCGGGGCTTGACACCAAACACCCCGTCAGTGCCATCTCCTTCTCTGGGCGGTGCATTAGCCCAGCTGGTCCTCTGAGGGTCCTGTCTGGGTGGGAAGGTGGGGTAGGGTCTCTTGCCCCTCAGAGTCACCCAAGCAAGAAATGTCTGGCATGGCAGCATAACTGCCCGCCCTGCGTTCCACAGGGGGCTGGGCTGGGACTGTCACCACTATTTACAGCACTGCTCCCTTGGGAACACAAAGTGACATCCTTGAGAACACCACTGGTCAAGTTCCAACAGCTTCTTACAAACCCACGTGTCCCAAACTGGGGACGTTTCGCCTTCTGAAAGCAGCGCTAGATTCAGTAACATTAAGAATAAAGTTAAAAACTAAATCCACTTTTAGCTCAGGTATTACCACCTACCTCTTTCATTCGACTGCCCCTTGCATCTGTCTTGTGAGTAGTAATGGCAGCGAGACTGGAAGACACTGAGCTTTCTTATTTCTCTGAACTTTAGCAGGAAACTCTGCTCCTCCCTCTGGGTGTGGGCGGCCAGCACTTCCTTGGTGAGGCCCAGCTTCCGGAAGGGCCCCTGCTCGTGGCCAAGGCTGCAGGGCAGCACGGAGCCCGCCAGGCAGTCCAGAGACCCGGGCCCACTGGCAGCATCTCCCACCGTCTCTGTAACAGAAGACGCACAGCTCTCATCTGCAAGGGCCCTTCTATTTTAAAATGGCTGAAAAAATGCACACCGCACCTATGAAGAATAGAAATCATTCGCACAGAAGATTCCTTCACGAGGCCCACAGCATGGGGATAAGATTCCTTCACGATGCCCACAGCATGCCCACAACATGATGTATTTGTTTAGCTTTCTGAGAAAGTTAATGACAAAAGGGGTAGGAAGCCCCATTACCCAGGGGCTCCGGGATCAGTCCTCTAAACTGGGGCACCTCGGGGGGTTTTCAGCCTCTGACGCTGCAGACACTCCAGGCTGTCTTGTGCTTTCAGAGCAAGAGGCTAAGGCTGGCGCACAGCCTCATCCTGGCTCAGGATCACGGGCTTGACAGTGTGGCCAGTGGAACTGCGGGTGCAGACAGGATGGGGCTGGTGGGACCACAGACCGTCCTGAAGGGGTTGGACATTGACTCTCTGATGTGTACTTCTGCCCTCATCACGCCCCCCTTCCAAGCAAAGAACGAATTCAGGATTCGTTTTACTTGTGGTATCTGAAGAACAGCTCAGTGTGACACCCTTGGTTGTCCTGCTATTACGACCCGCACTGGCTCCTGTCCTCACATGGGGAGGGCAAGGCTTGTAATCCCATCCAAGGAAGCGGGATGCTGGGCGGGGGCTCGTCCCCAGGCTTCTCTCGGCACCAACGAAGGGGGAGTCCTGGGACCCCTGCTTGGTCCTGGGAGGCCCCTCCGTATCGACACCTGAGCAGACACCTGTCACAGGTGGAGCCAGAGCGCAGCGGGGGCAGGACAGGCGTGGCCACCCCCGCCCGGCATTGCATGGATTTCCTGCACCCCTGTCACTGGGCTGTGTAGCTACCTCCACACTTGGATAAACTTAAAGAGAATCTGAGGACGGCAGTCGAAGCTTCTCATCTCTATCGTTCAAGTCCGATTCCTCCTGACATCACCCGAGGAGCAGCGCGCGTACCGAGCTCAGGCTGCGGCTTCTTGTCGCCCACGTGGACGATGGTGCTGCTGTAGCTGCACTGGCTGGTGAGGGACGCCACGCTCTGTGCCTTGCTGGGCAGCGTCAGTGAGGTCAAGTGCGTGCTGACGTCCGTGTGGCTGTTCACCTTGAAGGGTGACGCGGTCTCTTTATAAGGGAAAATGGAAGCAAGACACAAAAATGTGATAAAAACGTACTGTAGGGATGAGCCGCGTGGAGGCCTAGGTGGTGCCCAGTACCGGGGGCGGGGGTGGGGGCGGGGGGCAGCTGCAAGTCTGCACACGTCCTGGCAGGTGACACTGTGTCCTCAGGGGTTTATTCACGGGGGATGGCGGAGAGGAGGAGATTCTGAAATGGAAACGCCGCCGCCCTGACCTCCTGAGTCCTTTGGGAGGAGGGAGGCGGCAGGTGGCAGGTGACCACGGTGCCCTGGGTCAGGGCCTCTGCCGTGGGCCTGCGGGGAGGGCCGCCCGGCAGTCAGGAGCCCGTCTGCTGAGTGCAGGCAGGCAGGTGGCGCTCCCTCCCTGCGGGCTGGGCCAGACTCCACCAGGGCACGGCTGTCCGGTCGCCTGGGCTTCCGTCTACAATGGGAGACCCTACTTCTGATCCTGGTGGCGGCCGCCAGCAACGCCCTCATGTTTGAAGGGCCTGAGGTCTCATCTGACTCGTGGGGTCACTGACCCTCAGAGGCCAGGCCTCCTCTGAGACGCCCAAGAATGACAGCCCGAGAGGCCCCAGCCTCCAGCAGCCCCGCAGGATCCAGCCCTCAAAGCCCAGGACCACCTTTATCTCCAGCTCATAAGAAGTTCTGAGCTACTCTGGTCATGTAAAAAATAGCCTATACCCTAATACCGTGTCCCTGAAGCCACTCAGAATCCACCTGGAAAAAGGGGCTCCAGGACCTCAAATGATGCCTGATCCCACCAGAGAGGGTCTAAGTTATCCCGCAGTTAACAGCTCAAACGAACCAGGTACCTGCGGCATGTGGCCCGGGGCCGGCGGTGGCCTCACGCTTGTCGCTGGCCTTCCGCGTGGGGAGGTGTGCCGGGAACTCACACTTCCTCTTCAGGGTGGTGGCCTTGCTGCAGCTCTCCAGGTACCTGTGGGCGGGTGATAAAGGGCTTCATGTAACAGAGAGCCCCACAGCGTGAGCAGCTGGGCGGGGAGGGAGGCCAGAGGGCCGCACCTGACGACACTGTCCAGGCAGCTGATCTGCTGGTAGGAGCCCGCGAGCGGGCTCTTGAAGGCCAGCTCCTCCGGAAGGCCGGCCTCGGGCAGGCTGGCCCTGGAGCGGTCCTCTTCCGTGGCTGCAAGAGCTTTCATCTGAGCCGGGGAACTGCTCTGCATTTCTGGAGGAACGACAACATTGTTTTTTCAGTTAATCCTTGTTTTCCCCGGAGTACACTCTATACTTACAAAGCACCTAATTCTACCTAAAGATAAGGCTGGGGCCTCAGAATACGCTTCATGGACGCAGAGACCCGGAGACAGCCTGCTATTCATGCAGCACTGCTATGCCATCCGCAGGGGGGCCTGGGGGGCGCTCTCTCTGCGGCACTCGGTCCGGCCTGTCCCCAGGGTCAGGGACTCAGCAGTGGGAAAGGTCAGTTCTTCACTTGAACTCCTGAAACTTTCAGGGCCAATAAGATCACAGGCGCCTTATGGTCAGTGGACGCTCCGTGCCTTGGGGAGGGTCGGTCTTTTCAAACATGACTTGGCGGGAATAACAATTGTAACCATAATTGCCGGCAGTACAGCTTTCCGTCTCCTCGCCTCACCACGCTGAAGTCTCACTAAGGAAATGCTGGATCATTTGTTACCTGCAGCAGACGCGTTCTTTTTTTCTCCAGATTCATCCGGACAAGGGCTTTTGCTTTTGACCTTCTTACCATTTTTACAAATCTCCTGGAAGAAAAACACATCATTCACCCTGGGAGACCCCGCAGCCTTTGCCCCACCCTGGAAAGAGCAAAGCAGGATTAATCCCAGCAACAGCAGCAAGTTCTGAATGAGACCCGAGAGGCAGAACTAGAGACAGCAGAGTTTACGATTCGGAAGAATAGGAAGTAAAGGGAACGGCAGGTTACACTTTCTTCTTTCTAACCCTAACCCTACAGTTAACTCCTCACTTTTGCTTGATTGGCCTGTTAAATAATTTTCACCTGAACCTCTAGCCAGTCTGTGGCTGCCTCCACCCTTTCGAAGTTACACAACAAGTCCCAGGTGAGCCAAGTTCAGAGCAGCCAGGAGCAGGTGAGGTCGGAAAGGCTCGGCCCCGGCGAGGGCTGTTTCTAAAGTGCTCAGACATGTGAGTCACAGATGAGAGACAGAGGGGGACAGAGGGGGACAGAGGGGCACGTACGGCTCTCCTCCGGCAGGGGTCCTCCTGGCCGGTGCATTCGCTGGAGGAGGTCTGGCTCAGGAGGTGTTCGTGGGACCCGCTGCTGCCCAGGCTCCCGTAGCCGCTGGAGCTGCTGTGTGGGACAGGCTGGGGAGACAGCAACAGAAGGACTCTGGACGGGCCGGGGCGCGCCCGCCTTCTCTCAGAGGCGCCGCAACCTGCCCAGGGGCCCTCGGCGGGGGCCAGGTGGGGCCGGGCTTGGACCCAGGGTCAGGCTGCAGTGGGCTCCCAGGCTCCACCCGCGGGGCTGGTCCTGGATCCCAATCCCCAGGAGACTCCACCAACAGGGAGTCCATGGCCACGGGGCTTGGAAACAAAACAAGGTGCCTGACGGTTCCCACAGCCCCCGGAACCGAGAGGCAGGAGGCCACTCCTCGTGGGGCCAACGTGCTTGCAGAAATCTGTCTTGAGTGCTGTGTCCCCAGGGACAGGGAGGGGCGTCCTCAGTTCCCCCTGGGGCCAGCGCGACGTCCCGTGTTGCAGGGATGCCCCCCCCTTCCACCCACGGGGGTCACGTGTGGGCTGGCGCCTGGGACGTGGGCACTGGGCTGGGGTGCGCCCTTCAGCCACTTGCCCAGAGCTGTGGTTCAGACACAGATGCCCTGAATGTGCGAGGCGGGGGCAGCCCCCACGCGGGCAAGGCCCACGCGGGTGGGACAGAGACCACCACCATGCGCAGCAGGGCGCAGGGCAGAGCTGGAAGGAGAAGAAGGGCCTGAGAACGGGGGGTGGGGGGCCCCCAGGCCGCAGGGCAGCTCTGGGCTGCCTGCGGGGGCAGGAGGGAGGGCGTGTAGGCAGCACACCCACCTGCAGCAGCAGCCGGTGGATCTGCTCCGTGAGCTCCTGGGTGCCGGGCTGCAGGGCCTTCTCCTCCACGTGCGTCTGAGCCGAGAACACGTCCTCATTCAAAGGCCCCCTGCGTGGTTTTCATTTGTCTCTGTGAGTCGGGGCCCCGCCCTCCTCTCTGCAGACCCCCGGCCCGCCACCTGCCTCCCCCCCCTCACTGCTCTGCCTGAACGAGGCTGGGGCCCCCCAGGGGGCAGGGGGCAGGTCAGCACAAGCACGTGATGGGAGGTGACCGGGGTCCTGGTCTCCCAGCCCCCCGGGCACTGGGGGCACTCACACCCTGACTCTGTGTCTCCCGATGACGAAGGAGATCTGCCTGCTCCACGGGTTGATGAAGCTGGACCAGCTGGTGTCCAGTGTGACGTACTCCCCGTTCCGGGCACGGAACCGGATGGGGGAATAGTCGAAAGGCTGCCCGCCGGACTGCACGACTAGGAGAGCGAAAACAGAGTTCAGGGAGCGAAGAGATTCAACTGGTGTTCGCGGTACAAGAAAAGACACGTGGAGATGCACTTGATTCTGGAATCATCTGAAAACTTAGGAGGTGCCAATACCTCTTCAAAGCCACCACTTTCAATCTCCCATCTTGCTTTAAATTGCGACCGGGGACTGTTTGCGGCAGTGTCCTTACATGTTTTAGGACACACTTCCCTTCGAGCCTCACAGGTCTGCTGCCAGTGGGACGCTCAGTGTCACCTGTGTCGGTGAGGCCTGGGCTTGCTGGGGACATGTGTCGTCCAGCCCCTGGCCTGGGCAGACCACCCCCCAACCCCCCACCGCAGCTGACCCTGTCTCTCCTCCTCCCGCCTGCTGGCGAAGCCAATGGTAAAAGATGAGAGGCCGAGGACTCGGGCCGAGGGCGACTCTCAACCAACCGACAGCGCCGGGACTCAGGCCGGGGGCGGGGCACCCCTTGCCCGCAGCCCACTGGACCCCTCCCGGTGGGTGCTGACCTCGGGAAGACACCCCCAGAGTGCGCTAGCTTTGTCCATGCCCCCGGGAAGGACCGTGAGAAGGGGACCTACTCTTTTTGTGGATGGCAAGCATCAGGGGTCTGTCGCTGGGGTGCAGCTGCACGAGTACAGGGGTCTCGATCAGGTCCTGGGGCAGGTGGCCCAGGAGGGGGACCGCCCTGCAAAGCAAGTGCACACAGGGTCACGGCTGCGCTTCAGGACACGAGCCAGAATGCAGCCTCCCAACGGGGCAGCCGACCACCTCCAGGAACGAGTCCGACTCCAAATTCCCCAAAGACCAAAATGTGGGTCTCATGCTAGCAAAGAAACAGTCAGTCTTCTAACTAATTAGCACACAGACGACGGCAGCATCGCCGAGGGTCTGCGATAGGAAATAAGGCCCTACAAGTCCCTGCCCGTTACAGGCTCAGTGCTCTAGCTCTGCGTCTATTTCCTGAATTGATCATGACAATGTTGTTTTCTTCTCCTAAGACCTTTTTCTTGTTTTGTGTCGTTTGTGAGTTTGGCTAGATGTGGCCTGACATGGACTTTTTTTTTTAACAAGTTTGCTGGGACCAGGAAAACCCCGCCCATGTGCGTCTTTTCCAGCTCAAGGTGTTCTGCTCCAGCTCTAAGTGTGGTCGCTGTGTCCGGTCCAATTGACCACGGCTCCCCAGGAGTGGCCACCACTGGCTGGGGACCTTCGCTCTGTGCCTGTCAGGTCTTCCCTGGGAGCTGTTTTGCTTTCTGGGCAATGTCTTGCACTGAACTTCTGTAGTCCCCCTTCCCTCTGTCGTGTCCCGTCCCCTCTGTGTGTCCAGCACCCTGTGCCGTCCCCGCTCAGTTGCCATCCCCGCTTCTGAGCTGCAGCTCGGCCTTCCCCTTCTCAGGCCCGTCTTCTTTCATCCCAACAGCTGTTTTCCCAAACCCTTCTGTTCTGGTGGAGGATGTCCTCCTGCATCGTTAGAGTGAAGGCTGCCTCTTCTGTGTGGGGTGGAACTTCCTCACGGGCCCGGCGCCATTCTCGGATTCCCTCCTCCTTGTCTGAGGCATGCTCTCTGGGCCTCGTGTCTTCCTTTGCACAGGATGTACAGAATGTCCCTGGCCAAGGCCTGGCCGGAGGAGAGGGGGGAGGCCCGGCCAGCCTGGGCTCGTGGGCTGGGCTGCCCACTGGGCTTTGCTGAGGAAGGCTCTGCAGCCTGCTGGCCTGTAACGACCTGCTCACCAGCCCTCCTGCACACAAATGAGTGGGCACCTGGGGCAGCTGCAGACAGGAGTTCTTAGTCTTTTGGAGGAATAAAAATTATCCTGGGATTGCTACACAAATGCAGCTCCCAGTCCCCCACCTCCAAGATCTTGTTGGGCAGGGCTGGGCGGGGCCTGGGAACCTGCACCCGACGCTGTCCCTCCGGAGATTCTGCCGCAGGTGGCCGGCAGGGCACACCTGAGCAGTCAGGGGCTGGTGGAGGCTGATGGGCCCTGGCTGCCCAAGAGCAGAACTTGTCCAGCAGGCCCCGTGGCCTGCATCCGAGGGGGCACCTCGTGTCCCAGGCCAGGTGCCGGCTGCGAGGAGGTCCTGACCCTCCACGGATGCCACTGCATGAAGCCCAGCGTGTTTCCCGTGTGTCTTCCCAGGAGACTCCTCCCTGATCACACCGGCAGCCGCGGCATTCTCTGCGTCTTCGTGCGTCTGCCAGGAGCCAGGGGAGTCACACAGGGCCCCTGACCCGATGCCAGAGAACCCAGAGCCCTCTCAGAATGGTCAGTGCTCCCGACTGCAGCGGGGCCATGGGCACCAGCTACAGCACCCTGGGTGGGAGACGCAGGAGGGGAGTCTGAATGGGCTCTGGGCAGAGGTACGAGGTGGCCCCCTCCCTGTAGCAGCCTGTGGCATGCAGGCTGGGGGATGCACTTGTGCTGGGATCCTGCCAAGGGTGTCCTAACACTGCCCCAGGCACACGGTCCCTGGTTGTACCAGCCTTTACTCATGTGCCCAATTTTTGAAACGGGTTTATTAAACAAGGTAATAAAGACAGGCTCAGTTAGAATGATGACCAGCTCCCTAGAAGGCCCCATCTACACAGCGTCCATACCTTAGGAGGTTTTCAGTGTAATTCCATAATTATCTCATTGTCTATGTATAATTAAATGTTTTAATTGATTATTACACATAACATGCAGCCTTAGCTTTAGCGTCAAAAACATGAAAATTGATTGAGCTTTATTTAGTTATTAAGTAACTACCACGATAATGCTGAAACACAAAATATCTGGGGAGAGGGGGCGACCGGCTGCAGACGCGATACTGACTTCAAGGCCAGGACCGCGGCAGAGGCGAGCACTGGCAGGGGGACGGCGCCGCATCGCTTACCTTTCGTCCACGTCCTGGAACAAACAATTTGGCGAATGTGTGGTCGTAAAAATTCTCTTTTCAGGAGGGATTCTAGGGGCTGAAAGAAAAGAATTTTGCACGGATTTCTGATTCTAAGACATACGTACTTTATGTAGTCATACTACAACTACTGGAAAACACCACGTGTTGATAGATTCAGAATGATGGGTAGCTAGAGAAAAAATTAACAGTGGACTCTGAACAACAGAGCACGTCCTGAAGGGTGAAGAACAGACCCTACGCTTGGTGACCACCAGCCAGGCTTCTCAACTTCTTAGGGGACCAGTTTTAGTCTAGAAAGCTAGGAATTGCCATGTTAGCAGAACCACGTGGTGAGGTTTTGGCTTCTTTCAGCAAAATCCTGCTGGAAGGCCGTCTTCATGATGTTTAAGATCCAATGATAGTGAACTGAACAGATTATCTTTTTTAAAGGAGTAAAGTATTTGGATTCAAAATTCTCAGCAAACGTCATTGTATTGGGACTTCACAGTTTCTAAGGTGGGCAGAGGTGATAAGAGTAATTTTCATAAAGGAAGTCACATATGCAGAATTTTCCTCAACTACCAAATTCATGGGCAAAACATTCAAAATTCCAAAACTTTTCATTCTTGAAGGAGATGCTGATCATGCTGAGATCTGAGTAACCCCTCTAAACCTTTACTGAATATTTAGAAGAGAATGTTCTATATGTGGGAATCCAGCAAACATCTGAAAGAAACTCATATACCTAAAACATTTCTATCACTTTTAAGAAATGCCTTTTTAAAAAAGACATCATTAACCACTGAGAGACAATTATAAGTACAATTAAACCTGGACTAAACTGGACCCCTGTGGTTCAGGACTTACAGATGGCCCTGCTTCCAGAGAATTTTGAAATCTCGTGACTTGCTGAGTCGCCATGGCGAGGACCTAGGTTCCTGGCCAGGTCTCGTGGCCAGCACGAGGCCGTGCCACGAGAAAGCCTATGAGAAGGGGCTGCTGGGAGGATACCAGCAGCGTGGCAAAGCGCCTTGGGTCCTTTGGGAGGGGTGGCCTGAGGAGCCAGCAGGTCCAGAAAAGGACACCAGGTGAGGTAAGCCTGCTGTGACGACTGGGTTTCTACAGGCAGAGGTGGAGGGGAGGAGCCCTAGGGGAGGAAACAGCAGGACAGAGACTGGGGGTCAGGGGAACGCTGGACTCTGGAGGCTCCACAGCTGGTCCGCAGAAGCCAGGCCGTACCGGAGGGCGGGACGTCCAGCAGGAGGTGGGATGGACCAAGGTGAGCAGGGAGGAATGCCCAGCACTTACTTCTTAGGCGGTGGCTGCTTTGGGGTTCCGCACCTCAGAGGCCGGGGAGTGCGAGGACAGAAGGGACGTGGGCCCTGGACCCATCGAGGCTACGTGGACGGAAGGCCGTGGCCAGGGAAAGGTGAAGGCACCCACGGTCCAGTGACGGGCTGGACCCAGGTGAGAGATGCCAGGGCCCGGAGCCTTTAGCCGACAAGGGGAGGTGGTGTGGATGGGACTACAGGGAGGGCCCGGTGACAAAGGTGGGTGCCAAGTCTTGAGGGAGATGGAGGCCCTGCCCGAGGCTGGGGAGAGGCAGGGGCCGGGAGCCCACCTCACACACGTATGTGAACCACAGGAGGAAGGGAGGGAGTGGCCTGGGCCAGCCGTTACCTTCGTAGCCCGAGTGCACCCTCTCTGCCAGCAGCACGCAGCACAGCTGGCTCTCGGTGCCCTGCTGGTCGCGCACCTGGGCCAGGTAGGGCGTCATGCGGAACGGGTGGTAGCGGATTTCGCTCTCGTGGTTTTTGCCGACACTGCGGAGGAGGGCACGACGAGAGGTTTGGGATTACGACCGAAGGAGTCCTCCTTTATTGCGGGTTACCTCGCCCCCAGCGACAGCTGTTACGTCTCAGCAATCCTTTTATTTATTGCATGGACGCCTGCAGAGCAGAGCCAGGCCCCTCACCTGGGGACCCAGGCCGAGCCGCACGTGCTCCCTCGGTCTGTGGTCTGTGCCTCCGTCCCGCCCGAGGGTCTGGAACCCCCAACCCTGCTCCTCTGTCCTCACCCTCAGACGTCCGGTGACAGTGAGGGGTCAATTGGAGAGTCACCGGCCTGAGTCATGGGAGCTTCAGGGGCCCTTCTCTGGAGTAGTTTGCATTTTAATTGGGGAGAGGATGCTGCTCCAACGGGGGGTCCCAGCCCCAGCTTCCGAGGGTGCCAGTGTCTGGCCAGGGTCACTCCTGATACCGCAGCTGCATGCTCAACTGGTCACGCGACTTGGGGCCAAAAACCTGTTGGGAAAGCTACGGGGCTCTCCCTGAAAAAAGGTACACTCGAACCAAAGGCCACACATGCTTCTGGGGTCCTCGCGGACCACGGGGTTCATGCCTTCCCAGGTGGGGGCTGCCGGCCGGTTTCCTGGGTCACGGACAGCAAATCCGGGCTCCCCAGGCCGACACTCCCCCAAGGAGCAGGCAAAGCGCTCCAGCGTTGACCAGGCTGTCTTAATATCTTGTGCACATTTAAAACACGGCTCGGGAATTCCCTGGCGGTCCAGTGGCTGGGTCTCGGCGCTTTCACTGCCGGAGACTGGGTTCAATCCCGAGTCAGGGAACTAAGATCCCACAAGCCAAGTGGCACCCCCCCTCCCCAAACAAAACAAATAACTCCGCTTGTGGAAACGTGTCTTCACGCGGACTTTCCAGGAACACTCATGCTATGTGGCAGAGATGCTCCTGCAGCACCTCAGCCCCAAAGAACGGGGCCTGGGCAGGCTTGTGGCCTCGGCTGGCGGCATGTGGAGGGCACCCCTGCACCTCCTCCGCCTTTGCGAGAGGCCCTCATGATGAAACGTCTGTGCAATGAAATTCAGGAAAACCTGGGCTTACCTGACGCGGCAAAAGAAAGATTTCTCCTCCACGCATTCTTGAGTAAAAGAGTCTAAAAGAAAAGGCCCCAGTCACTCACCCAGCTACACCCTGACCAGGGACAGTGCTCTTACTTCCCACAGACCAGGCAGAGGCAGGAGGATCGAGAGTCAAGGTGGGATGCACGTTTACCTGGCGCTGAGCAGAGCCCTTAGGTCAGAGACCTTGTACCACAGTTCTGACTAAGGAGAAATCTATTTCACGAGTGTGCACTCACCAAATTATGCCGTGCGAAAAGCGCTGCTACAAACACACTAATTAACGACCAATTTAACTGTGGAAGACGTACTGACTGACGTGCAGAATTTTTGCATATAAAGCCCTGGACATTTCAACCTACATATTTTGGGGGATATTTAATTCTAATAGAAGCAACTCAGGGCATTTCACAGCTTACATCAATCCTTTTCCTAAATATTAACTTACTTTAAAATTTAAAATGTCTAGTAAAAACACGAGTTCGACTGGGTGACCTCATCAGAGATGACAGAATGGTGTTTCCACAATAAACGCATTTTAGAAAAAGAAATCTTAGACTCTGGTCTTTCAGGTAAAGCTTCCTCTACTCAAAAGAAATGAGGAGAAGTAGATGATTGCTGGTTGGGGAAAATGATATAAAATTTCCGGCCTGGAAAGGCCTTCAAGAAGTCACCTGGTCCTTCTTTTCTATTCAGACAAAAATTCAGTGGCAAGCATCCTGGGGAGATGGTGCCGGCCTGTTCGTGCTGTGAATCCACACGCAGAGCTGCCTCCCTCCACGCAGTGACCCAGCATTGACAGGTCCGAGTAACGTGCACCACAAACTTTAGCGATCTGACCGCACAGCCCTTGGGCTGGGACTTTGGGAGAAAGCAGACAGCTCTACCTCTGAAACGCCAGACGAGTGTCTCCTTTAATGAGCCAACCCTAAAGCAAACTGCGCTTCTGGCCCCGGGCTGTCTGTTGTCAGGGAGGAACAGCTGCTGAAAGGTGGCTGTGACTGTGACGGCCCCGCTGCCGGCTGCCTGGGAGCACCATGGAGTGGAGGGACCCAAGATCCAGGAGGTGTGACAGTGGGCTGAGGAGCGTTTCGACGTGAGCAGAGATGCTGACCCAGGAGCCAAGGACGAGATGGGAGTCAGCTTTGGGTGGCGCGGCCAGGGCTGGCTCTTGGTGAAGATCACGACTGAGGCCCAGCTGTTCTGGGGGGACTCCCGGCCCCGTCCGCTTCCTGCTCGTCTCTCGTGGCTTCTCCTCTTTGGGTCCATCTCAGCTCTGAGCAATCGGAGCCCACCGAGGAGCTGATGACGGCCAAGGTGTAGGTGGACGGACGCTGCAGGACCTACGCTGTCGGCCACCTGGTCACTGAAAGGCCTGAGCTGGTGGGGACCCTCTTCTCTCCAGTACCTTCTGCCAGGACCCCGTGCCATGTTTCTGCTGAGACTTGTCTGGTCAACCGGTCCCCTCCTGCACCCACTCATGTGAAGGCCCGTGCTGGTCACGAGAGAGCTTCCATGCCTTCCAGACGCAATGTCTCCCCAACCATGTTGCAGGAGGACAAGGACACACGACACTTGACCGTGAGAGCCCTGTGGCCAGGAACATGAGGGTGGGTGGGGGACCCGAGGTCCGAGGAAGCAGCCACCTGGGCGCAGACTGGAGCCTGAAGTGCCTGGAAGGCCGGGGTCTGAGCCCGGGAGGATGGCGCGGCCTCTGGTGGAGGTGAAGAGCCCCCCGCTATGCTGACATCGTTGCACCACCTGCAGAGAGCCTTCCAGATGTACCTCCGTCCTTCCCCCGACCCTGCAGCCGCATGTCCAGACTCCAGCTCCGATCAACTTCCTTTCTAAAATGCCTGACATGTCTTAAAATCTTCTGAAGCAGTATTCCCTTTCTGAAATTTATGAGAAGACTTTTTTCTCTCTCTAAATGTATTCTGAGCAAACCACCTTTAATCTTGCACCTGGACAAACAGGGCAGCCTCAGGGCCCTCCACGGGGACCTACTGCAGGCCTCCAGCGGAGGGGAGGTGGGCAGCAGCCCCACGTCGGGGGCGGCCCCGCCCGGCCCCTCCCCACGCTGCCTGTGGAGGAGGACAAGGCAGCCCGGCCGCGGGGCCCTCACCTGCTCGGTGGCGGACACTCCAGGGCGGCAGCTTGCACGGCGTGGTGCGGCTGTGGAACACGCCCACGTCGTGGGGCGCCAGGAACTCCACAAACTTGGTGTCGTGGAAGGTGCCCCGCTTACAGTGGAAGATGGAGACCACTTGGTCAGAGATGTACAGGATTTTCCCGGTCACCAGGGACACGGCCGCAGCAAACATGTCCTGGAATGGAGAACACGACTCTGGTGAGGCCGGGCTGGAGGGGACTGGACAGGTCACCCTCCCCAGAGGGCAGAGAATCGGGGCTGACAGACGGGAAGGGAGCAGGACGCGTGAAGGGTCAGAGGAAGCCTCTGGGCCCCTCTCCTCAGCCCTGACGAGGATAACTGCCTCCCCTCTTACATATACTGGGGTCCCAGGGGGATATTATCTGAAAAAACACATCAGGGCTCCACCGCCAAAAGGAACCCCAGCTGTGCTGATTCCCTGCAGCTGTCACCTGCTCCGTCTTCTGGGCACGGAGCTCCCTGGCGTCCAGCCTGGGTGATTCGGGAGGGGGAAGGGGGCCTCTTCCTCTCTCTCCCGGGGCTCAGGGCTGCCTGGCGGGCTGGAGGCCTCAGGCCCCCTGGCCCACCACGGGCTCTCCCCACGCTGGCTGGCCCTCTGAGCTCGGGGTGGGGCTCCCTGGGGGTTAAGCTGCAGGGAGGGCACGGGAGGAAAGAGATGGGAAGGGCCGGGCAGTCCCATTCTGCAGGCCATCACTGCTGCGATTCCGCACCTCTGGGTCCCCACTTGCCCTCTGGTTTCCTCTCATTAATTGAGAACTGGGGGTAACTCCCTCCCCTTCCCCAGACCTCCAGGGAAGCCTCACCTTTATGGGTTGCTTAAAAATGCATAAGCGCCCGCCCTGCAAGTGAACTGACAGTCACCTAGTGTGTCCCTTCCCCCCACCCCCCCTCAGTCAAGGGGGGCTCACTCACACACACTCGGGGTGTGGGGTGCAGTCAGCGCACGAGGACAGCCTCAGAGAACAGCGCAAGTCGGCAACACGGCCGCCACTTCGGAATCCCTGACTTTCTTTTCTTTTAAGGAAGGAACTCATTTCCTGAGACTCCCCACCCTGCTGCTATGGAACCGAGGTTCAGCCAGCTCCCCTGGGTGAAGACCTCGGCCACCTGAGCTGAGCCTCCTGGGGGAAGACTTCGCTCGTCAGGACACTTACCACGTTTTTCACAATGAACTCGGAGGTGACGCTCTCGATTTCTTCCACCGTGCAGGAGGGCACGTGGGCACTGCAGGGGTGGTCCTCACTGGACATCAGCAGCTGGTAGTACTCCTCACTGGCTGTAGGCGAGACCAAGGGGAGGGCTGAGGGCGGCCCTAACTCATGGCTGGGCTCTACCTTTCCCATGAGAAAGTGGGCACAGAACACAGAGAAATGTGAAGGCGAGACAAACAGACATCCGGGATTCTTTTCCCTGAAAAATCAGAAGGCCTTTGATTACAGAAATTTTTAAAACGATAAAGACACATTCTTTTCGGTAACACGACCACACGGTTCTGCCTAAGCCTCACTTTCCCCAAAGGCCTGTAACCGCGACACAGCATCAATGTTTCCGCGCAGGGCAGCCGTGGCAGCCCCTGCATCTGCTCCCTCGGGGGTCAGACGCTCCCATCCGGACAGAATCGACTCTTAGAAACACCGGGCATGAGAAACAACCCTGTTTTCAGAATGAACTGCTCAGAACAGAACTGAAGACGAGGACCACTCATCCCGGGACACCCCGTACAGGGTGACAAAGCTATCTCCACCCAGAGGGGAGCCCTCAGGCGAGGGGAAGCCAGGATGCCCGACTTCAACAGCTAAACCGTGCTGAGGTGACCCCCGGCGTGGGTGTCCTGGGCCTGGTCTCCGGGGATGGGCTGTTGGCAGAACAGTGCACTGGAGATGCCGGTGCTCCCTCCACAGCGGTGCGTTCCTTACCTGCCCCGGAGACAGAGGCACCTGCGTTTACCTGAGACCCAGGGAAGGGGCCCCAGCTCAATGGAAGGGCCAGCCACAGGAGCAACTGAAGGAAGACCGCACGCTATTGGAAGTTACGGCAGGGACCTGGAATTTATGCAACGTAAAGCGGCTTGATGACGCAAGTCCTTTGGAATCTGCAGTGTGTGTTGGTGGTTTCCTGCACTGCATCTGTGAAGAGTTCTGCACACACATCTCAGGTAAAAGCCTCAGTCGATTCCACTGACCGGCTCTGAAAGCTCTTACGAGTTCTTCTACCCAACAGTAAAACCCGAACATACCCCAGAGGTAAGCAGGACTCGGATCACGTGGGTCCTGTCACTGTGTGCCTGTGACGGAAAGGGGGCGCCTGGTCCCGCCTGCCCGCCCTCCTGGTGCAAAGACCACCACGATGGAAATTCACGTATTTTTAGAAAAACGAGAGATGAACTGCCCAAGGTCTTGAATCTGAAGCAGCTCGAAAATACTGTCCTTTAAGGATAAGATCAGGCAATACCCTCCTTGTATCTTCTCCTTTTTTTTTGTTGCTGTTTGTTTCCTTTTCTTCCCCCTCACGTTATTTTGTTTTGTTTTGTTTTGTTTTTCTTCGGTACGCGGGCCTCTCACTGCTGTGGCCTCTCCTGTTGCGGAGCACAGGCTCCGGACACGCAGGCTCAGCGGCCATGGCTCACGGGCCGAGCCGCTCCACGGCATGTGGGATCTTCCCGGACTGGGGCACGAACCCGCGTCCCCTGCATCGGCAGGCGGACTCTCAGCCACTGCGACACCAGGAGAGCCCCCCCCCACATTATTTTTTAAAGGAGGGGCAAGCCCTCAGCTAAATGCTGGGGGCTATTCACGTCGCCAGCGTACACACACGTCACAACTCTCCAGCCAGAGCCTGGAAGGTGCTGGACATTCCTGAACGTGACCTGACCCCAGCCCCGGGCACGAAAGCTTCATGTTGTAAATAGGTTTCTTTTATCAGCTGGTTTTCTACCTGCTTTTTTTTCCTCTAAAAGTACAACAGAAAACTTCCAATGAACTGAGATTTCCAACCAGCTGAGATTTCATCAGACTTCCCCAACTTCCTTCTGCTACTTCAGGACTGAAATTTAGAAAATCAACACAACTGAAGCTCTAATTTGGGGAGACGTGAAACCGACTTCTACAGGTTGGAACAAACATGTGAGGCGGACGTACCTTTCACCTGCTTCACGCTCCTCAGGGCGTACTTGAGGGTCAACAAGGTGCTGGCCTTCCCCTTGGCCCTCTTGTCCGCAGGGAGGTGGACCTTCAGCTCCTTCAGCGTTTTGATCAGCTCTTTGTGGGCATCCACTTTGGTGGACTGCTCGCTGCTACGGAGTTAAAGAAAAACGTCAGTACCCTAAGTGCCCTTTTCGGAAGAAACGTGCCTCTGGTCCAGTTTCTCCACCAGGGCGTGAGGACACTGTGGTCCACGTGGTCCTGGGTGGGCATGCAGGATGCAGCAGCCCCCAGCAGCTGTGACAACCACGAATGTCTGCAGACATCGCCTCGTGTCTCTCACGGGGAGAGGAACTGCCCGGGAGAACCAGTGTTCTGACCCAGGTGAATGCTGGAGGGTGCCCTCCCCCCTGCTGGTCCACCCACAGCCCGGCCAGCAGGCCTCACTGCTGAACTCTGCCTACCCCCATCTCAGACAGAGAGGGAGACAGCGACGGAGACCCCAGAGGGCAGCACAGTGGCGTCCTGGGGCGAGGACATAAATGACGTGTGAAGCCTTGGAGAGGAAAGGGGGTTTATACGGAGGATCTTCAAACTCAAGGACGTGGAAGGGGCAGGAGGAGGGGCAGGCGGCACTTACTGGGGGAGATGGGCCTGTTTAGACAGAGGGCACCGAGAGAGTGACGGGGTCAGGCCTCTCGGGTGGTGATGGCAAAGGCCCCATATGCCCAGGACA
Source organism: Orcinus orca (assembly GCF_937001465.1). Lineage (NCBI taxonomy): Eukaryota > Metazoa > Chordata > Mammalia > Artiodactyla > Delphinidae > Orcinus > Orcinus orca. The sequence goes on from NC_064565.1 coordinate 118,067,832, forward strand.
GAGATCAGGATTTTGCTCCAGTGGGGATGTGAATATGAAATTAAGGACACGTTTGTTACAAACACGTAAAAAAAAGTGCATGTTCCAGATACACGTCCAAGACGCAGACAAGGTCTGCTTAGCGAGAGCTGAGCAGCTACAGGTCTGGGGCAACATCAGGGGCTGTGAGCGGCCCGTGGGGACGGTCGTCTGAAAGGGCGCGGCTGGGCTCACAAGGCAGACAGCTGCTCAGACTAACAGGTTCTAGCAGAAGCCTGAAAAAAGTTGCATCACCCCCAAAACCTTATCTCATGACAAATCTTTCCATCTCTCTAAAGGCTCTAAACTGAGGGAGTTCTAATTGGTCTTACCTGCAGCCACTTGTGGACGGGTGGTGCTCAGACTTCACCATCATCACGCTAAATGTACCTGGACTAAAAGAACAAAAAATAAAGGCCAAACTCAGAAGAGTGTGTCCATCCACTTCTCCCCCCATCCACCCAGCGATGACGGGCTGCATTACACCACAGTAAGTCAATTAGGAAAAAATACGAGCTTAAGAGAAAAAGAACAAGAAACCTCTGGACACTGGAGAAACTAAGTACTGGGGGATATAAACCCAAGACTAGAGGAGAAGTTCGCTTTCTATAAACCACAGGGCGTCGGTTCAGTAGCTGCTCGAGGGGTTCCCTGACTCTTCCGCCTCCCAAGATCTGGTCACCGTGCTACGTGTCTAGCTACTGGCGGTCTGACACTCAAAATCACCGTCATAAGGAAGGACAGACCCTAGCAAATTTTAGTTATTCTGAGTCAATAAGATTTTCAGAAGTCTTAAAAAACTTGGTCATCAAGATTTAAAGACTGCAAAAGTAATCGCAATAGCACGGAATGAGACACTGAGAAAACAAATGCCCAGCCTCGCCTTGGGGGCCTCAGACACACCCACCCCTGGCAGGTGCCGGGCGGCCCCACCAGCATCCCCAGCTCCCGGCCGCTCTCGTCACAGTTGCTGCCCCGTGAGTCCCGCCCCGTCGAGCCGTTCTCGTTGGTTTCATTCCCGCTTGTGCCATCGCTCATGTCCACGTCCTCCTGGAGGGGGGCTTGGCTGGGCCAGGGCTCCACAGGCTCCTTGGAAGGGTCACCGGGGCTGGGGACGTAGTCAGCGCATCCGTTCATGCCGGCTCCTGAGTGATGCTGGCAAACGAGAGAAGGTCATCAGGTTCAGGGGGCAGGGGGTCGTGCGGCCATCAGGCGAAGCGTCCCGTGGGAATCTTTCTCCACGTTTCGCTGGAGGAGCCGGCAGGAGGTGCCGTCAATCGTGGGTCTTCTGCGCTCGTATCCACAGGGCTCCCACCTGCCATGAACTGCGAAGGCGCGTGAATCAGGTGGCCGCTGCCTCAGACACCAAGTTGCTGACGGCCTCCCCAGGCAGTGTGCAGGGGCAGCGGGGTTCAGAAATCTTGGCCATCACAAGTTACAGGAGGCCCTGGAACCAGGCTGTGGGCAGGGGCAGAGCCTGGAACCAGGCTGCGGGCCAGGGAGAAATGTGGCTTCGGGGAGCAGGCGTCACTGCGTGAGGAGGGCAGAGCGGCGGGGGCCCTTACAGCAGCAGGGGGTCCGGGCACAGGGGGGTCCAGCCGAGCGAGAGGGGTGGGGAGGTGGAGGGACCAGTACGAGGCCGGCGTGGAGTTATCTGGGATTGACGAGGAGCCGCTGGAGCACTGGAAGCAGAAATTCCTATAACTTCGCTTGCTTTTGGACAGCAAGTTTAGCTTTGGTGCTTTGCGGGTAGGTGGATGGAGCGGGGCTGAAATGAGAGACCGACCGGCCACAGGCGGGGATGAGTAAAGACAGGGAGTAGCCAGGGCAGGAGGGGTTGACCAGAAGCCTAAGGACGGGAGACTTAGACGTCACAGGGTAAAAGCAGGACCTGGGATGGTGTCCCCCTGCGAGGTCCCGGGAGGAAGCAGGCACTCATGCACACCAGCGGGGAGGTCGAGGAAGGCCCGGCATGAAAGGGCGTGGTCAGGGTTAAGGAAACTACAAATGATGTGCAGCTCGGGGGCAACCGGTTAGGGGGAGGGAGCTGTTACCTTCTCTGGGCCTGGAGGGGCAGGAAGAGGAGGGCTACTGAAACCAGAGGCGCCCAGACAACCTGCGGCCCGTGGGGGGCATCAACCTCCTGAGCTCGGAGGTCAGGAAGCCGGAAGGCAAAGGGACCCACTGACACAGTCTCCAAAGGCCAGCCTCGGTCACCGAGCAGCGGGGGAAGATCTGGAGGCCCAGGCAGCGGCGCCTTCACCGAGGGGGGTCCCCAGAAAGCAGAATGTGCCCCTGCAGCTTCCCTGCGCTCAGGCACCTGGACCAGAGGCCGCAGGGAGGCCTCTGTGGACACTGTGCTGAGGATGTGTAACCCTCATGATCGCCATCCACGGCGCACCAGCATTCCCTTCCAGGGATGGGCAAACAGGCCGGTGAGCTGCCCGAGGCCACATACAGCAGGAGACAGTGCCGGATTCAGGCTCCGTCACCCGCCAAAGATGGGGACCCGCGCAGAACCCAACCACATTACGCTTTGGAAAACAGCAGGTCCGATCAGACCCTGTCTTGTTCATGAACCAGATAAACAGAAAAGAGCCAACATGCAGCTTCTGAAAAGAAGTACAATGAAGACAAGATGCACACAACCTCCACGGCACGAGGAAACAAGCAAATTTAGGACAGCACCAACTCTGTACCATAAGCGAAAGTCAAAAAACGACGGATTCGATGAAACACGTAATGAAGGATGAGCTAAAGCCGCAGACTGAAGTGGAAATGTCA